>NW_027175395.1:0-320853 GCF_028021215.1 Eschrichtius robustus | reverse complement strand
AGCCTGCCGCCCAGAAGCAGAATAGGGCCTGAGGCAATCCCGCGCTTTTGCAGCCAGCTCGCAAAAAAGCCAGTTGAAAAATGGAGCTCAGGGACACTGCAATTCACAAACCCGCAGAGCTATAAATGATAACTCTCATCCACAGATATATTGAGGGAAGGCAACGAAGAGAATTTGAAAGCAAGGCAGAATTGCAGGAAACAGGTTTCAGGAGGTAGATTCGAATCGCCTTTAAAGCACATGAAAAGTGGCAAAATGTCGACAATGATGCCCTTGGCCAAACAGGGCGTATGCGTTTTTTCCTGAATACATTCAGGAAAAAACGCATACGCCCTGATTGGCCAACCAAGCAACCTGGAAAGGCTAATCAGCGCTACAAAGAAGTCTCGCTTCCCATTGGTCAAAAGGGCCATGCTGCAAAAAGTGTCAAAACCAGAAATGCAGGACAGGCCATGGAGAAATGGCAGCCTTGCTACACTGATGGGCGGGATGTAAATTGCCAACAGCCACTCTGGAGAAGTGTACAGTGTGTCCTGAAACATCGAAAAACCACAGCTTAGGGAGCATAGGGCACGTCCACTCATGGGCGTATAAATTGGGAAAACTAAAAATCAGCAAGACACAGGCACCCCAAAGTTTAGGGCTGCTCTGTGGACAAGAACCTCCACTTAATGACACCTTAAATATCCCAGGAAAGAATAAAATGGATAAAGAATTTGTGGTCCTTATGTACAATTGAATATCACTCAGACATGAAATCAATGTCTTAAGGCTAGTAGTAGCAAGATGAGTGGATTTAGGTACGATGATTCTAAGTGAAATAAGTCACACAGAAAAAGACACTTATCATAAGCTATCACTTATAGAGGGAATGTAAAAACCGCTACACTTGAACTGAATTACAAAACAGAACAGAGACACACGTTTAGAAAACACACTATGGCTGCTTAACGGGAAAGGTGAGGTGGGGTGAGGCATAAAACAAGGGTTTCAAATTCGCTCAGATACCGTTCCATACACCCAATATGTAATAGACAACACCTGCTCCTTGCTCAGTGAACTGGACTCAACACCCCCTATTCACCGCACAAGAATATATGTGACTAGTAAGAATCTTAAAACCTATGTATTGATATCTGTCTGGAAGTGAGTCAAGTGGGTGTAAAGCCGCATAAACACAGCCGTGAAAAGCAGCTAAACCCCATTATAAAAATAAATTACTTTTAAAAACCCGTAAAACAAAGACAGTGAAAGAGAGAGACATTCTTACAAAATTCGTTCAGAGGCTGTGATGCAACCTGGATTGACCATATCTAGACCCACAGCTGGATGAGACATAAGGGTGGACACTCTTGGGGCTGAAAGGTTGGGTGAGGTTGGGTGAGCAAACACAGACCCTTTAAAGTACTACTGCCTGGTACCCACCCCATGGGTCCCAAATCTCCAGGTTCAAGGGCATCTTCCTACATCGAAAACATGCATGAGGAACCCAGAAGATGGTACACCGTGTGATTTTGAAAGGTTTCTAATACGCACCTCATTTCTCATCTCCTTGTGCTCGGGTTCGCCTTTCCAGCTACTTTACTAGCAATCTCCCTACTTGGAGAATCAGCACCTTTAAGCTCCTGTTCCCTACAGGTTGCAATTTGTCCTGAGGATGAACGGGAAGAGGGGCAACCAATGAGAGACTAGATCTAGGTGTTGGGACAGGCAGAGGTCACTCTATTTTCCCATCGGGAAGAAGAATTAACCACAGGCTCAGCCTGCCGCCCAGAAGCAGAATAGGGCCTGAGGCAATCCCGCGCTTTTGCGGCCAGCTCCCAAAAAAGCCAGTTGAAAAATGGAGCTCAGGGACACTGCAATTCACAAACCCACAGAGCTATAAATGATAACTCTCATCCACAGATATATTGAGGGAAGGCAACGAAGAGGATTTGAAAGCAAGGCAGAATTGCAGGAAACAGGTTTCAGGAGGTAGATTCGAATCGCCTTTAAAGCACATGAAAAGTGGCAAAACATCGACAATGATGCCCTTGGCCAAACAGGGCGTATGCGTTTTTTCCTGAATATATTCAGGAAAAAACGCATACGCCCTGTTTGGCCAACCAAGCAACCTGGAAAGTCTAATCAGCGCTACAAAGAAGTCTCGCTTCCCAACGGTCAAAAGGGCCATGCTGCAAAAAGTGTCAAAACCAGAAATGCAGGACAGGCCATGGAGAAATGGCAGCCTTGCTACGCTGATGGGCGGGATGTACATTGCCAACAGCCACTCTGGAGAAGTGCACGGTGTGTCCTAAAACATCGAAAAAACACAGCTTAGGGAGCATAGGGCACGTCCACTCATGGGCGTATAAATTGGGAAAACTAAAAATCAGCAAGACACAGGCACCCCAAAGTTTAGGGCTGCTCTGTTGACAAGAACCTCCACTTCATGACACCTTAAATATCCCAGGAAAGAGAAAAATGGATAAAGAAGTTGTGGTCCTTATGTACAATGGAATATCACTCAGACATGAAATCAATTTCATAAGGCTAGTAGAAGCAAGATGAGTGGATTTAGGTACGATGATTCTACGTGAAATAAGTCACACAGAAAAAGACACTTATCATAAGCTATCACTTATAGAGGGAATGTAAAAACCGCTACACTTGAACTGAATTACAAAACAGAACAGAGTCACACGTTTAGAAAACACACTATGGCTGCTTAATGGGAAAGGTGAGGTTGGGTGATGCATAAAACAAGGGTTTCAAATTCGCTCAGATACCGTTCCATACACCCAATATGTAATAGACAAGACCTACTCCTTGCTCAGTGAACTGGACTCAACACCCCCTATTCACCGCACAAGAATATATGTGACTAGTAAGAATCTTAAAACCTATGTATTGATATCTGTCTGGAAGTGAGTCAAGTGGGTGTAAAGCCGCATAAACACAGCCGTGAAAAGCAGCTGAACCCCATTATAAAAATAAATTACTTTTAAAAACCCGTAAAACAAAGACAGTGAAAGAGAGAGAAATTCTTACAAAATCCGTTCAGAGGCTGTGATGCAACCTGGATTGACCAAATCTAGACCCACATCTGGATGAGACATAAGGGTGGACACTCTTGGGGCTGAAAGGTTGGGTGAGGTTGGGTGAGCAAACGCAGACCCTTTAAAGTACTACTGCCTGGTACCCATCCCAGGGGTCCCAAATCTCCAGGTTCAAGGGCATCTTCCTACATCGAAAACATGCATGAGAAACCCAGAAGATGGTACACCGTGTGATTTTGAAAGGTTTCTAATACGCACCTCATTTCTCATCTCCTTGTGCTCGGGTTCGCCATTCCAGCTACTTTACTAGCAATCTCCCTACTTGGAGAATCAGCACCTTTAACCTCCTGTTCCCTACAGGTTGCAATTTGTCCTGAGGATGAACGGGAAGAGGGGCAACCAATGAGAGACTAGATCTAGGTGTTGGGACAGGCACAGGTCACTCTATTTTCCCATCAGGAAGAAGAATTAACCACAGGCTCAGCCTGCTGCCCAGAAGCAGAATAGGGCCTGAGGCAATCCCGCCCTTTTTCGGCCAGCTCCCAAAAAAGCGAGTTGAAAAATGGAGCTCAGGGACACTGCAATTCACAAACACGCAGAGCTATAAATGATAACTCTCATCCACAGATATATTGAGGGAAGGCAACGAAGAGGATTTGAAAGCAAGGCAGAATTGCAGGAAACAGGTTTCAGGAGGTAGATTCGAATCGCCTTTAAAGCACATGAAAAGTGGCAAAACTTCGACAATGATGCCCTTGGCCAAAAAGGGCGTATGCGTTTTTTCCTGAATATATTCAGGAAAAAACGCATACGCCCTTTTTTGCCAACCAAGCAACCTGGAAAGGCAAATCAGCGCTACAAAGAAGTCTCGCTTCCCATCGGTCAAAAGGGCCATGCTGCAAAAAGTGTCAAAACCAGAAATGCAGGACAGGCCATGGAGAAATGGCAGCCTTGCTACGCTGACGGGCGGGATGTAAATTGCCAACAGCCACTCTGGAGAAGTGTACGGTGTGTCCTGAAACATCGAAAAAACACAGCTTAGGGAGCATAGGGCACGCCCACTCATGGGCGTATAAATTGGGAAAACTAAAAATCAGCAAGACACAGGCACCCCAAAGTTTAGGGCTGCTCTGTTGACAAGAACCTCCACTTCATGACACCTTAAATATCCCAGGAAAGAGAAAAATGGATAAAGAAGTTGTGGTCCTTATGTACAATGGAATATCACTCAGACATGAAATCAATGTCATAAGGCTAGTAGAAACAATATGAGTGGATTTAGGTACGACGATTCTAAGTGAAATAAGTCACAAAGAAAAAGACACTTATCATAAGCTATCACTTATAGAGGGAATGTAAAAACCGCTACACTTGAACTGAATTACAAAACAGAACAGAGTCACACGTTTAGAAAACACACTATGGCTGCTTAACGGGAAAGGTGAGGTGGGGTGAGGCATAAAACAAGGGTTTCAAATTCGCTCAGATACCGTTCCATACACCCAATATGTAATAGACAACACCTGCTCCTTGCTCAGTTAACTGGACTCAACACCCCCTATTCACCGCACAAGAATATATGTGACTAGTAAGAATCTTAAAACCTATGTATTGATATCTGTCTGGCAGTGAGTCAAGTGGGTGTAAAGCCGCAGAAACACAGTCGTGAAAAGCAGCTAAACCCCATTATAAAAATAAATTACTTTTAAAAACCCGTAAAACAAAGACAGTGAAAGAGAGAGAAATTCTTACAAAATTCGTTTAGAGGCTGTGACGCAACCTGGATTGACCATATCTAGACCCACAGCTGGATGAGACATAAGGGTGGACACTCTTGGGGCTGAAAGGTTGGGTGAGGTTGGGTGAGCAAACGCAGACCCTTTAAAGTAACACTGCTTGGTACCCATCCCATGGGTCCCAAATCTCCAGGTTCAAGGGCATCTTCCTACATCGAAAACATTCATGAGAAACCCAGAAGATGGTACACCGTGTGATTTTGAAAGGTTTCTAATACGCACGTGATTTCTCATCTCCTTGTGATCGGGTTCGCCTTTCCAGCTACTTTACTAGCAATCTCCCTACTTGGAGAATCAGCACCTTTAAGCTCCTGTTCCCTACAGGTTGCAATTTGTCCTGAGGATGAACGGGAAGAGGGGCAACCAATGAGAGACTAGATCTAGGTGTTGGGACAGGCACAGGTCACTCTATTTTCCCATCAGGAAGAAGAATTAACCACAGGCTCAGCCTGCCGCCCAGAAGCAGAATAGGGCCTGAGGCAATCCCGCCCTTTTTCGGCCAGCTCCCAAAAAAGCGAGTTGAAAAATGGAGCTCAGGGACACTGCAATTCACAAACACGCAGAGCTATAAATGATAACTCTCATCCACAGATATATTGAGGGAAGGCAACGAAGAGGATTTGAAAGCAAGGCAGAATTGCAGGAAACAGGTTTCAGGAGGTAGATTCGAATCGCCTTTAAAGCACATGAAAAGTGGCAAAACTTCGACAATGATGCCCTTGGCCAAAAAGGGCGTATGCGTTTTTTCCTGAATATATTCAGGAAAAAACGCATACGCCCTTTTTTGCCAACCAAGCAACCTGGAAAGGCAAATCAGCGCTACAAAGAAGTCTCGCTTCCCATCGGTCAAAAGGGCCATGCTGCAAAAAGTGTCAAAACCAGAAATGCAGGACAGGCCATGGAGAAATGGCAGCCTTGCTACGCTGACGGGCGGGATGTAAATTGCCAACAGCCACTCTGGAGAAGTGTACGGTGTGTCCTGAAACATCGAAAAAACACAGCTTAGGGAGCATAGGGCACGTCCACTCATGGGCGTATAAATTGGGAAAACTAAAAATCAGCAAGACACAGGCACCCCAAAGTTTAGGGCTGCTCTGTTGACAAGAACCTGCACTTCATGACACCTTAAATATCCCAGGAAAGAGAAAAATGGATAAAGAAGTTGTGGTCCTTATGTACAATGGAATATCACTCAGACATGAAATCAATGTCATAAGGCTAGTAGAAACAATATGAGTGGATTTAGGTACGACGATTCTAAGTGAAATAAGTCACAAAGAAAAAGACACTTATCATAAGCTATCACTTATAGAGGGAATGTAAAAACCGCTACACTTGAACTGAATTACAAAACAGAACAGAGTCACACGTTTAGAAAACACACTATGGCTGCTTAACGGGAAAGGTGAGGTGGGGTGAGGCATAAAACAAGGGTTTCAAATTCGCTCAGATACCGTTCCATACACCCAATATGTTATAGACAACACCTGCTCCTTGCTCAGTTAACTGGACTCAACACCCCCTATTCACCGCACAAGAATATATGTGACTAGTAAGAATCTTAAAACCTATGTATTGATATCTGTCTGGCAGTGAGTCAAGTGGGTATAAAGCCGCAGAAACACAGTCGTGAAAAGCTGCTAAACCCCATTATAAAAATAAATTACTTTTAAAAACCCGTAAAACAAAGACAGTGAAAGAGAGAGAAATTCTTACAAAATTCGTTCAGAGGCTGTGATGCAACCTGGATTGACCATATCTAGACCCACAGCTGGATGAGACATAAGGGTGGACACTCTTGGGGCTGAAAGGTTGGGTGAGGTTGGGTGAGCAAACGCAGACCCTTTAAAGTAATACTGCTTGGTACCCATCCCATGGGTCCCAAATCTCCAGGTTCAAGGGCATCTTCCTACATCGAAAACATTCATGAGAAACCCAGAAGATGGTACACCGTGTGATTTTGAAAGGTTTCTAATACGCACCTCATTTCTCATCTCCTTGTGCTCGGGTTCGCCTTTCCAGCTACTTTACTAGCAATCTCCCTACTTGGAGAATCAGCACCTTTAAGCTTCTGTTCCCTACAGGTTGCAATTTGTCCTGAGGATGAACGGGAAGAGGGGCAACCAATGAGAGACTAGATCTAGGTGTTGGGACAGGCACAGGTCACTCTATTTTCCCATTAGGAAGAAGAATTAACCACAGGCTCAGCCTGCCGCCCAGAAGCAGAATAGGGCCTGAGGCAATCCCGCCCTTTTTCGGCCAGCTCCCAAAAAAGCGAGTTGAAAAATGGAGCTCAGGGACACTGCAATTCACAAACACGCAGAGCTATAAATGATAACTCTCATCCACAGATATATTGAGGGAAGGCAACGAAGAGGATTTGAAAGCAAGGCAGAATTGCAGGAAACAGGTTTCAGGAGGTAGATTCGAATCGCCTTTAAAGCACATGAAAAGTGGCAAAACTTCGACAATGATGCCCTTGGCCAAAAAGGGCGTATGCGTTTTTTCCTGAATATATTCAGGAAAAAACGCATACGCCCTTTTTTGCCAACCAAGCAACCTGGAAAGGCAAATCAGCGCTACAAAGAAGTCTCGCTTCCCATCGGTCAAAAGGGCCATGCTGCAAAAAGTGTCAAAACCAGAAATGCAGGACAGGCCATGGAGAAATGGCAGCCTTGCTACGCTGACGGGCGGGATGTAAATTGCCAACAGCCACTCTGGAGAAGTGTACGGTGTGTCCTGAAACATCGAAAAAACACAGCTTAGGGAGCATAGGGCACGTCCACTCATGGGCGTATAAATTGGGAAAACTAAAAATCAGCAAGACACAGGCACCCCAAAGTTTAGGGCTGCTCTGTTGACAAGAACCTCCACTTCATGACACCTTAAATATCCCAGGAAAGAGAAAAATGGATAAAGAAGTTGTGGTCCTTATGTACAATGGAATATCACTCAGACATGAAATCAATGTCATAAGGCTAGTAGAAACAATATGAGTGGATTTAGGTACGACGATTCTAAGTGAAATAAGTCACAAAGAAAAAGACACTTATCATAAGCTATCACTTATAGAGGGAATGTAAAAACCGCTACACTTGAACTGAATTACAAAACAGAACAGAGTCACACGTTTAGAAAACACACTATGGCTGCTTAACGGGAAAGGTGAGGTGGGGTGAGGCATAAAACAAGGGTTTCAAATTCGCTCAGATACCGTTCCATACACCCAATATGTAATAGACAACACCTGCTCCTTGCTCAGTTAACTGGACTCAACACCCCCTATTCACCGCACAAGAATATATGTGACTAGTAAGAATCTTAAAACCTATGTATTGATATCTGTCTGGCAGTGAGTCAAGTGGGTGTAAAGCCGCAGAAACACAGTCGTGAAAAGCAGCTAAACCCCATTATAAAAATAAATTACTTTTAAAAACCCGTAAAACAAAGACAGTGAAAGAGAGAGAAATTCTTACAAAATTCGTTCAGAGGCTGTGATGCAACCTGGATTGACCATATCTAGACCCACAGCTGGATGAGACATAAGGGTGGACACTCTTGGGGCTGAAAGGTTGGGTGAGGTTGGGTGAGCAAACGCAGACCCTTTAAAGTAACACTGCTTGGTACCCATCCCATGGGTCCCAAATCTCCAGGTTCAAGGGCATCTTCCTACATCGAAAACATTCATGAGAAACCCAGAAGATGGTACACCGTGTGATTTTGAAAGGTTTCTAATACGCACCTGATTTCTCATCTCCTTGTGATCGGGTTCGCCTTTCCAGCTACTTTACTAGCAATCTCCCTACTTGGAGAATCAGCACCTTTAAGCTCCTGTTCCCTACAGGTTGCAATTTGTCCTGAGGATGAACGGGAAGAGGGGCAACCAATGAGAGACTAGATCTAGGTGTTGGGACAGGCACAGGTCACTCTATTTTCCCATCAGGAAGAAGAATTAACCAGAGGCTCAGCCTGCCGCCCAGAAGCAGAATAGGGCCTGAGGCAATCCCGCCCTTTTTCGGCCAGCTCCCAAAAAAGCGAGTTGAAAAATGGAGCTCAGGGACACTGCAATTCACAAACACGCAGAGCTATAAATGATAACTCTCATCCACAGATATATTGAGGGAAGGCAACGAAGAGGATTTGAAAGCAAGGCAGAATTGCAGGAAACAGGTTTCAGGAGGTAGATTCGAATCGCCTTTAAAGCACATGAAAAGTGGCAAAACTTCGACAATGATGCCCTTGGCCAAAAAGGGCGTATGCGTTTTTTCCTGAATATATTCAGGAAAAAACGCATACGCCCTTTTTTGCCAACCAAGCAACCTGGAAAGGCAAATCAGCGCTACAAAGAAGTCTCGCTTCCCATCGGTCAAAAGGGCCATGCTGCAAAAAGTGTCAAAACCAGAAATGCAGGACAGGCCATGGAGAAATGGCAGCCTTGCTACGCTGACGGGCGGGATGTAAATTGCCAACAGCCACTCTGGAGAAGTGTACGGTGTGTCCTGAAACATCGAAAAAACACAGCTTAGGGAGCATAGGGCACGTCCACTCATGGGCGTATAAATTGGGAAAACTAAAAATCAGCAAGACACAGGCACCCCAAAGTTTAGGGCTGCTCTGTTGACAAGAACCTGCACTTCATGACACCTTAAATATCCCAGGAAAGAGAAAAATGGATAAAGAAGTTGTGGTCCTTATGTACAATGGAATATCACTCAGACATGAAATCAATGTCATAAGGCTAGTAGAAACAATATGAGTGGATTTAGGTACGACGATTCTAAGTGAAATAAGTCACAAAGAAAAAGACACTTATCATAAGCTATCACTTATAGAGGGAATGTAAAAACCGCTACACTTGAACTGAATTACAAAACAGAACAGAGTCACACGTTTAGAAAACACACTATGGCTGCTTAACGGGAAAGGTGAGGTGGGGTGAGGCATAAAACAAGGGTTTCAAATTCGCTCAGATACCGTTCCATACACCCAATATGTAATAGACAACACCTGCTCCTTGCTCAGTTAACTGGACTCAACACCCCCTATTCACCGCACAAGAATATATGTGACTAGTAAGAATCTTAAAACCTATGTATTGATATCTGTCTGGAAGTGAGTCAAGTGGGTGTAAAGCCGCATAAACACAGCCGTGAAAAGCAGCTAAACCCCATTATAAAAATAAATTACTTTTAAAAACCCGTAAAACAAAGACAGTGAAAGAGAGAGACATTCTTACAAAATTCGTTCAGAGGCTGTGATGCAACCTGGATTGACCATATCTAGACCCACAGCTGGATGAGACATAAGGGTGGACACTCTTGGGGCTGAAAGGTTGGGTGAGGTTGGGTGAGCAAACACAGACCCTTTAAAGTACTACTGCCTGGTACCCACCCCATGGGTCCCAAATCTCCAGGTTCAAGGGCATCTTCCTACATCGAAAACATGCATGAGGAACCCAGAAGATGGTACACCGTGTGATTTTGAAAGGTTTCTAATACGCACCTCATTTCTCATCTCCTTGTGCTCGGGTTCGCCTTTCCAGCTACTTTACTAGCAATCTCCCTACTTGGAGAATCAGCACCTTTAAGCTCCTGTTCCCTACAGGTTGCAATTTGTCCTGAGGATGAACGGGAAGAGGGGCAACCAATGAGAGACTAGATCTAGGTGTTGGGACAGGCAGAGGTCACTCTATTTTCCCATCGGGAAGAAGAATTAACCACAGGCTCAGCCTGCCGCCCAGAAGCAGAATAGGGCCTGAGGCAATCCCGCGCTTTTGCGGCCAGCTCCCAAAAAAGCCAGTTGAAAAATGGAGCTCAGGGACACTGCAATTCACAAACCCACAGAGCTATAAATGATAACTCTCATCCACAGATATATTGAGGGAAGGCAACGAAGAGGATTTGAAAGCAAGGCAGAATTGCAGGAAACAGGTTTCAGGAGGTAGATTCGAATCGCCTTTAAAGCACATGAAAAGTGGCAAAACATCGACAATGATGCCCTTGGCCAAACAGGGCGTATGCGTTTTTTCCTGAATATATTCAGGAAAAAACGCATACGCCCTGTTTGGCCAACCAAGCAACCTGGAAAGTCTAATCAGCGCTACAAAGAAGTCTCGCTTCCCAACGGTCAAAAGGGCCATGCTGCAAAAAGTGTCAAAACCAGAAATGCAGGACAGGCCATGGAGAAATGGCAGCCTTGCTACGCTGATGGGCGGGATGTAAATTGCCAACAGCCACTCTGGAGAAGTGCACGGTGTGTCCTAAAACATCGAAAAAACACAGCTTAGGGAGCATAGGGCACGTCCACTCATGGGCGTATAAATTGGGAAAACTAAAAATCAGCAAGACACAGGCACCCCAAAGTTTAGGGCTGCTCTGTTGACAAGAACCTCCACTTCATGACACCTTAAATATCCCAGGAAAGAGAAAAATGGATAAAGAAGTTGTGGTCCTTATGTACAATGGAATATCACTCAGACATGAAATCAATTTCATAAGGCTAGTAGAAGCAAGATGAGTGGATTTAGGTACGATGATTCTACGTGAAATAAGTCACACAGAAAAAGACACTTATCATAAGCTATCACTTATAGAGGGAATGTAAAAACCGCTACACTTGAACTGAATTACAAAACAGAACAGAGTCACACGTTTAGAAAACACACTATGGCTGCTTAATGGGAAAGGTGAGGTGGGGTGATGCATAAAACAAGGGTTTCAAATTCGCTCAGATACCGTTCCATACACCCAATATGTAATAGAAAAGACCTACTCCTTGCTCAGTGAACTGGACTCAACACCCCCTATTCACCGCACAAGAATATATGTGACTAGTAAGAATCTTAAAACCTATGTATTGATATCTGTCTGGAAGTGAGTCAAGTGGGTGTAAAGCCGCATAAACACAGCCGTGAAAAGCAGCTGAACCCCACTATAAAAATAAATTACTTTTAAAAACCCGTAAAACAAAGACAGTGAAAGAGAGAGAAATTCTTACAAAATTCGTTCAGAGGCTGTGATGCAAACTGGATTGACCAAATCTAGACCCACATCTGGATGAGACATAAGGGTGGACACTCTTGGGGCTGAAAGGTTGGGTGAGGTTGGGTGAGCAAACACAGACCCTTTAAAGTACTACTGCCTGGTACCCATCCCATGGGTCCCAAATCTCCAGGTTCAAGGGCATCTTCCTACATCGAAAACATGCATGAGAAACCCAGAAGATGGTACACCGTGTGATTTTGAAAGGTTTCTAATACGCACCTCATTTCTCATCTCCTTGTGCTCGTGTTCGCCATTCCAGCTACTTTACTAGCAATCTCCCTACTTGGAGAATCAGCACCTTTAACCTCCTGTTCCCTACAGGTTGCAATTTGTCCTGAGGATGAACGGGAAGAGGGGCAACCAATGAGAGACTAGATCTAGGTGTTGGGACAGGCACAGGTCACTCTATTTTCCCATCAGGAAGAAGAATTAACCACAGGCTCAGCCTGCTGCCCAGAAGCAGAATAGGGCCTGAGGCAATCCCGCCCTTTTTCGGCCAGCTCCCAAAAAAGCGAGTTGAAAAATGGAGCTCAGGGACACTGCAATTCACAAACACGCAGAGCTATAAATGATAACTCTCATCCACAGATATATTGAGGGAAGGCAACGAAGAGGATTTGAAAGCAAGGCAGAATTGCAGGAAACAGGTTTCAGGAGGTAGATTCGAATCGCCTTTAAAGCACATGAAAAGTGGCAAAACTTCGACAATGATGCCCTTGGCCAAAAAGGGCGTATGCGTTTTTTCCTGAATATATTCAGGAAAAAACGCATACGCCCTTTTTTGCCAACCAAGCAACCTGGAAAGGCAAATCAGCGCTACAAAGAAGTCTCGCTTCCCATCGGTCAAAAGGGCCATGCTGCAAAAAGTGTCAAAACCAGAAATGCAGGACAGGCCATGGAGAAATGGCAGCCTTGCTACGCTGACGGGCGGGATGTAAATTGCCAACAGCCACTCTGGAGAAGTGTACGGTGTGTCCTGAAACATCGAAAAAACACAGCTTAGGGAGCATAGGGCACGTCCACTCATGGGCGTATAAATTGGGAAAACTAAAAATCAGCAAGACACAGGCACCCCAAAGTTTAGGGCTGCTCTGTTGACAAGAACCTCCACTTCATGACACCTTAAATATCCCAGGAAAGAGAAAAATGGATAAAGAAGTTGTGGTCCTTATGTACAATGGAATATCACTCAGACATGAAATCAATGTCATAAGGCTAGTAGAAACAATATGAGTGGATTTAGGTACGACGATTCTAAGTGAAATAAGTCACAAAGAAAAAGACACTTATCATAAGCTATCACTTATAGAGGGAATGTAAAAACCGCTACACTTGAACTGATTTACAAAACAGAACAGAGTCACACGTTTAGAAAACACACTATGGCTGCTTAACGGGAAAGGTGAGGTGGGGTGAGGCATAAAACAAGGGTTTCAAATTCGCTCAGATACCGTTCCATACACCCAATATGTTATAGACAACACCTGCTCCTTGCTCAGTTAACTGGACTCAACACCCCCTATTCACCGCACAAGAATATATGTGACTAGTAAGAATCTTAAAACCTATGTATTGATATCTGTCTGGCAGTGAGTCAAGTGGGTATAAAGCCGCAGAAACACAGTCGTGAAAAGCTGCTAAACCCCATTATAAAAATAAATTACTTTTAAAAACCCGTAAAACAAAGACAGTGAAAGAGAGAGAAATTCTTACAAAATTCGTTCAGAGGCTGTGATGCAACCTGGATTGACCATATCTAGACCCACAGCTGGATGAGACATAAGGGTGGACACTCTTGGGGCTGAAAGGTTGGGTGAGGTTGGGTGAGCAAACGCAGACCCTTTAAAGTAATACTGCTTGGTACCCATCCCATGGGTCCCAAATCTCCAGGTTCAAGGGCATCTTCCTACATCGAAAACATTCATGAGAAACCCAGAAGATGGTACACCGTGTGATTTTGAAAGGTTTCTAATACGCACCTCATTTCTCATCTCCTTGTGCTCGGGTTCGCCTTTCCAGCTACTTTACTAGCAATCTCCCTACTTGGAGAATCAGCACCTTTAAGCTTCTGTTCCCTACAGGTTGCAATTTGTCCTGAGGATGAACGGGAAGAGGGGCAACCAATGAGAGACTAGATCTAGGTGTTGGGACAGGCACAGGTCACTCTATTTTCCCATTAGGAAGAAGAATTAACCACAGGCTCAGCCTGCCGCCCAGAAGCAGAATAGGGCCTGAGGCAATCCCGCCCTTTTTCGGCCAGCTCCCAAAAAAGCGAGTTGAAAAATGGAGCTCAGGGACACTGCAATTCACAAACACGCAGAGCTATAAATGATAACTCTCATCCACAGATATATTGAGGGAAGGCAACGAAGAGGATTTGAAAGCAAGGCAGAATTGCAGGAAACAGGTTTCAGGAGGTAGATTCGAATCGCCTTTAAAGCACATGAAAAGTGGCAAAACTTCGACAATGATGCCCTTGGCCAAAAAGGGCGTATGCGTTTTTTCCTGAATATATTCAGGAAAAAACGCATACGCCCTTTTTTGCCAACCAAGCAACCTGGAAAGGCAAATCAGCGCTACAAAGAAGTCTCGCTTCCCATCGGTCAAAAGGGCCATGCTGCAAAAAGTGTCAAAACCAGAAATGCAGGACAGGCCATGGAGAAATGGCAGCCTTGCTACGCTGACGGGCGGGATGTAAATTGCCAACAGCCACTCTGGAGAAGTGTACGGTGTGTCCTGAAACATCGAAAAAACACAGCTTAGGGAGCATAGGGCACGTCCACTCATGGGCGTATAAATTGGGAAAACTAAAAATCAGCAAGACACAGGCACCCCAAAGTTTAGGGCTGCTCTGTTGACAAGAACCTCCACTTCATGACACCTTAAATATCCCAGGAAAGAGAAAAATGGATAAAGAAGTTGTGGTCCTTATGTACAATGGAATATCACTCAGACATGAAATCAATGTCATAAGGCTAGTAGAAACAATATGAGTGGATTTAGGTACGACGATTCTAAGTGAAATAAGTCACAAAGAAAAAGACACTTATCATAAGCTATCACTTATAGAGGGAATGTAAAAACCGCTACACTTGAACTGAATTACAAAACAGAACAGAGTCACACGTTTAGAAAACACACTATGGCTGCTTAACGGGAAAGGTGAGGTGGGGTGAGGCATAAAACAAGGGTTTCAAATTCGCTCAGATACCGTTCCATACACCCAATATGTAATAGACAACACCTGCTCCTTGCTCAGTTAACTGGACTCAACACCCCCTATTCACCGCACAAGAATATATGTGACTAGTAAGAATCTTAAAACCTATGTATTGATATCTGTCTGGCAGTGAGTCAAGTGGGTGTAAAGCCGCAGAAACACAGTCGTGAAAAGCAGCTAAACCCCATTATAAAAATAAATTACTTTTAAAAACCCGTAAAACAAAGACAGTGAAAGAGAGAGAAATTCTTACAAAATTCGTTCAGAGGCTGTGATGCAACCTGGATTGACCATATCTAGACCCACAGCTGGATGAGACATAAGGGTGGACACTCTTGGGGCTGAAAGGTTGGGTGAGGTTGGGTGAGCAAACGCAGACCCTTTAAAGTAACACTGCTTGGTACCCATCCCATGGGTCCCAAATCTCCAGGTTCAAGGGCATCTTCCTACATCGAAAACATTCATGAGAAACCCAGAAGATGGTACACCGTGTGATTTTGAAAGGTTTCTAATACGCACCTGATTTCTCATCTCCTTGTGATCGGGTTCGCCTTTCCAGCTACTTTACTAGCAATCTCCCTACTTGGAGAATCAGCACCTTTAAGCTCCTGTTCCCTACAGGTTGCAATTTGTCCTGAGGATGAACGGGAAGAGGGGCAACCAATGAGAGACTAGATCTAGGTGTTGGGACAGGCACAGGTCACTCTATTTTCCCATCAGGAAGAAGAATTAACCAGAGGCTCAGCCTGCCGCCCAGAAGCAGAATAGGGCCTGAGGCAATCCCGCCCTTTTTCGGCCAGCTCCCAAAAAAGCGAGTTGAAAAATGGAGCTCAGGGACACTGCAATTCACAAACACGCAGAGCTATAAATGATAAATCTCATCCACAGATATATTGAGGGAAGGCAACGAAGAGGATTTGAAAGCAAGGCAGAATTGCAGGAAACAGGTTTCAGGAGGTAGATTCGAATCGCCTTTAAAGCACATGAAAAGTGGCAAAACTTCGACAATGATGCCCTTGGCCAAAAAGGGCGTATGCGTTTTTTCCTGAATATATTCAGGAAAAAACGCATACGCCCTTTTTTGCCAACCAAGCAACCTGGAAAGGCAAATCAGCGCTACAAAGAAGTCTCGCTTCCCATCGGTCAAAAGGGCCATGCTGCAAAAAGTGTCAAAACCAGAAATGCAGGACAGGCCATGGAGAAATGGCAGCCTTGCTACGCTGACGGGCGGGATGTAAATTGCCAACAGCCACTCTGGAGAAGTGTACGGTGTGTCCTGAAACATCGAAAAAACACAGCTTAGGGAGCATAGGGCACGTCCACTCATGGGCGTATAAATTGGGAAAACTAAAAATCAGCAAGACACAGGCACCCCAAAGTTTAGGGCTGCTCTGTTGACAAGAACCTGCACTTCATGACACCTTAAATATCCCAGGAAAGAGAAAAATGGATAAAGAAGTTCTGGTCCTTATGTACAATGGAATATCACTCAGACATGAAATCAATGTCATAAGGCTAGTAGAAACAATATGAGTGGATTTAGGTACGACGATTCTAAGTGAAATAAGTCACAAAGAAAAAGACACTTATCATAAGCTATCACTTATAGAGGGAATGTAAAAACCGCTACACTTGAACTGAATTACAAAACAGAACAGAGTCACACGTTTAGAAAACACACTATGGCTGCTTAACGGGAAAGGTGAGGTGGGGTGAGGCATAAAACAAGGGTTTCAAATTCGCTCAGATACCGTTCCATACACCCAATATGTAATAGACAACACCTGCTCCTTGCTCAGTTAACTGGACTCAACACCCCCTATTCACCGCACAAGAATATATGTGACTAGTAAGAATCTTAAAACCTATGTATTGATATCTGTCTGGAAGTGAGTCAAGTGGGTGTAAAGCCGCATAAACACAGCCGTGAAAAGCAGCTAAACCCCATTATAAAAATAAATTACTTTTAAAAACCCGTAAAACAAAGACAGTGAAAGAGAGAGACATTCTTACAAAATTCGTTCAGAGGCTGTGATGCAACCTGGATTGACCATATCTAGACCCACAGCTGGATGAGACATAAGGGTGGACACTCTTGGGGCTGAAAGGTTGGGTGAGGTTGGGTGAGCAAACACAGACCCTTTAAAGTACTACTGCCTGGTACCCACCCCATGGGTCCCAAATCTCCAGGTTCAAGGGCATCTTCCTACATCGAAAACATGCATGAGGAACCCAGAAGATGGTAAACCGTGTGATTTTGAAAGGTTTCTAATACGCACCTCATTTCTCATCTCCTTGTGCTCGGGTTCGCCTTTCCAGCTACTTTACTAGCAATCTCCCTACTTGGAGAATCAGCACCTTTAAGCTCCTGTTCCCTACAGGTTGCAATTTGTCCTGAGGATGAACGGGAAGAGGGGCAACCAATGAGAGACTAGATCTAGGTGTTGGGACAGGCAGAGGTCACTCTATTTTCCCATCGGGAAGAAGAATTAACCACAGGCTCAGCCTGCCGCCCAGAAGCAGAATAGGGCCTGAGGCAATCCCGCGCTTTTGCGGCCAGCTCCCAAAAAAGCCAGTTGAAAAATGGAGCTCAGGGACACTGCAATTCACAAACCCACAGAGCTATAAATGATAACTCTCATCCACAGATATATTGAGGGAAGGCAACGAAGAGGATTTGAAAGCAAGGCAGAATTGCAGGAAACAGGTTTCAGGAGGTAGATTCGAATCGCCTTTAAAGCACATGAAAAGTGGCAAAACATCGACAATGATGCCCTTGGCCAAACAGGGCGTATGCGTTTTTTCCTGAATATATTCAGGAAAAAACGCATACGCCCTGTTTGGCCAACCAAGCAACCTGGAAAGTCTAATCAGCGCTACAAAGAAGTCTCGCTTCCCAACGGTCAAAAGGGCCATGCTGCAAAAAGTGTCAAAACCAGAAATGCAGGACAGGCCATGGAGAAATGGCAGCCTTGCTACGCTGATGGGCGGGATGTAAATTGCCAACAGCCACTCTGGAGAAGTGCACGGTGTGTCCTAAAACATCGAAAAAACACAGCTTAGGGAGCATAGGGCACGTCCACTCATGGGCGTATAAATTGGGAAAACTAAAAATCAGCAAGACACAGGCACCCCAAAGTTTAGGGCTGCTCTGTTGACAAGAATCTCCACTTCATGACACCTTAAATATCCCAGGAAAGAGAAAAATGGATAAAGAAGTTGTGGTCCTTATGTACAATGGAATATCACTCAGACATGAAATCAATTTCATAAGGCTAGTAGAAGCAAGATGAGTGGATTTAGGTACGATGATTCTACGTGAAATAAGTCACACAGAAAAAGACACTTATCATAAGCTATCACTTATAGAGGGAATGTAAAAACCGCTACACTTGAACTGAATTACAAAACAGAACAGAGTCACACGTTTAGAAAACACACTATGGCTGCTTAATGGGAAAGGTGAGGTGGGGTGATGCATAAAACAAGGGTTTCAAATTCGCTCAGATACCGTTCCATACACCCAATATGTAATAGAAAAGACCTACTCCTTGCTCAGTGAACTGGACTCAACACCCCCTATTCACCGCACAAGAATATATGTGACTAGTAAGAATCTTAAAACCTATGTATTGATATCTGTCTGGAAGTGAGTCAAGTGGGTGTAAAGCCGCATAAACACAGCCGTGAAAAGCAGCTGAACCCCATTATAAAAATAAATTACTTTTAAAAACCCGTAAAACAAAGACAGTGAAATAGAGAGAAATTCTTACAAAATTCGTTCAGAGGCTGTGATGCAACCTGGATTGACCATATCTAGACACACAGCTGGATGAGACATAAGGGTGGACACTCTTGGGGCTGAAAGGTTGGGTGAGGTTGGGTGAGCAAACGCAGACCCTTTAAAGTAATACTGCCTGGTACCCATGCCATGGGTCCCAAATCTCCAGGTTCAAGGGCATCTTCCTACATCGAAAACATGCATGAGAAACCCAGAAGATGGTACACCGTGTGATTTTGAAAGGTTTCTAATACGCACCTCATTTCTCATCTCCTTGTGTTCGGGTTCGCCATTCCAGCTACTTTACTAACAATCTCCCTACTTGGAGAATCAGCACCTTTAACCTCCTGTTCCGTACAGGTTGCAATTTGTCCTGAGGATGAAAGGGAAGAGGGGCAACCAATGAGAGACTAGATCTAGGTGTTGGGACAGGCACAGGTCACTCTATTTTCCCATCAGGAAGAAGAATTAACCACAGGCTCAGCCTGCCGCCCAGAAGCAGAATAGGGCCTGAGGGAATCCCGTGCTTTTGCGGCCAGCTCCCAAAAAGACAGTTGAAAAATGGAGCTCAGGGGCACTGCCATTCACAAACCTGCATAGTTATAAATGATAACTCTCGTCCACAAATATATTGAAGGAAGGCAACGAAGAGGATTTGAAAGCAAGGCAGAATTGCAGGAAACAGGTTTCAGGAGGTAGATTCGAATCGCCTTTAAAGCACATGAAAAGTGGCAAAACGTCGACAATGATGCCCTTGTCCAAAAAGGGCGTATGCGTTTTTTCCTGAATATATTCAGGAAAAAACGCATACGCCCTTTTTGGCCAACCAAGCAACCTGGAAAGGCAAATCAGAGCTACAAGGAAGTCTCGCTTCCCATCGGTCAAAAGGGCCATGCTGCAAAAAGTGTCAAAACCAGAAATGCAGGACAGGCCATGGAGAAATGGCAGCCTTGCTACGCTGATGGGCGGGATGTAAATTGCCAACAGCCACTCTGGAGAAGTGTACGGTGTGTCCTGAAACATCGAAAAAACACAGCTTAGGGAGCATAGGGCACGACCACTCATGGGCGTATAAATTGGGAAAACTAAAAATCAGCAAGACACAGGCACCCCAAAGTTTAGGGCTGCTCTGTTGACAAGAACCTCCACTTCATGACACCTTAAATATCCCAGGAAAGAGAAAAATGGATAAAGAAGTTGTGGTCCTTATGTAAAATGGAATATCACTCAGACATGAAATCAATGTCATAAGCCTAGTAGAAGCAAGATGAGTGGATTTAGGTACGACGATTCTAAGTGAAATAAGTCACACAGAAAAAGACACTTATCATAAGCTATCACTTATAGAGGGAATGTAAAAAACGCTACACTTGAACTGAATTACAAAACAGAACAGAGTCACACGTTTAGAAAACAAACTATGGCTGCTTAACGGGAAAGGTGAGGTGGGGTGATGCATAGAACAAGGGTTTCAAATTCGCTCAGATACCGTTCCATACACCGAATATATAATAGACAAGACGTACTCCTTGCTCAGTGAACTGGACTCAACACCCCCTATTCACCGCACAAGAATATATGTGACTAGTAAGAATCTTAAAACCTATGTATTGATATCTGTCTGGAAGTGAGTCAAGTGGGTGTAAAGCCGCATAAACACAGCCGTGAAAAGCAGCTAAACCACATTATAAAAATAAATTCCTTTTAAAAACCCTTAAAATAAAGACAGTGAAAGAGAGAATTCTTATAAAATTCGTTCAGAGGCTGTGATGCAACCTGGATTGGCCATATCTAAACACACAGCTGGATGAGACATAAGGGTGGACAGTCTTGGGGTTGAGAGGTTGGGTGAGGTTGGGTGAGCAAACGCAGACCCTTTAAAGTAATACTGCGTGGTACCCATCCAATGGGTCCCAAATCTCCAGGTTCAAGGGCATCTTCCTACATCGAAAACATGCATGAGAAACCCACATGATGGTACACCGTGTGATTTTGAAAGGTTTCTAAAACGCACCTCATTTCTCATCTCCTTGTGTTCGGGTTCGCCATTCCAGGTACTTTACTAAAAATCTCCCTACTTGGAGAATCAGCACCTTTAACCTCCTGTTCCGTACAGGTTGCAATTTGTCCTGAGGATGAAAGGGAAGAGGGGCAACCAATGAGAGACTAGATCTAGGTGTTGGGACAGGCACAGGTCACTCTATTTTCCCATCAGGAAAAATAATTAACCACAGGCTCAGCCTGCCGCCGGGAACCAGAATAGGGCCTGAGGCAATCCCATGCTTTTGCGGCCAGCTCCCAAAAAAGACAGTTGAAAAATGGAGCTCAGGGGCCCTGCCATTCACAAACCTGCTGAGTTATAAATGATAACTCTCGTCCACAAATATATTGAGGGAAGTCAACGAAGAGGATTTGAAAGCAAGGCAGAATTGCAGGAAACAGGTTTCAGGAGGTAGATTCGAATCGCCTTTAAAGCACATGAAAAGTGGCAAAACATCGACAATGATGCCCTTGGCCAAAAAGGGCGTATGCGTTTTTTCCTGAATATATTCAGGAAAAAACGCATACGCCCTTTTTGGCCAACCAAGCAACCTGGAAAGGCAAATCAGCGCTACAAGGAAGTTTCGCTTCCCATCGGTCAAAAGGGCCATGCCTCAAAAAGTGTCAAAACCAGAAATGCAGGACAGGCCATGGAGAAATGGCAGCCTTGCTACGCTGATGGGCGGGATGTAAATTGCCAACAGCCACTCTGGAGAAGTGTACGGTGTGTCCTCAAACATCGAAAAAACACAGCTTAGGGAGCATAGGGCACGTCCACTCATGGGCGTATAAATTGGGAAAACTAAAAATCAGCAAGACACAGGCACCCCAAAGTTTAGGGCTGCTCTGTTGACAAGAACCTCCACTTCATGACACCTTAAATATCCCAGGAAAGAGAAAAATGGTTAAAGAAGTTGTGGTCCTTATGTACAATGGAATATCACTCAGACATGAAATCAATGTTATAAGGCTAGTAGAAGAAAGATGAGTGGATTTAGGCACGACGATTCTAAGTGAAATAAGTCACACAGAAAAAGACACTTATCATAAGCTATCACTTATAGAGGGAATGTAAAAACCGCTACACTTGAACTGAATTACAAAACAGAACAGAGTCTCACGTTTAGAAAATACATTATGGCTGCTTAACGGGAAAGGTGAGGTGGGGTGATGCATAAAACAAGGGTTTCAAATTCGCTCAGATACGGTTCCATACACCCAATATGTAATAGACAAGACCTACTCCTTGCTCAGTGAACTGGACTCAACACCCCCTATTCACCACACAAGAATATATGTGACTAGTAAGAATCATAAAACCTATGTATTGATATCTCTCTGGAAGTGAGTCAAGTGGTTGTAAAGCCTCATAAACACAGCCGTGAAAAGCAGCTAAACCCCATTATAAAAATAAATTACTTTTAAAAACCCGTAAAAAAAAGACAGTGAAAGAGAGAGAAATTCTTACAAAATTCGTTCAGAGGCTGTGATGCAACCTGGATTGACCATATCTAGACCCACAGCTGGATGAGACATAAGGGTGGACACTCTTGGGGCTGAGAGGTTGGGTGAGGTTGGGTGAGCAAACCCAGACCCTTTAAAGTAATACTGCCTAGTACCCATCCCATGGGTCCCAAATCTCCAGGTTCAAGGGCATCTTCCTACATCGAAAACATGCATGAGAAACCCAGAAGATGGTACACCGTGTGATTTTGAAAGGTTTTTAAAACGCACCTCATTTCTCATCACCTTGTGTTCGGGTTCGCCATTCCAGCTAATTTACTAGCAATCTCCCTACTTGGAGAATCAGCTCCTTTAACCTCCTGTTCCGTACAGGTTGCAATTTGTCCTAAGGATGAAAGGGAAGAGGGGCAACCAATGAGAGACTAGATCTAGGTGTTGGGACATGCACAGGTCACTCTAATTTCCCATCAGAAAGAAGAATTAACCACAGGCTCAGCTTGCCCCTGGGAACCAGAATAGGGCCTGAGGCAATCCCGCGCTTTTGCGGCCAGCACCCAAAAAAGACAGTTGAAAAATGGAGCCCAGGGGCACTGCCCTTCACAAACCCGCAGAGTTATAAATGATAACTCTCGTCCACAAATATATTGAGGGAAGGCAACGAAGAGGATTTGAAAGCAAGGCAGAATTGCAGGAAACAGGTTTCAGGAGGTAGATTCGAATCACCTTTAAAGCACATGAAAAGTGGCAAAACATCGACAATGATGCCCTTGGCCAAAAAGGGCGTATGCGTTTTTTCCTGAATATATTCAGGAAAAAACGCATACGCCCTTTTTGGCCAACCAAGCAACCTGGAAAGGCAAATCATCGCTACAAGGAATTCTCGCTTCCCATCGGTCAAAAGGGCCATGCTGCAAAAAGTGTCAAAACCAGAAATGCAGGACAGGCCATGGAGAAATGGCAGCCTTGCTACGCTGATGGTCGGGATGTAAATTGCCAACAGCCACTCTGGAGAAGTGTACGGTGTGTCCTGAAACATCGAAAAAACACAGCTAAGGGAGCATAGGGCACGTCCACTCATGGGCGTATAAATTGGGAAAACTAAAAATCAGCAAGACACAGGCACCCCAAAGTTTAGGGCTGCTCTGTTGACAAGAACCTCCACTTCATGACACCTTAAATATCCCAGGAAAGAGAAAAATGGATAAAGAAGTTGTGGTCCTTATGTACAATGGAATATCACTCAGACATGCAATCAATGTCATAAGGCTAGTAGAAGCAAGATGAATGGACTTAGGTACGACGATTCTAAGTGAAATAAGTCACACAGAAAAAGACACTTATCATAAGCTATCACTTATAGAGGGAATGTATAAACCGCTACACTTGAACTGAATTACAAAAAATAACAGAGTCACACGTTTAGAAAACACACTATGGCTGCTTAACGGGAAAGGTGAGGTGGGGTGATGCATAAAACAAGGGTTTCAAATCCGCTCAGATACTGTTCCATACACCCAATATGTAATAGACAAGAGCTACTCCTTGCTCAGTGAACTGGACTCAACACCCCCTATTCACCGCACAAGAATATATGTGAGTAGTAAGAATCTTAAAACCTATGTATTGATATCTGTCTGGAAGTGAGTCAAGTGGGTGTAAAGCCGCATAAACACAGCCGTGAAAAGCAGCTAAACCCCATTATAAAAATAAATTACATTTAGAAACCCATAAAACAAAGACAGTGAAAGAGAGAGAAATTCTTACAAAATTCGTTCAGAGGCTGTGATGCAACCTGGGTTGACCATATCTAGACCCACAGCTGGATGAGACATAAGGGTGGACACTCTTGGGGCTGAAAGGTTGGGTGAGGTTGGGTGAGCAAACGCAGACCCTTTAAAGTAATACTGCCTGGTACCCATCCCATGGGTCCCAAAACTCCAGGTTCAAAGGCATCTTCCTACATCGAAAACATGCATGAGAAACCCAGAAGATGGTACACCGTGTGATTTTGAAAGGTTTCTATTACGCACCTCATTTCTCATCTCCTTGTGCTCGGGTTCGCCATTCCAGCTACTTTACTAGCAATCTCCCTACTTGGAGAATCAGCACGTTTAACCTCCTGTTCCCTACAGGTTGCAATTTGTCCTGAGGATGAACGGGAAGAGGGGCAACCAATGAGAGACTAGATCTAGGTGTTGGGACAGGCACAGGTCACTCTATTTTCCCATCAGGTAGAAGAAGTAACCACAGGCTCAGCCTGCCGCTCAGAAGCAGAATAGGGCCTGAGGCAATCCTGCGCTTTTGCGGCCAGCTCCCAAAAAAGCCAGTTGAAAAATGGAGCTCAGGGACACTGCAATTCACAAACCCGCAGAGTTATAAATGATAACTCTCATCCACAGATATATTGCGGGAAGGCAACGAAGAGGATTTGAAAGCAAGGCAGAATTGCAGGAAACAGATTTCAGGAGGTAGATTCAAATCGCTTTTAAAGCACATGAAAAGCGGCAAAACGTCGACAATGATGCCCTTGGCCAAAAAGGGCGTATGCGTTTTTTCCTGAATATATTCAGGAAAAAACGCATACGCCCTTTTTGGCCAACCAAGCAACCTGGAAAGGCAAATCAGCGCTACAAAGAAGTCTCGCTTCCCATTGGTCAAAAGGGTCATGCTGCAAAATGTGTCAAAACCAGAAATGCAGGACAGGCCATGGAGAAATGGCAGCCTTGCTACGCTGATGGGCGGGATGTAAATTGCCAACAGCCACTCTGAAGAAGTGTACGGTGTGTCCTGAAACATAGAAAAAACACAGCTTAGGGAGCATAGGGCACGTCCACTCATGGGCGTATAAATTGGGAAAACTAAAAATCAGCAAGAAACAGGCACCCCAAAGTTTAGGGCTTCTCTGTTGACAAGAACCTCCACTTCATGACACCTTAAATATCCCAGGAAAGAGAAAAAAGGATAAAGAAGTTGTGGTCCTTATGTACAATGGAATATCACTCAGACATGAAATCAATGTCATAAGGCTAGTAGAAGCAAGATGAGTGGACTTAGGTACGACGATTCTAAGTGAAATAAGTCACACAGAAAAAGACACTTATCATAAGCTATCACTTATAGAGGGAATGTAAAAACCGCTACACTTGAACTGAATTACAAAAGAGAACAGAGTCACACGTTTAGAAAACACACTATGGCTGCTTAACGGGAAAGGTGAGGTGGGGTGATGCATAAAACAAGGGTTTCAAATTCGCTCAGATACCGTTCCATACACCCAATATGTAATAGACAAGACCTACTCCTTGCTCAGTGAACTGGACTCAACACCCCCTATTCACCGCACAAGAATATATGTGAGTAGTAAGAATCTTAAAACCTATGTATTGATATCTGTCTGGAAGTGAGTCAAGTGGGTGTAAAGCCGCATAAACAAAGCCGTGAAAAGCAGCTAAACCCCATTATAAAAATAAATTACTTTTAAAAACCCGTAAAACAAAGACAGTGAAATAGAGAGAAATTCTTACAAAATTCGTTCAGAGGCTGTGATGCAACCTGGATTGACCATATCTAGACCCACAGCTGGATGAGACATAAGGGTGGACACTCTTGGGGCTGAAAGGTTGGGTGAGGTTGGGTGAGCAAACGCAGACCCTTTAAAGTAATACTGCCTGGTACCCATGCCATGGGTCCCAAATCTCCAGGTTCAAGGGCATCTTCCTACATCGAAAACATGCATGAGAAACCCAGAAGATGGTACACCGTGTGATTTTGAAAGGTTTCTAATACGCACCTCATTTCTCATCTCCTTGTGTTCGGGTTCGCCATTCCAGCTACTTTACTAACAATCTCCCTACTTGGAGAATCAGCACCTTTAACCTCCTGTTCCGTACAGGTTGCAATTTGTCCTTAGGATGAAAGGGAAGAGGGGCAACCAATGAGAGACTAGATCTAGGTGTTGGGACAGGCACAGGTCACTCTATTTTCCCATCAGAAAGAAGAATTAACCACAGGCTCAGCCTGCCGCCCAGAAGCAGAATAGGGCCTGAGGGAATCCCGTGCTTTTGCGGCCAGCTCCCAAAAAGACAGTTGAAAAATGGAGCTCAGGGGCACTGCCATTCACAAATCTGCTGAGTTATAAATGATAACTCTCGTCCACAAATATATTGAAGGAAGGCAACGAAGAGGATTTGAAAGCAAGGCAGAATTGCAGGAAACAGGTTTCAGGAGGTAGATTCGAATCGCCTTTAAAGCACATGAAAAGTGGCAAAACATCGACAATGATGCCCTTGTCCAAAAAGGGCGTATGCGTTTTTTCCTGAATATATTCAGGAAAAAACGCATACGCCCTTTTTGGCCAACCAAGCAACCTGGAAAGGCAAATCAGAGCTACAAGGAAGTCTCGCTTCCCATCGGTCAAAAGGGCCATGCTGCAAAAAGTGTCAAAACCAAAAATGCAGGACAGGCCATGGAGAAATGGCAGCCTTGCTACGCTGATGGGCGGGATGTAAATTGCCAACAGCCACTCTGGAGAAGTGTACGGTGTGTCCTGAAACATCGAAAAAACACAGCTTAGGGAGCATAGGGCACGTCCACTCATGGGCGTATAAATTGGGAAAACTAAAAATCAGCAAGACACAGGCACCCCAAAGTTTAGGGCTGCTCTGTTGAAAAGAACCTCCACTTCATGACACCTTAAATATCCCAGGAAAGAGAAAAATGGATAAAGAAGTTGTGGTCCTTATGTAAAATGGAATATCACTCAGACATGAAATCAATGTCATAAGGCTAGTAGAAGCAAGATGAGTGGATTTAGGTACGACGATTCTAAGTGAAATAAGTCACACAGAAAAAGACACTTATCATAAGCTATCACTTATAGAGGGAATGTAAAAACCGCTACACTTGAACTGAATTACAAAACAGAACAGAGTCACACGTTTAGAAAACACACTATGGCTGCTTAACGGGAAAGGTGAGGTGGGGTGATGCATAGAACAAGGGTTTCAAATTCGCTCAGATACCGTTCCATACACCGAATATGAAATAGGCAAGACGTACTCCTTGCTCAGTGAACTGGACTCAACACCCCCTATTCACCGCACAAGAATATATGTGACTAGTAAGAATCTTAAAACCTATGTATTGATATCTGTCTGGAAGTGAGTCAAGTGGGTGTAAAGCCGCATAAACACAGCCGTGAAAAGCAGCTAAACCCCATTATAAAAATAAATTACATTTAGAAACCCATAAAACAAAGACAGTGAAAGAGAGAGAAATACTTACAAAATTCGTTCAGAGGCTGTGATGCAACCTGGGTTGACCATATCTAGACCCACAGCTGGATGAGACATAAGGGTGGACACTCTTGGGGCTGAAAGGTTGGGTGAGGTTGGGTGAGCAAACGCAGACCCTTTAAAGTAATACTGCCTGGTACCCATCCCATGGGTCCCAAAACTCCAGGTTCAAAGGCATCTTCCTACATCGAAAACATGCATGAGAAACCCAGAAGATGGTACACCGTGTGATTTTGAAAGGTTTCTATTACGCACCTCATTTCTCATCTCCTTGTGCTCGGGTTCGCCAATCCAGCTACTTTACTAGCAATCTCCCTACTTGGAGAATCAGCACGTTTAACCTCCTGTTCCCTACAGGTTGCAATTTGTCCTGAGGATGAACGGGAAGAGGGGCAACCAATGAGAGACTAGATCTAGGTGTTGGGACAGGCACAGGTCACTCTATTTTCCCATCAGGTAGAAGAAGTAACCACAGGCTCAGCCTGCCGCTCAGAAGCAGAATAGGGCCTGAGGCAATCCCGCGCTTTTGCGGCCAGCTCCCAAAAAAGCCAGTTGAAAAATGGAGCTCAGGGACACTGCAATTCACAAACCCGCAGAGTTATAAATGATAACTCTCATCCACAGATATATTGAGGGAAGGCAACGAAGAGGATTTGAAAGCAAGGCAGAATTGCAGGAAACAGATTTCAGGAGGTAGATTCAAATCGCTTTTAAAGCACATGAAAAGCGGCAAAACGTCGACAATGATGCCCTTGGCCAAAAAGGGCGTATGCGTTTTTTCCTGAATATATTCAGGAAAAAACGCATACGCCCTTTTTGGCCAACCAAGCAACCTGGAAAGGCAAATCAGCGCTACAAAGAAGTCTCGCTTCCCATTGGTCAAAAGGGTCATGCTGCAAAATGTGTCAAAACCAGAAATGCAGGACAGGCCATGGAGAAATGGCAGCCTTGCTACGCTGATGGGCGGGATGTAAATTGCCAACAGCCACTCTGAAGAAGTGTACGGTGTGTCCTGAAACATCGAAAAAACACAGCTTAGGGAGCATAGGGCACGTCCACTCATGGGCGTATAAATTGGGAAAACTAAAAATCAGCAAGACACAGGCACCCCAAAGTTTAGGGCTTCTCTGTTGACAAGAACCTCCACTTCATGACACCTTAAATATCCCAGGAAAGAGAAAAAAGGATAAAGAAGTTGTGGTCCTTATGTACAATGGAATATCACTCAGACATGAAATCAATGTCATAAGGCTAGTAGAAGCAAGATGAGTGGACTTAGGTACGACGATTCTAAGTGAAATAAGTCACACAGAAAAAGACACTTATCATAAGCTATCACTTATAGAGGGAATGTAAAAACCGCTACACTTGAACTGAATTACAAAAGAGAACAGAGTCACACGTTTAGAAAACACACTATGGCTGCTTAACGGGAAAGGTGAGGTGGGGTGATGCATAAAACAAGGGTTTCAAATTCGCTCAGATACCGTTCCATACACCCAATATGTAATAGACAAGACCTACTCCTTGCTCAGTGAACTGGACTCAACACCCCCTATTCACCGCACAAGAATATATGTGAGTAGTAAGAATCTTAAAACCTATGTATTGATATCTGTCTGGAAGTGAGTCAAGTGGGTGTAAAGCCGCATAAACAAAGCCGTGAAAAGCAGCTAAACCCCATTATAAAAATAAATTACTTTTAAAAACCCGTAAAACAAAGACAGTGAAATAGAGAGAAATTCTTACAAAATTCGTTCAGAGGCTGTGATGCAACCTGGATTGACCATATCTAGACCCACAGCTGGATGAGACATAAGGGTGGACACTCTTGGGGCTGAAAGGTTGGGTGAGGTTGGGTGAGCAAACGCAGACCCTTTAAAGTAATACTGCCTGGTACCCATGCCATGGGTCCCAAATCTCCAGGTTCAAGGGCATCTTCCTACATCGAAAACATGCATGAGAAACCCAGAAGATGGTACACCGTGTGATTTTGAAAGGTTTCTAATACGCACCTCATTTCTCATCTCCTTGTGTTCGGGTTCGCCATTCCAGCTACTTTACTAACAATCTCCCTACTTGGAGAATCAGCACCTTTAACCTCCTGTTCCGTACAGGTTGCAATTTGTCCTTAGGATGAAAGGGAAGAGGGGCAACCAATGAGAGACTAGATCTAGGTGTTGGGACAGGCACAGGTCACTCTATTTTCCCATCAGAAAGAAGAATTAACCACAGGCTCAGCCTGCCGCCCAGAAGCAGAATAGGGCCTGAGGGAATCCCGTGCTTTTGCGGCCAGCTCCCAAAAAGACAGTTGAAAAATGGAGCTCAGGGGCACTGCCATTCACAAATCTGCTGAGTTATAAATGATAACTCTCGTCCACAAATATATTGAAGGAAGGCAACGAAGAGGATTTGAAAGCAAGGCAGAATTGCAGGAAACAGGTTTCAGGAGGTAGATTCGAATCGCCTTTAAAGCACATGAAAAGTGGCAAAACATCGACAATGATGCCCTTGTCCAAAAAGGGCGTATGCGTTTTTTCCTGAATATATTCAGGAAAAAACGCATACGCCCTTTTTGGCCAACCAAGCAACCTGGAAAGGCAAATCAGAGCTACAAGGAAGTCTCGCTTCCCATCGGTCAAAAGGGCCATGCTGCAAAAAGTGTCAAAACCAGAAATGCAGGACAGGCCATGGAGAAATGGCAGCCTTGCTACGCTGATGGGCGGGATGTAAATTGCCAACAGCCACTCTGGAGAAGTGTACGGTGTGTCCTGAAACATCGAAAAAACACAGCTTAGGGAGCATAGGGCACGTCCACTCATGGGCGTATAAATTGGGAAAACTAAAAATCAGCAAGACACAGGCACCCCAAAGTTTAGGGCTGCTCTGTTGAAAAGAACCTCCACTTCATGACACCTTAAATATCCCAGGAAAGAGAAAAATGGATAAAGAAGTTGTGGTCCTTATGTAAAATGGAATATCACTCAGACATGAAATCAATGTCATAAGGCTAGTAGAAGCAAGATGAGTGGATTTAGGTACGACGATTCTAAGTGAAATAAGTCACACAGAAAAAGACACTTATCATAAGCTATCACTTATAGAGGGAATGTAAAAACCGCTACACTTGAACTGAATTACAAAACAGAACAGAGTCACACGTTTAGAAAACACACTATGGCTGCTTAACGGGAAAGGTGAGGTGGGGTGATGCATAGAACAAGGGTTTCAAATTCGCTCAGATACCGTTCCATACACCGAATATGTAATAGGCAAGACGTACTCCTTGCTCAGTGAACTGGACTCAACACCCCCTATTCACCGCACAAGAATATATGTGACTAGTAAGAATCTTAAAACCTATGTATTGATATCTGTCTGGAAGTGAGTCAAGTGGGTGTAAAGCCGCATAAACACAGCCGTGAAAAGCAGCTAAACCCCATTATAAAAATAAATTACATTTAGAAACCCATAAAACAAAGACAGTGAAAGAGAGAGAAATTCTTACAAAATTCGTTCAGAGGCTGTGATGCAACCTGGGTTGACCATATCTAGACCCACAGCTGGATGAGACATAAGGGTGGACACTCTTGGGGCTGAAAGGTTGGGTGAGGTTGGGTGAGCAAACGCAGACCCTTTAAAGTAATACTGCCTGGTACCCATCCCATGGGTCCCAAAACTCCAGGTTCAAAGGCATCTTCCTACATCGAAAACATGCATGAGAAACCCAGAAGATGGTACACCGTGTGATTTTGAAAGGTTTCTATTACGCACCTCATTTCTCATCTCCTTGTGCTCGGGTTCGCCATTCCAGCTACTTTACTAGCAATCTCCCTACTTGGAGAATCAGCACGTTTAACCTCCTGTTCCCTACAGGTTGCAATTTGTCCTGAGGATGAACGGGAAGAGGGGCAACCAATGAGAGACTAGATCTAGGTGTTGGGACAGGCACAGGTCACTCTATTTTCCCATCAGGTAGAAGAAGTAACCACAGGCTCAGCCTGCCGCTCAGAAGCAGAATAGGGCCTGAGGCAATCCCGCGCTTTTGCGGCCAGCTCCCAAAAAAGCCAGTTGAAAAATGGAGCTCAGGGACACTGCAATTCACAAACCCGCAGAGTTATAAATGATAACTCTCATCCACAGATATATTGAGGGAAGGCAACGAAGAGGATTTGAAAGCAAGGCAGAATTGCAGGAAACAGATTTCAGGAGGTAGATTCAAATCGCTTTTAAAGCACATGAAAAGCGGCAAAACGTCGACAATGATGCCCTTGGCCAAAAAGGGCGTATGCGTTTTTTCCTGAATATATTCAGGAAAAAACGCATACGCCCTTTTTGGCCAACCAAGCAACCTGGAAAGGCAAATCAGCGCTACAAAGAAGTCTCGCTTCCCATTGGTCAAAAGGGTCATGCTGCAAAATGTGTCAAAACCAGAAATGCAGGACAGGCCATGGAGAAATGGCAGCCTTGCTACGCTGATGGGCGGGATGTAAATTGCCAACAGCCACTCTGAAGAAGTGTACGGTGTGTCCTGAAACATCGAAAAAACACAGCTTAGGGAGCATAGGGCACGTCCACTCATGGGCGTATAAATTGGGAAAACTAAAAATCAGCAAGACACAGGCACCCCAAAGTTTAGGGCTTCTCTGTTGACAAGAACCTCCACTTCATGACACCTTAAATATCCCAGGAAAGAGAAAAAAGGATAAAGAAGTTGTGGTCCTTATGTACAATGGAATATCACTCAGACATGAAATCAATGTCATAAGGCTAGTAGAAGCAAGATGAGTGGACTTAGGTACGACGATTCTAAGTGAAATAAGTCACACAGAAAAAGACACTTATCATAAGCTATCACTTACAGAGGGAATGTAAAAACCGCTACACTTGAACTGAATTACAAAAGAGAACAGAGTAACACGTTGAGAAAACACACTATGGCTGCTTAACGGGAAAGGTGAGGTGGGGTGATGCATAAAACAAGGGTTTCAAATTCGCTCAGATACCGTTCCATACACCCAATATGTAATAGACAAGACCTACTCCTTGCTCAGTGAACTGGACTCAACACCCCCTATTCACCGCACAAGAATATATGTGAGTAGTAAGAATCTTAAAACCTATGTATTGATATCTGTCTGGAAGTGAGTCAAGTGGGTGTAAAGCCGCATAAACAAAGCCGTGAAAAGCAGCTAAACCCCATTATAAAAATAAATTACTTTTAAAAACCCGTAAAACAAAGACAGTGAAATAGAGAGAAATTCTTACAAAATTCGTTCAGAGGCTGTGATGCAACCTGGATTGACCATATCTAGACCCACAGCTGGATGAGACATAAGGGTGGACACTCTTGGGGCTGAAAGGTTGGGTGAGGTTGGGTGAGCAAACGCAGACCCTTTAAAGTAATACTGCCTGGTACCCATGCCATGGGTCCGAAATCTCCAGGTTCAAGGGCATCTTCCTACATCGAAAACATGCATGAGAAACCCAGAAGATGGTACACCGTGTGATTTTGAAAGGTTTCTAATACGCACCTCATTTCTCATCTCCTTGTGTTCGGGTTCGCCATTCCAGCTACTTTACTAACAATCTCCCTACTTGGAGAATCAGCACCTTTAACCTCCTGTTCCGTACAGGTTGCAATTTGTCCTGAGGATGAAAGGGAAGAGGGGCAACCAATGAGAGACTAGATCTAGGTGTTGGGACAGGCACAGGTCACTCTATTTTCCCATCAGGAAGAAGAATTAACCACAGGCTCAGCCTGCCGCCCAGAAGCAGAATAGGGCCTGAGGGAATCACGTGCTTTTGCGGCCAGCTCCCAAAAAGACAGTAGAAAAATGGAGCTCAGGGGCACTGCCATTCACAAACCTGCATAGTTATAAATGATAACTCTCGTCCACAAATATATTGAAGGAAGGCAACGAAGAGGATTTGAAAGCAAGGCAGAATTGCAGGAAACAGGTTTCAGGAGGTAGATTCGAATCGCCTTTAAAGCACATGAAAAGTGGCAAAACGTCGACAATGATGCCCTTGTCCAAAAAGGGCGTATGCGTTTTTTCCTGAATATATTCAGGAAAAAACGCATACGCCCTTTTTGGCCAACCAAGCAACCTGGAAAGGCAAATCAGAGCTACAAGGAAGTCTCGCTTCCCATCGGTCAAAAGGGCCATGCTGCAAAAAGTGTCAAAACCAAAAATGCAGGACAGGCCATGGAGAAATGGCAGCCTTGCTACGCTGATGGGCGGGATGTAAATTGCCAACAGCCACTCTGGAGAAGTGTATGGTGTGTCCTGAAACATCGAAAAAACACAGCTTAGGGAGCATAGGGCACGACCACTCATGGGCGTATAAATTGGGAAAACTAAAAATCAGCAAGACACAGGCACCCCAAAGTTTAGGGCTGCTCTGTTGACAAGAACCTCCACTTCATGACACCTTAAATATCCCAGGAAAGAGAAAAATGGATAAAGAAGTTGTGGTCCTTATGTAAAATGGAATATCACTCAGACATGAAATCAATGTCATAAGGCTAGTAGAAGCAAGATGAGTGGATTTAGGTACGACGATTCTAAGTGAAATAAGTCACACAGAAAAAGACACTTATCATAAGCTATCACTTATAGAGGGAATGTAAAAACCGCTACACTTGAACTGAATTACAAAACAGAACAGAGTCTCACGTTTAGAAAATACATTATGGCTGCTTAACGGGAAAGGTGAGGTGGGGTGATGCATAAAACAAGGGTTTCAAATTCGCTCAGATACCGTTCCATACACCCAATATGTAATAGACAAGACCTACTCCTTGCTCAGTGAACTGGACTCAACACCCCCTATTCACCACACAAGAATATATGTGACTAGTAAGAATCATAAAACCTATGTATTGATATCTCTCTGGAAGTGAGTCAAGTGGTTGTAAAGCCTCATAAACACAGCCGTGAAAAGCAGCTAAACCCCATTATAAAAATAAATTACTTTTAAAAACCCGTAAAAAAAAGACAGTGAAAGAGAGAGAAATTCTTACAAAATTCGTTCAGAGGCTGTGATGCAACCTGGATTGACCATATCTAGACCCACAGCTGGATGAGACATAAGGGTGGACACTCTTGGGGCTGAGAGGTTGGGTGAGGTTGGGTGAGCAAACCCAGACCCTTTAAAGTAATACTGCCTAGTACCCATCCCTTGGGTCCCAAATCTCCAGGTTCAAGGGCATCTTCCTACATCGAAAACATGCATGAGAAACCCAGAAGATGGTACACCGTGTGATTTTGAAAGGTTTTTAAAACGCACCTCATTTCTCATCTCCTTGTGTTCGGGTTCGCCATTCCAGCTAATTTACTAGCAATCTCCCTACTTGGAGAATCAGCTCCTTTAACCTCCTGTTCCGTACAGGTTGCAATTTGTCCTAAGGATGAAAGGGAAGAGGGGCAACCAATGAGAGACTAGATCTAGGTGTTGGGACATGCACAGGTCACTCTAATTTCCCATCAGAAAGAAGAATTAACCACAGGCTCAGCCTGCCGCTGGGAACCAGAATAGGGCCTGAGGCAATCCCGTGCTTTTGCGGCCAGCACCCAGAAAAGACAGTTGAAAAATGGAGCCCAGGGGCACTGCCCTTCACAAACCCGCAGAGTTATAAATGATAACTCTCGTCCACAAATATATTGAGGGAAGGCAACGAAGAGGATTTGAAAGCAAGGCAGAATTGCAGGAAACAGGTTTCAGGAGGTAGATTCGAATCACCTTTAAAGCACATGAAAAGTGGCAAAACATCGACAATGATGCCCTTGGCCAAAAAGGGCGTATGCGTTTTTTCCTGAATATATTCAGGAAAAAACGCATACGCCCTTTTTGGCCAACCAAGCAACCTGGAAAGGCAAATCATCGCTACAAGGAATTCTCGCTTCCCATCGGTCAAAAGGGCCATGCTGCAAAATGTGTCAAAACCAGAAATGCAGGACAGGCCATGGAGAAATGGCAGCCTTGCTACGCTGATGGTCGGGATGTAAATTGCCAACAGCCACTCTGGAGAAGTGTACGGTGTGTCCTGAAACATCGAAAAAACACAGCTAAGGGAGCATAGGGCACGTCCACTCATGGGCGTATAAATTGGGAAAACTAAAAATCAGCAAGACACAGGCACCCCAAAGTTTAGGGCTGCTCTGTTGACAAGAACCTCCACTTCATGACACCTTAAATATCCCAGGAAAGAGAAAAATGGATAAAGAAGTTGTGGTCCTTATGTACAATGGAATATCACTCAGACATGCAATCAATGTCATAAGGCTAGTAGAAGCAAGATGAATGGACTTAGGTACGACGATTCTAAGTGAAATAAGTCACACAGAAAAAGACACTTATCATAAGCTATCACTTATAGAGGGAATGTATAAACCGCTACACTTGAACTGAATTACAAAAAATAACAGAGTCACACGTTTAGAAAACACACTATGGCTGCTTAACGGGAAAGGTGAGGTGGGGTGATGCATAAAACAAGGGTTTCAAATCCGCTCAGATACTGTTCCATACACCCAATATGTAATAGACAAGAGCTACTCCTTGCTCAGTGAACTGGACTCAACACCCCCTATTCACCGCACAAGAATATATGTGACTAGTAAGAATCTTAAAACCTATGTATTGATATCTGTCTGGAAGTGAGTCAAGTGGGTGTAAAGCCGCATAAACACAGCCGTGAAAAGCAGCTAAACCCCATTATAAAAATAAATTACATTTAGAAACCCATAAAACAAAGACAGTGAAAGAGAGAGAAATTCTTACAAAATTCGTTCAGAGGCTGTGATGCAACCTGAGTTGACCATATCTAGACCCACAGCTGGATGAGACATAAGGGTGGACACTCTTGGGGCTGAAAGGTTGGGTGAGGTTGGGTGAGCAAACGCAGACCCTTTAAAGTAATACTGCCTGGTACCCATCCCATGGGTCCCAAAACTCCAGGTTCAAAGGCATCTTCCTACATCGAAAACATGCATGAGAAACCCAGAAGATGGTACACCGTGTGATTTTGAAAGGTTTCTATTACGCACCTCATTTCTCATCTCCTTGTGTTCGGGTTCGCCATTCCAGCTACTTTACTAGCAATCTCCCTACTTGGAGAATCAGCACGTTTAACCTCCTGTTCCCTACAGGTTGCAATTTGTCCTGAGGATGAACGGGAAGAGGGGCAACCAATGAGAGACTAGATCTAGGTGTTGGGACAGGCACAGGTCACTCTATTTTCCCATCAGGTAGAAGAAGTAACCACAGGCTCAGCCTGCCGCTCAGAAGCAGAATAGGGCCTGAGGCAATCCTGCGCTTTTGCGGCCAGCTCCCAAAAAAGCCAGTTGAAAAATGGAGCTCAGGGACACTGCAATTCACAAACCCGCAGAGTTATAAATGATAACTCTCATCCACAGATATATTGAGGGAAGGCAACGAAGAGGATTTGAAAGCAAGGCAGAATTGCAGGAAACAGATTTCAGGAGGTAGATTCAAATCGCTTTTAAAGCACATGAAAAGCGGCAAAACGTCGACAATGATGCCCTTGGCCAAAAAGGGCGTATGCGTTTTTTCCTGAATATATTCAGGAAAAAACGCATACGCCCTTTTTGGCCAACCAAGCAACCTGGAAAGGCAAATCAGCGCTACAAAGAAGTCTCGCTTCCCATTGGTCAAAAGGGTCATGCTGCAAAATGTGTCAAAACCAGAAATGCAGGACAGGCCATGGAGAAATGGCAGCCTTGCTACGCTGATGGGCGGGATGTAAATTGCCAACAGCCACTCTGAAGAAGTGTACGGTGTGTCCTGAAACATCGAAAAAACACAGCTTAGGGAGCATAGGGCACGTCCACTCATGGGCGTATAAATTGGGAAAACTAAAAATCAGCAAGACACAGGCACCCCAAAGTTTAGGGCTTCTCTGTTGACAAGAACCTCCACTTCATGACACCTTAAATATCCCAGGAAAGAGAAAAAAGGATAAAGAAGTTGTGGTCCTTATGTACAATGGAATATCACTCAGACATGAAATCAATGTCATAAGGCTAGTAGAAGCAAGATGAGTGGACTTAGGTACGACGATTCTAAGTGAAATAAGTCACACAGAAAAAGACACTTATCATAAGCTATCACTTATAGAGGGAATGTAAAAACCGCTACACTTGAACTGAATTACAAAAGAGAACAGAGTCACACGTTGAGAAAACACACTATGGCTGCTTAACGGGAAAGGTGAGGTGGGGTGATGCATAAAACAAGGGTTTCAAATTCGCTCAGATACCGTTCCATACACCCAATATGTAATAGACAAGACCTACTCCTTGCTCAGTGAACTGGACTCAACACCCCCTATTCACCGCACAAGAATATATGTGAGTAGTAAGAATCTTAAAACCTATGTATTGATATCTGTCTGGAAGTGAGTCAAGTGGGTGTAAAGCCGCATAAACAAAGCCGTGAAAAGCAGCTAAACCCCATTATAAAAATAAATTACTTTTAAAAACCCGTAAAACAAAGACAGTGAAATAGAGAGAAATTCTTACAAAATTCGTTCAGAGGCTGTGATGCAACCTGGATTGACCATATCTAGACCCACAGCTGGATGAGACATAAGGGTGGACACTCTTGGGGCTGAAAGGTTGGGTGAGGTTGGGTGAGCAAACGCAGACCCTTTAAAGTAATACTGCCTGGTACCCATGCCATGGGTCCCAAATCTCCAGGTTCAAGGGCATCTTCCTACATCGAAAACATGCATGAGAAACCCAGAAGATGGTACACCGTGTGATTTTGAAAGGTTTCTAATACGCACCTCATTTCTCATCTCCTTGTGTTCGGGTTCGCCATTCCAGCTACTTTACTAACAATCTCCCTACTTGGAGAATCAGCACCTTTAACCTCCTGTTCCGTACAGGTTGCAATTTGTCCTGAGGATGAAAGGGAAGAGGGGCAACCAATGAGAGACTAGATCTAGGTGTTGGGACAGGCACAGGTCACTCTATTTTCCCATCAGGAAGAAGAATTAACCACAGGCTCAGCCTGCCGCCCAGAAGCAGAATAGGGCCTGAGGGAATCACGTGCTTTTGCGGCCAGCTCCCAAAAAGACAGTTGAAAAATGGAGCTCAGGGGCACTGCCATTCACAAACCTGCATAGTTATAAATGATAACTCTCGTCCACAAATATATTGAAGGAAGGCAACGAAGAGGATTTGAAAGCAAGGCAGAATTGCAGGAAACAGGTTTCAGGAGGTAGATTCGAATCGCCTTTAAAGCACATGAAAAGTGGCAAAACGTCGACAATGATGCCCTTGTCCAAAAAGGGCGTATGCGTTTTTTCCTGAATATATTCAGGAAAAAACGCATACGCCCTTTTTGGCCAACCAAGCAACCTGGAAAGGCAAATCAGAGCTACAAGGAAGTCTCGCTTCCCATCGGTCAAAAGGGCCATGCTGCAAAAAGTGTCAAAACCAGAAATGCAGGACAGGCCATGGAGAAATGGCAGCCTTGCTACGCTGATGGGCGGGATGTAAATTGCCAACAGCCACTCTGGAGAAGTGTATGGTGTGTCCTGAAACATCGAAAAAACACAGCTTAGGGAGCATAGGGCACGACCACTCATGGGCGTATAAATTGGGAAAACTAAAAATCAGCAAGACACAGGCACCCCAAAGTTTAGGGCTGCTCTGTTGACAAGAACCTCCACTTCATGACACCTTAAATATCCCAGGAAAGAGAAAAATGGATAAAGAAGTTGTGGTCCTTATGTAAAATGGAATATCACTCAGACATGAAATCAATGTCATAAGGCTAGTAGAAGCAAGATGAGTGGATTTAGGTACGACGATTCTAAGTGAAATAAGTCACACAGAAAAAGACACTTATCATAAGCTATCACTTATAGAGGGAATGTAAAAACCGCTACACTTGAACTGAATTACAAAACAGAACAGAGTCTCACGTTTAGAAAATACATTATGGCTGCTTAACGGGAAAGGTGAGGTGGGGTGATGCATAAAACAAGGGTTTCAAATTCGCTCAGATACCGTTCCATACACCCAATATGTAATAGACAAGACCTACTCCTTGCTCAGTGAACTGGTCTCAACACCCCCTATTCACCACACAAGAATATATGTGACTAGTAAGAATCATAAAACCTATGTATTGATATCTCTCTGGAAGTGAGTCAAGTGGTTGTAAAGCCTCATAAACACAGCCGTGAAAAGCAGCTAAACCCCATTATAAAAATAAATTACTTTTAAAAACCCGTAAAAAAAAGACAGTGAAAGAGAGAGAAATTCTTACAAAATTCGTTCAGAGGCTGTGATGCAACCTGGATTGACCATATCTAGACCCACAGCTGGATGAGACATAAGGGTGGACACTCTTGGGGCTGAGAGGTTGGGTGAGGTTGGGTGAGCAAACCCAGACCCTTTAAAGTAATACTGCCTAGTACCCATCCCTTGGGTCCCAAATCTCCAGGTTCAAGGGCATCTTCCTACATCGAAAACATGCATGAGAAACCCAGAAGATGGTACACCGTGTGATTTTGAAAGGTTTTTAAAACGCACCTCATTTCTCATCTCCTTGTGTTCGGGTTCGCCATTCCAGCTAATTTACTAGCAATCTCCCTACTTGGAGAATCAGCTCCTTTAACCTCCTGTTCCGTACAGGTTGCAATTTGTCCTAAGGATGAAAGGGAAGAGGGGCAACCAATGAGAGACTAGATCTAGGTGTTGGGACATGCACAGGTCACTCTAATTTCCCATCAGAAAGAAGAATTAACCACAGGCTCAGCCTGCCGCTGGGAACCAGAATAGGGCCTGAGGCAATCCCGTGCTTTTGCGGCCAGCACCCAAAAAAGACAATTGAAAAATGGAGCCCAGGGGCACTGCCCTTCACAAACCCGCAGAGTTATAAATGATAACTCTCGTCCACAAATATATTGAGGGAAGGCAACGAAGAGGATTTGAAAGCAAGGCAGAATTGCAGGAAACAGGTTTCAGGAGGTAGATTCGAATCACCTTTAAAGCACATGAAAAGTGGCAAAACATCGACAATGATGCCCTTGGCCAAAAAGGGCGTATGCGTTTTTTCCTGAATATATTCAGGAAAAAACGCATACGCCCTTTTTGGCCAACCAAGCAACCTGGAAAGGCAAATCATCGCTACAAGGAATTCTCGCTTCCCATCGGTCAAAAGGGCCATGCTGCAAAAAGTGTCAAAACCAGAAATGCAGGACAGGCCATGGAGAAATGGCAGCCTTGCTACGCTGATGGTCGGGATGTAAATTGCCAACAGCCACTCTGGAGAAGTGTACGGTGTGTCCTGAAACATCGAAAAAACACAGCTAAGGGAGCATAGGGCACGTCCACTCATGGGCGTATAAATTGGGAAAACTAAAAATCAGCAAGACACAGGCACCCCAAAGTTTAGGGCTGCTCTGTTGACAAGAACCTCCACTTCATGACACCTTAAATATCCCAGGAAAGAGAAAAATGGATAAAGAAGTTGTGGTCCTTATGTACAATGGAATATCACTCAGACATGCAATCAATGTCATAAGGCTAGTAGAAGCAAGATGAATGGACTTAGGTACGACGATTCTAAGTGAAATAAGTCACACAGAAAAAGACACTTATCATAAGCTATCACTTATAGAGGGAATGTATAAACCGCTACACTTGAACTGAATTACAAAAAATAACAGAGTCACACGTTTAGAAAACACACTATGGCTGCTTAACGGGAAAGGTGAGGTGGGGTGATGCATAAAACAAGGGTTTCAAATCCGCTCAGATACTGTTCCATACACCCAATATGTAATAGACAAGAGCTACTCCTTGCTCAGTGAACTGGACTCAACACCCCCTATTCACCGCACAAGAATATATGTGACTAGTAAGAATCTTAAAACCTATGTATTGATATCTGTCTGGAAGTGAGTCAAGTGGGTGTAAAGCCGCATAAACACAGCCGTGAAAAGCAGCTAAACCCCATTATAAAAATAAATTACATTTAGAAACCCATAAAACAAAGACAGTGAAAGAGAGAGAAATTCTTACAAAATTCGTTCAGAGGCTGTGATGCAACCTGGGTTGACCATATCTAGACCCACAGCTGGATGAGACATAAGGGTGGACACTCTTGGGGCTGAAAGGTTGGGTGAGGTTGGGTGAGCAAACGCAGACCCTTTAAAGTAATACTGCCTGGTACCCATCCCATGGGTCCCAAAACTCCAGGTTCAAAGGCATCTTCCTACATCGAAAACATGCATGAGAAACCCAGAAGATGGTACACCGTGTGATTTTGAAAGGTTTCTATTACGCACCTCATTTCTCATCTCCTTGTGCTCGGGTTCGCCATTCCAGCTACTTTACTAGCAATCTCCCTACTTGGAGAATCAGCACGTTTAACCTCCTGTTCCCTACAGGTTTCAATTTGTCCTGAGGATGAACGGGAAGAGGGGCAACCAATGAGAGACTAGATCTAGGTGTTGGGACAGGCACAGGTCACTCTATTTTCCCATCAGGTAGAAGAAGTAACCACAGGCTCAGCCTGCCGCTCAGAAGCAGAATAGGGCCTGAGGCAATCCTGCGCTTTTGCGGCCAGCTCCCAAAAAAGCCAGTTGAAAAATGGAGCTCAGGGACACTGCAATTCACAAACCCGCAGAGTTATAAATGATAACTCTCATCCACAGATATATTGCGGGAAGGCAACGAAGAGGATTTGAAAGCAAGGCAGAATTGCAGGAAACAGATTTCAGGAGGTAGATTCAAATCGCTTTTAAAGCACATGAAAAGCGGCAAAACGTCGACAATGATGCCCTTGGCCAAAAAGGGCGTATGCGTTTTTTCCTGAATATATTCAGGAAAAAACGCATACGCCCTTTTTGGCCAACCAAGCAACCTGGAAAGGCAAATCAGTGCTACAAAGAAGTCTCGCTTCCCATTGGTCAAAAGGGTCATGCTGCAAAATGTGTCAAAACCAGAAATGCAGGACAGGCCATGGAGAAATGGCAGCCTTACTACGCTGATGGGCGGGATGTAAATTGCCAACAGCCACTCTGAAGAAGTGTACGGTGTGTCCTGAAACATCGAAAAAACACAGCTTAGGGAGCATAGGGCACGTCCACTCATGGGCGTATAAATTGGGAAAACTAAAAATCAGCAAGACACAGGCACCCCAAAGTTTAGGGCTTCTCTGTTGACAAGAACCTCCACTTCATGACACCTTAAATATCCCAGGAAAGAGAAAAAAGGATAAAGAAGTTGTGGTCCTTATGTACAATGGAATATCACTCAGACATGAAATCAATGTCATAAGGCTAGTAGAAGCAAGATGAGTGGACTTAGGTACGACGATTCTAAGTGAAATAAGTCACACAGAAAAAGACACTTATCATAAGCTATCACTTATAGAGGGAATGTAAAAACCGCTACACTTGAACTGAATTACAAAAGAGAACAGAGTCACACGTTTAGAAAACACACTATGGCTGCTTAACGGGAAAGGTGAGGTGGGGTGATGCATAAAACAAGGGTTTCAAATTCGCTCAGATACCGTTCCATACACCCAATATGTAATAGACAAGACCTACTCCTTGCTCAGTGAACTGGACTCAACACCCCCTATTCACCGCACAAGAATATATGTGAGTAGTAAGAATCTTAAAACCTATGTATTGATATCTGTCTGGAAGTGAGTCAATTGGGTGTAAAGCCGCATAAACAAAGCCGTGAAAAGCAGCTAAACCCCATTATAAAAATAAATTACTTTTAAAAACCCGTAAAACAAAGACAGTGAAATAGAGAGAAATTCTTACAAAATTCGTTCAGAGGCTGTGATGCAACCTGGATTGACCATATCTAGACCCACAGCTGGATGAGACATAAGGGTGGACACTCTTGGGGCTGAAAGGTTGGGTGAGGTTGGGTGAGCAAACGCAGACCCTTTAAAGTAATACTGCCTGGTACCCATGCCATGGGTCCCAAATCTCCAGGTTCAAGGGCATCTTCCTACATCGAAAACATGCATGAGAAACCCAGAAGATGGTACACCGTGTGATTTTGAAAGGTTTCTAATACGCACCTCATTTCTCATCTCCTTGTGTTCGGGTTCGCCATTCCAGCTACTTTACTAACAATCTCCCTACTTGGAGAATCAGCACCTTTAACCTCCTGTTCCGTACAGGTTGCAATTTGTCCTTAGGATGAAAGGGAAGAGGGGCAACCAATGAGAGACTAGATCTAGGTGTTGGGACAGGCACAGGTCACTCTATTTTCCCATCAGAAAGAAGAATTAACCACAGGCTCAGCCTGCCGCCCAGAAGCAGAATAGGGCCTGAGGGAATCCCGTGCTTTTGCGGCCAGCTCCCAAAAAGACAGTTGAAAAATGGAGCTCAGGGGCACTGCCATTCACAAATCTGCTGAGTTATAAATGATAACTCTCGTCCACAAATATATTGAAGGAAGGCAACGAAGAGGATTTGAAAGCAAGGCAGAATTGCAGGAAACAGGTTTCAGGAGGTAGATTCGAATCGCCTTTAAAGCACATGAAAAGTGGCAAAACATCGACAATGATGCCCTTGTCCAAAAAGGGCGTATGCGTTTTTTCCTGAATATATTCAGGAAAAAACGCATACGCCCTTTTTGGCCAACCAAGCAACCTGGAAAGGCAAATCAGAGCTACAAGGAAGTCTCGCTTCCCATCGGTCAAAAGGGCCATGCTGCAAAAAGTGTCAAAACCAGAAATGCAGGACAGGCCATGGAGAAATGGCAGCCTTGCTACGCTGATGGGCGGGATGTAAATTGCCAACAGCCACTCTGGAGAAGTGTACGGTGTGTCCTGAAACATCGAAAAAACACAGCTTAGGGAGCATAGGGCACGTCCACTCATGGGCGTATAAATTGGGAAAACTAAAAATCAGCAAGACACAGGCACCCCAAAGTTTAGGGCTGCTCTGTTGAAAAGAACCTCCACTTCATGACACCTTAAATATCCCAGGAAAGAGAAAAATGGATAAAGAAGTTGTGGTCCTTATGTAAAATGGAATATCACTCAGACATGAAATCAATGTCATAAGGCTAGTAGAAGCAAGATGAGTGGATTTAGGTACGACGATTCTAAGTGAAATAAGTCACACAGAAAAAGACACTTATCATAAGCTATCACTTATAGAGGGAATGTAAAAACCGCTACACTTGAACTGAATTACAAAACAGAACAGAGTCACACGTTTAGAAAACACACTATGGCTGCTTAACGGGAAAGGTGAGGTGGGGTGATGCATAGAACAAGGGTTTCAAATTCGCTCAGATACCGTTCCATACACCGAATATGTAATAGACAAGACCTACTCCTTGCTCAGTGAACTGGACTCAACACCCCCTATTCACCGCACAAGAATATATGTGACTAGTAAGAATCTTAAAACCTATGTATTGATATCTGTCTGGAAGTGAGTCAAGTGGGTGTAAAGCCGCATAAACACAGCCGTGAAAAGCAGCTAAACCCCATTATAAAAATAAATTACATTTAGAAACCCATAAAACAAAGACAGTGAAAGAGAGAGAAATTCTTACAAAATTCGTTCAGAGGCTGTGATGCAACCTGGGTTGACCATATCTAGACCCACAGCTGGATGAGACATAAGGGTGGACACTCTTGGGGCTGAAAGGTTGGGTGAGGTTGGGTGAGCAAACGCAGACCCTTTAAAGTAATACTGCCTGGTACCCATCCCATGGGTCCCAAAACTCCAGGTTCAAAGGCATCTTCCTACATCGAAAACATGCATGAGAAACCCAGAAGATGGTACACCGTGTGATTTTGAAAGGTTTCTATTACGCACCTCATTTCTCATCTCCTTGTGCTCGGGTTCGCCATTCCAGCTACTTTACTAGCAATCTCCCTACTTGGAGAATCAGCACGTTTAACCTCCTGTTCCCTACAGGTTGCAATTTGTCCTGAGGATGAACGGGAAGAGGGGCAACCAATGAGAGACTAGATCTAGGTGTTGGGACAGGCACAGGTCACTCTATTTTCCCATCAGGTAGAAGAAGTAACCACAGGGTCAGCCTGCCGCTCAGAAGCAGAATAGGGCCTGAGGCAATCCCGCGCTTTTGCGGCCAGCTCCCAAAAAAGCCAGTTGAAAAATGGAGCTCAGGGACACTGCAATTCACAAACCCGCAGAGTTATAAATGATAACTCTCATCCACAGATATATTGAGGGAAGGCAACGAAGAGGATTTGAAAGCAAGGCAGAATTGCAGGAAACAGATTTCAGGAGGTAGATTCAAATCGCTTTTAAAGCACATGAAAAGCGGCAAAACGTCGACAATGATGCCCTTGGCCAAAAAGGGCGTATGCGTTTTTTCCTGAATATATTCAGGAAAAAACGCATACGCCCTTTTTGGCCAACCAAGCAACCTGGAAAGGCAAATCAGCGCTACAAAGAAGTCTCGCTTCCCATTGGTCAAAAGGGTCATGCTGCAAAATGTGTCAAAACCAGAAATGCAGGACAGGCCATGGAGAAATGGCAGCCTTGCTACGCTGAAGGGCGGGATGTAAATTGCCAACAGCCACTCTGAAGAAGTGTACGGTGTGTCCTGAAACATCGAAAAAACACAGCTTAGGTAGCATAGGGCACGTCCACTCATGGGCGTATAAATTGGGAAAACTAAAAATCAGCAAGACACAGGCACCCCAAAGTTTAGGGCTTCTCTGTTGACAAGAACCTCCACTTCATGACACCTTAAATATCCCAGGAAAGAGAAAAAAGGATAAAGAAGTTGTGGTCCTTATGTACAATGGAATATCACTCAGACATGAAATCAATGTCATAAGGCTAGTAGAAGCAAGATGAGTGGACTTAGGTACGACGATTCTAAGTGAAATAAGTCACACAGAAAAAGACACTTATCATAAGCTATCACTTATAGAGGGAATGTAAAAACCGCTACACTTGAACTGAATTACAAAAGAGAACAGAGTCACACGTTGAGAAAACACACTATGGCTGCTTAACGGGAAAGGTGAGGTGGGGTGATGCATAAAACAAGGGTTTCAAATTCGCTCAGATACCGTTCCATACACCCAATATGTAATAGACAAGACCTACTCCTTGCTCAGTGAACTGGACTCAACACCCCCTATTCACCGCACAAGAATATATGTGAGTAGTAAGAATCTTAAAACCTATGTATTGATATCTGTCTGGAAGTGAGTCAAGTGGGTGTAAAGCCGCATAAACAAAGCCGTGAAAAGCAGCTAAACCGCATTATAAAAATAAATTACTTTTAAAAACCCGTAAAACAAAGACAGTGAAATAGAGAGAAATTCTTACAAAATTCGTTCAGAGGCTGTGATGCAACCTGGATTGACCATATCTAGACCCACAGCTGGATGAGACATAAGGGTGGACACTCTTGGGGCTGAAAGGTTGGGTGAGGTTGGGTGAGCAAACGCAGACCCTTTAAAGTAATACTGCCTGGTACCCATGCCATGGGTCCGAAATCTCCAGGTTCAAGGGCATCTTCCTACATCGAAAACATGCATGAGAAACCCAGAAGATGGTACACCGTGTGATTTTGAAAGGTTTCTAATACGCACCTCATTTCTCATCTCCTTGTGTTCGGGTTCGCCATTCCAGCTACTTTACTAACAATCTCCCTACTTGGAGAATCAGCACCTTTAACCTCCTGTTCCGTACAGGTTGCAATTTGTCCTGAGGATTAAAGGGAAGAGGGGCAACCAATGAGAGACTAGATCTAGGTGTTGGGACAGGCACAGGTCACTCTATTTTCCCATCAGGAAGAAGAATTAACCACAGGCTCAGCCTGCCGCCCAGAAGCAGAATAGGGCCTGAGGCAATCCCGTGCTTTTGCGGCCAGCTCCCAAAAAGACAGTTGAAAAATGGAGCTCAGGGGCACTGCCATTCACAAACCTGCATAGTTATAAATGATAACTCTCGTCCACAAATATATTGAAGGAAGGCAACGAAGAGGATTTGAAAGCAAGGCAGAATTGCAGGAAACAGGTTTCAGGAGGTAGATTCGAATCGCCTTTAAAGCACATGAAAAGTGGCAAAACGTCGACAATGGTGCCCTTGTCCAAAAAGGGCGTATGCGTTTTTTCCTGAATATATTCAGGAAAAAACGCATACGCCCTTTTTGGCCAACCAAGCAACCTGGAAAGGCAAATCAGAGCTACAAGGAAGTCTCGCTTCCCATCGGTCAAAAGGGCCATGCTGCAAAAAGTGTCAAAACCAGAAATGCAGGACAGGCCATGGAGAAATGGCAGCCTTGCTACGCTGATGGGCGGGATGTAAATTGCCAACAGCCACTCTGGAGAAGTGTACGGTGTGTCCTGAAACATCGAAAAAACACAGCTTAGGGAGCATAGGGCACGACCACTCATGGGCGTATAAATTGGGAAAACTAAAAATCAGCAAGACACAGGCACCCCAAAGTTTAGGGCTGCTCTGTTGACAAGAACCTCCACTTCATGACACCTTAAATATCCCAGGAAAGAGAAAAATGGATAAAGAAGTTGTGGTCCTTATGTAAAATGGAATATCACTCAGACATGAAATCAATGTCATAAGGCTAGTAGAAGCAAGATGAGTGGATTTAGGTACGACGATTCTAAGTGAAATAAGTCACACAGAAAAAGACACTTATCATAAGCTATCACTTATAGAGGGAATGTAAAAACCGCTACACTTGAACTGAATTACAAAACAGAACAGAGTCACACGTTTAGAAAACAAACTATGGCTGCTTAACGGGAAAGGTGAGGTGGGGTGATGCATAGAACAAGGGTTTCAAATTCGCTCAGATACCGTTCCATACACCGAATATATAATAGACAAGACGTACTCCTTGCTCAGTGAACTGGACTCAACACCCCCTATTCACCGCACAAGAATATATGTGACTAGTAAGAATCTTAAAACCTATGTATTGATATCTGTCTGGAAGTGAGTCAAGTGGGTGTAAAGCCGCATAAACACAGCCGTGAAAAGCAGCTAAACCACATTATAAAAATAAATTCCTTTTAAAAACCCTTAAAATAAAGACAGTGAAAGAGAGAATTCTTATAAAATTCGTTCAGAGGCTGTGATGCAACCTGGATTGGCCATATCTAAACACACAGCTGGATGAGACATAAGGGTGGACAGTCTTGGGGTTGAGAGGTTGGGTGAGGTTGGGTGAGCAAACGCAGACCCTTTAAAGTAATACTGCGTGGTACCCATCCCATGGGTCCCAAATCTCCAGGTTCAAGGGCATCTTCCTACATCGAAAACATGCATGAGAAACCCACATGATGGTACACCGTGTGATTTTGAAAGGTTTCTAAAACGCACCTCATTTCTCATCTCCTTGTGTTCGGGTTCGCCATTCCAGGTACTTTACTAACAATCTCCCTACTTGGAGAATCAGCACCTTTAACCTCCTGTTCCGTACAGGTTGCAATTTTTCCTGAGGATGAAAGGGAAGAGGGGCAACCAATGAGAGACTAGATCTAGGTGTTGGGACAGGCACAGGTCACTCTATTTTCCCATCAGGAAAAAGAATTAACCACAGGCTCAGCCTGCCGCCGGGAACCAGAATAGGGCCTGAGGCAATCCCATGCTTTTGCGGCCAGCTCCCAAAAAAGACAGTTGAAAAATGGAGCTCAGGGGCCCTGCCATTCACAAACCTGCTGAGTTATAAATGATAACTCTCGTCCACAAATATATTGAGGGAAGTCAACGAAGAGGATTTGAAAGCAAGGCAGAATTGCAGGAAACAGGTTTCAGGAGGTAGATTCGAATCGCCTTTAAAGCACATGAAAAGTGGCAAAACATCGAAAATGATGCCCTTGGCCAAAAAGGGCGTATGCGTTTTTTCCTGAATATATTCAGGAAAAAACGCATACGCCCTTTTTGGCCAACCAAGCAACCTGGAAAGGCAAATCAGCGCTACAAGGAAGTTTCGCTTCCCATCGGTAAAAAGGGCCATGCCTCAAAAAGTGTCAAAACCAGAAATGCAGGACAGGCCATGGAGAAATGGCAGCCTTGCTACGCTGATGGGCGGGATGTAAATTGCCAACAGCCACTCTGGAGAAGTGTACGGTGTGTCCTGAAACATCGAAAAAACACAGCTTAGGGAGCATAGGGCACGTCCACTCATGGGCGTATAAATTGGGAAAACTAAAAATCAGCAAGACACAGGCACCCCAAAGTTTAGGGCTGCTCTGTTGACAAGAACCTCCACTTCATGACACCTTAAATATCCCAGGAAAGAGAAAAATGGTTAAAGAAGTTGTGGTCCTTATGTACAATGGAATATCACTCAGACATGAAATCAAAGTTATAAGGCTAGTAGAAGAAAGATGAGTGGATTTAGGCACGACGATTCTAAGTGAAATAAGTCACACAGAAAAAGACACTTATCATAAGCTATCACTTATAGAGGGAATGTAAAAACCGCTACACTTGAACTGAATTACAAAACAGAACAGAGTCTCACGTTTAGAAAATACATTATGGCTGCTTAACGGGAAAGGTGAGGTGGGGTGATGCATAAAACAAGGGTTTCAAATTCGCTCAGATACCGTTCCATACACCCAATATGTAATAGACAAGACCTACTCCTTGCTCAGTGAACTGGACTCAACACCCCCTATTCACCACACAAGAATATATGTGACTAGTAAGAATCATAAAACCTATGTATTGATATCTCTCTGGAAGTGAGTCAAGTGGTTGTAAAGCCTCATAAACACAGCCGTGAAAAGCAGCTAAACCCCATTATAAAAATAAATTACTTTTAAAAACCCGTAAAAAAAAGACAGTGAAAGAGAGAGAAATTCTTACAAAATTCGTTCAGAGGCTGTGATGCAACCTGGATTGACCATATCTAGACCCACAGCTGGATGAGACATAAGGGTGGACACTCTTGGGGCTGAGAGGTTGGGTGAGGTTGGGTGAGCAAACCCAGACCCTTTAAAGTAATACTGCCTAGTACCCATCCCATGGGTCCCAAATCTCCAGGTTCAAGGGCATCTTCCTACATCGAAAACATGCATGAGAAACCCAGAAGATGGTACACCGTGTGATTTTGAAAGGTTTTTAAAACGCACCTCATTTCTCATCTCCTTGTGTTCGGGTTCGCCATTCCAGCTAATTTACTAGCAATCTCCCTACTTGGAGAATCAGCTCCTTTAACCTCCTGTTCCGTACAGGTTGCAATTTGTCCTAAGGATGAAAGGGAAGAGGGGCAAACAATGAGAGACTAGATCTAGGTGTTGGGACATGCACAGGTCACTCTAATTTCCCATCAGAAAGAAGAATTAACCACAGGCTCAGCCTGCCGCTGGGAACCAGAATAGGGCCTGAGGCAATCCCGCGCTTTTGCGGCCAGCACCCAAAAAAGACAGTTGAAAAATGGAGCCCAGGGGCACTGCCCTTCACAAACCCGCAGGGTTATAAATGATAACTCTCGTCCACAAATATATTGAGGGAAGGCAACGAAGAGGATTTGAAAGCAAGGCAGAATTGCAGGAAACAGGTTTCAGGAGGTAGATTCGAATCACCTTTAAAGCACATGAAAAGTGGCAAAACATCGACAATGATGCCCTTGGCCAAAAAGGGCGTATGCGTTTTTTCCTGAATATATTCAGGAAAAAACGCATACGCCCTTTTTGGCCAACCAAGCAACCTGGAAAGGCAAATCATCGCTACAAGGAAGTCTCGCTTCCCATCGGTCAAAAGGGCCATGCTGCAAAAAGTGTCAAAACCAGAAATGCAGGACAGGCCATGGAGAAATGGCAGCCTTGCTACGCTGATGGTCGGGATGTAAATTGCCAACAGCCACTCTGGAGAAGTGTACGGTGTGTCCTGAAACATCGAAAAAACACAGCTAAGGGAGCATAGGGCACGTCCACTCATGGGCGTATAAATTGGGAAAACTAAAAATCAGCAAGACACAGGCACCCCAAAGTTTAGGGCTGCTCTGTTGACAAGAACCTCCACTTCATGACACCTTAAATATCCCAGGAAAGAGAAAAATGGATAAAGAAGTTGTGGTCCTTATGTACAATGGAATATCACTCCGACATGCAATCAATGTCATAAGGCTAGTAGAAGCAAGATGAATGGACTTAGGTACGACGATTCTAAGTGAAATAAGTCACACAGAAAAAGACACTTATCATAAGCTATCACTTATAGAGGGAATGTATAAACCGCTACACTTGAACTGAATTACAAAACAGAACAGAGTCACACGTTTAGAAAACACACTATGGCTGCTTAACGGGAAAGGTGAGGTGGGGTGATGCATAAAACAAGGGTTTCAAATCCGCTCAGATACTGTTCCATACACCCAATATGTAATAGACAAGACCTACTCCTTGCTCAGTGAACTGGACTCAACACCCCCTATTCACCGCACAAGAATATATGTGACTAGTAAGAATCTTAAAACCTATGTATTGATATCTGTCTGGAAGTGAGTCAAGTGGGTGTAAAGCCGCATAAACACAGCCGTGAAAAGCAGCTAAACCCCATTATAAAAATAAATTACATTTAGAAACCCATAAAACAAAGACAGTGAAAGAGAGAGAAATTCTTACAAAATTCGTTCAGAGGCTGTGATGCAACCTGGGTTGACCATATCTAGACCCACAGCTGGATGAGACATAAGGGTGGACACTCTTGGGGCTGAAAGGTTGGGTGAGGTTGGGTGAGCAAACGCAGACCCTTTAAAGTAATACTGCCTGGTACCCATCCCATGGGTCCCAAAACTCCAGGTTCAAAGGCATCTTCCTACATCGAAAACATGCATGAGAAACCCAGAAGATGGTACACCGTGTGATTTTGAAAGGTTTCTATTACGCACCTCATTTCTCATCTCCTTGTGCTCGGGTTCGCCATTCCAGCTACTTTACTAGCAATCTCCCTACTTGGAGAATCAGCACGTTTAACCTCCTGTTCCCTACAGGTTGCAATTTGTCCTGAGGATGAACGGGAAGAGGGGCAACCAATGAGAGACTAGATCTAGGTGTTGGGACAGGCACAGGTCACTCTATTTTCCCATCAGGTAGAAGAAGTAACCACAGGCTCAGCCTGCCGCTCAGAAGCAGAATAGGGCCTGAGGCAATCCTGCGCTTTTGCGGCCAGCTCCCAAAAAAGCCAGTTGAAAAATGGAGCTCAGGGACACTGCAATTCACAAACCCGCAGAGTTATAAATGATAACTCTCATCCACAGATATATTGCGGGAAGGCAACGAAGAGGATTTGAAAGCAAGGCAGAATTGCAGGAAACAGGTTTCAGGAGGTAGATTCGAATCGCCTTTAAAGCACATGAAAAGTGGCAAAACATCGAAAATGATGCCCTTGGCCAAAAAGGGCGTATGCGTTTTTTCCTGAATATATTCAGGAAAAAACGCATACGCCCTTTTTGGCCAACCAAGCAACCTGGAAAGGCAAATCAGCGCTACAAGGAAGTTTCGCTTCCCATCGGTAAAAAGGGCCATGCCTCAAAAAGTGTCAAAACCAGAAATGCAGGACAGGCCATGGAGAAATGGCAGCCTTGCTACGCTGATGGGCGGGATGTAAATTGCCAACAGCCACTCTGGAGAAGTGTACGGTGTGTCCTGAAACATCGAAAAAACACAGCTTAGGGAGCATAGGGCACGTCCACTCATGGGCGTATAAATTGGGAAAACTAAAAATCAGCAAGACACAGGCACCCCAAAGTTTAGGGCTGCTCTGTTGACAAGAACCTCCACTTCATGACACCTTAAATATCCCAGGAAAGAGAAAAATGGTTAAAGAAGTTGTGGTCCTTATGTACAATGGAATATCACTCAGACATGAAATCAAAGTTATAAGGCTAGTAGAAGAAAGATGAGTGGATTTAGGCACGACGATTCTAAGTGAAATAAGTCACACAGAAAAAGACACTTATCATAAGCTATCACTTATAGAGGGAATGTAAAAACCGCTACACTTGAACTGAATTACAAAACAGAACAGAGTCTCACGTTTAGAAAATACATTATGGCTGCTTAACGGGAAAGGTGAGGTGGGGTGATGCATAAAACAAGGGTTTCAAATTCGCTCAGATACCGTTCCATACACCCAATATGTAATAGACAAGACCTACTCCTTGCTCAGTGAACTGGACTCAACACCCCCTATTCACCACACAAGAATATATGTGACTAGTAAGAATCATAAAACCTATGTATTGATATCTCTCTGGAAGTGAGTCAAGTGGTTGTAAAGCCTCATAAACACAGCCGTGAAAAGCAGCTAAACCCCATTATAAAAATAAATTACTTTTAAAAACCCGTAAAAAAAAGACAGTGAAAGAGAGAGAAATTCTTACAAAATTCGTTCAGAGGCTGTGATGCAACCTGGATTGACCATATCTAGACCCACAGCTGGATGAGACATAAGGGTGGACACTCTTGGGGCTGAGAGGTTGGGTGAGGTTGGGTGAGCAAACCCAGACCCTTTAAAGTAATACTGCCTAGTACCCATCCCATGGGTCCCAAATCTCCAGGTTCAAGGGCATCTTCCTACATCGAAAACATGCATGAGAAACCCAGAAGATGGTACACCGTGTGATTTTGAAAGGTTTTTAAAACGCACCTCATTTCTCATCTCCTTGTGTTCGGGTTCGCCATTCCAGCTAATTTACTAGCAATCTCCCTACTTGGAGAATCAGCTCCTTTAACCTCCTGTTCCGTACAGGTTGCAATTTGTCCTAAGGATGAAAGGGAAGAGGGGCAAACAATGAGAGACTAGATCTAGGTGTTGGGACATGCACAGGTCACTCTAATTTCCCATCAGAAAGAAGAATTAACCACAGGCTCAGCCTGCCGCTGGGAACCAGAATAGGGCCTGAGGCAATCCCGCGCTTTTGCGGCCAGCACCCAAAAAAGACAGTTGAAAAATGGAGCCCAGGGGCACTGCCCTTCACAAACCCGCAGAGTTATAAATGATAACTCTCGTCCACAAATATATTGAGGGAAGGCAACGAAGAGGATTTGAAAGCAAGGCAGAATTGCAGGAAACAGGTTTCAGGAGGTAGATTCGAATCACCTTTAAAGCACATGAAAAGTGGCAAAACATCGACAATGATGCCCTTGGCCAAAAAGGGCGTATGCGTTTTTTCCTGAATATATTCAGGAAAAAACGCATACGCCCTTTTTGGCCAACCAAGCAACCTGGAAAGGCAAATCATCGCTACAAGGAAGTCTCGCTTCCCATCGGTCAAAAGGGCCATGCTGCAAAAAGTGTCAAAACCAGAAATGCAGGACAGGCCATGGAGAAATGGCAGCCTTGCTACGCTGATGGTCGGGATGTAAATTGCCAACAGCCACTCTGGAGAAGTGTACGGTGTGTCCTGAAACATCGAAAAAACACAGCTAAGGGAGCATAGGGCACGTCCACTCATGGGCGTATAAATTGGGAAAACTAAAAATCAGCAAGACACAGGCACCCCAAAGTTTAGGGCTGCTCTGTTGACAAGAACCTCCACTTCATGACACCTTAAATATCCCAGGAAAGAGAAAAATGGATAAAGAAGTTGTGGTCCTTATGTACAATGGAATATCACTCCGACATGCAATCAATGTCATAAGGCTAGTAGAAGCAAGATGAATGGACTTAGGTACGACGATTCTAAGTGAAATAAGTCACACAGAAAAAGACACTTATCATAAGCTATCACTTATAGAGGGAATGTATAAACCGCTACACTTGAACTGAATTACAAAACAGAACAGAGTCACACGTTTAGAAAACACACTATGGCTGCTTAACGGGAAAGGTGAGGTGGGGTGATGCATAAAACAAGGGTTTCAAATCCGCTCAGATACTGTTCCATACACCCAATATGTAATAGACAAGACCTACTCCTTGCTCAGTGAACTGGACTCAACACCCCCTATTCACCGCACAAGAATATATGTGACTAGTAAGAATCTTAAAACCTATGTATTGATATCTGTCTGGAAGTGAGTCAAGTGGGTGTAAAGCCGCATAAACACAGCCGTGAAAAGCAGCTAAACCCCATTATAAAAATAAATTACATTTAGAAACCCATAAAACAAAGACAGTGAAAGAGAGAGAAATTCTTACAAAATTCGTTCAGAGGCTGTGATGCAACCTGGGTTGACCATATCTAGACCCACAGCTGGATGAGACATAAGGGTGGACACTCTTGGGGCTGAAAGGTTGGGTGAGGTTGGGTGAGCAAACGCAGACCCTTTAAAGTAATACTGCCTGGTACCCATCCCATGGGTCCCAAAACTCCAGGTTCAAAGGCATCTTCCTACATCGAAAACATGCATGAGAAACCCAGAAGATGGTACACCGTGTGATTTTGAAAGGTTTCTATTACGCACCTCATTTCTCATCTCCTTGTGCTCGGGTTCGCCATTCCAGCTACTTTACTAGCAATCTCCCTACTTGGAGAATCAGCACGTTTAACCTCCTGTTCCCTACAGGTTGCAATTTGTCCTGAGGATGAACGGGAAGAGGGGCAACCAATGAGAGACTAGATCTAGGTGTTGGGACAGGCACAGGTCACTCTATTTTCCCATCAGGTAGAAGAAGTAACCACAGGCTCAGCCTGCCGCTCAGAAGCAGAATAGGGCCTGAGGCAATCCTGCGCTTTTGCGGCCAGCTCCCAAAAAAGCCAGTTGAAAAATGGAGCTCAGGGACACTGCAATTCACAAACCCGCAGAGTTATAAATGATAACTCTCATCCACAGATATATTGCGGGAAGGCAACGAAGAGGATTTGAAAGCAAGGCAGAATTGCAGGAAACAGATTTCAGGAGGTAGATTCAAATCGCTTTTAAAGCACATGAAAAGCGGCAAAACGTCGACAATGATGCCCTTGGCCAAAAAGGGCGTATGCGTTTTTTCCTGAATATATTCAGGAAAAAACGCATACGCCCTTTTTGGCCAACCAAGCAACCTGGAAAGGCAAATCAGTGCTACAAAGAAGTCTCGCTTCCCATTGGTGAAAAGGGTCATGCTGCAAAATGTGTCAAAACCAGAAATGCAGGACAGGCCATGGAGAAATGGCAGCCTTGCTACGCTGATGCGCGGGATGTAAATTGCCAACAGCCACTCTGAAGAAGTGTACGGTGTGTCCTGAAACATCGAAAAAACACAGCTTAGGGAGCATAGGGCACGTCCACTCATGGGCGTATAAATTGGGAAAACTAAAAATCAGCAAGACACAGGCACCCCAAAGTTTAGGGCTTCTCTGTTGACAAGAACCTCCACTTCATGACACCTTAAATATCCCAGGAAAGAGAAAAAAGGATAAAGAAGTTGTGGTCCTTATGTACAATGGAATATCACTCAGACATGAAATCAATGTCATAAGGCTAGTAGAAGCAAGATGAGTGGACTTAGGTACGACGATTCTAAGTGAAATAGGTCACACAGAAAAAGACACTTATCATAAGCTATCACTTATAGAGGGAATGTAAAAACCGCTACACTTGAACTGAATTACAAAAGAGAACAGAGTCACACGTTTAGAAAACACACTATGGCTGCTTAACGGGAAAGGTGAGGTGGGGTGATGCATAAAACAAGGGTTTCAAATTCGCTCAGATACCGTTCCATACACCCAATATGTAATAGACAAGACCTACTCCTTGCTCAGTGAACTGGACTCAACACCCCCTATTCACCGCACAAGAATATATGTGAGTAGTAAGAATCTTAAAACCTATGTATTGATATCTGTCTGGAAGTGAGTCAAGTGGGTGTAAAGCCGCATAAACAAAGCCGTGAAAAGCAGCTAAACCCCATTATAAAAATAAATTACTTTTAAAAACCCGTAAAACAAAGACAGTGAAATAGAGAGAAATTCTTACAAAATTCGTTCAGAGGCTGTGATGCAACCTGGATTGACCATATCTAGACCCACAGCTGGATGAGACATAAGGGTGGACACTCTTGGGGCTGAAAGGTTGGGTGAGGTTGGGTGAGCAAACGCAGACCCTTTAAAGTAATACTGCCTGGTACCCATGCCATGGGTCCCAAATCTCCAGGTTCAAGGGCATCTTCCTACATCGAAAACATGCATGAGAAACCCAGAAGATGGTACACCGTGTGATTTTGAAAGGTTTCTAATACGCACCTCATTTCTCATCTCCTTGTGTTCGGGTTCGCCATTCCAGCTACTTTACTAACAATCTCCCTACTTGGAGAATCAGCACCTTTAACCTCCTGTTCCGTACAGGTTGCAATTTGTCCTTAGGATGAAAGGGAAGAGGGGCAACCAATGAGAGACTAGATCTAGGTGTTGGGACAGGCACAGGTCACTCTATTTTCCCATCAGAAAGAAGAATTAACCACAGGCTCAGCCTGCCGCCCAGAAGCAGAATAGGGCCTGAGGGAATCCCGTGCTTTTGCGGCCAGCTCCCAAAAAGACAGTTGAAAAATGGAGCTCAGGGGCACTGCCATTCACAAATCTGCTGAGTTATAAATGATAACTCTCGTCCACAAATATATTGAAGGAAGGCAACGAAGAGGATTTGAAAGCAAGGCAGAATTGCAGGAAACAGGTTTCAGGAGGTAGATTCGAATCGCCTTTAAAGCACATGAAAAGTGGCAAAACATCGACAATGATGCCCTTGTCCAAAAAGGGCGTATGCGTTTTTTCCTGAATATATTCAGGAAAAAACGCATACGCCCTTTTTGGCCAACCAAGCAACCTGGAAAGGCAAATCAGAGCTACAAGGAAGTCTCGCTTCCCATCGGTCAAAAGGGCCATGCTGCAAAAAGTGTCAAAACCAGAAATGCAGGACAGGCCATGGAGAAATGGCAGCCTTGCTAAGCTGATGGGCGGGATGTAAATTGCCAACAGCCACTCTGGAGAAGTGTACGGTGTGTCCTGAAACATCGAAAAAACACAGCTTAGGGAGCATAGGGCACGACCACTCATGGGCGTATAAATTGGGAAAACTAAAAATCAGCAAGACACAGGCACCCCAAAGTTTAGGGCTGCTCTGTTGACAAGAACCTCCACTTCATGACACCTTAAATATCCCAGGAAAGAGAAAAATGGATAAAGAAGTTGTGGTCCTTATGTAAAATGGAATATCACTCAGACATGAAATCAATGTCATAAGGCTAGTAGAAGCAAGATGAGTGGATTTAGGTACGACGATTCTAAGTGAAATAAGTCACACAGAAAAAGACACTTATCATAAGCTATCACTTATAGAGGGAATGTAAAAACCGCTACACTTGAAGTGAATTACAAAACAGAACAGAGTCACACGTTTAGAAAACAAACTATGGCTGCTTAACGGGAAAGGTGAGGTGGGGTGATGCATAGAACAAGGGTTTCAAATTCGCTCAGATACCGTTCCATACACCGAATATATAATAGACAAGACGTACTCCTTGCTCAGTGAACTGGACTCAACACCCCCTATTCACCGCACAAGAATATATGTGACTAGTAAGAATCTTAAAACCTATGTATTGATATCTGTCTGGAAGTGAGTCAAGTGGGTGTAAAGCCGCATAAACACAGCCGTGAAAAGCAGCTAAACCACATTATAAAAATAAATTCCTTTTAAAAACCCTTAAAATAAAGACAGTGAAAGAGAGAATTCTTATAAAATTCGTTCAGAGGCTGTGATGCAACCTGGATTGGCCATATCTAAACACACAGCTGGATGAGACATAAGGGTGGACAGTCTTGGGGTTGAGAGGTTGGGTGAGGTTGGGTGAGCAAACGCAGACCCTTTAAAGTAATACTGCGTGGTACCCATCCCATGGGTCCCAAATCTCCAGGTTCAAGGGCATCTTCCTACATCGAAAACATGCATGAGAAACCCACATGATGGTACACCGTGTGATTTTGAAAGGTTTCTAAAACGCACCTCATTTCTCATCTCCTTGTGTTCGGGTTCGCCATTCCAGGTACTTTACTAACAATCTCCCTACTTGGAGAATCAGCACCTTTAACCTCCTGTTCCGTACAGGTTGCAATTTTTCCTGAGGATGAAAGGGAAGAGGGGCAACCAATGAGAGACTAGATCTAGGTGTTGGGACAGGCACAGGTCACTCTATTTTCCCATCAGGAAAAAGAATTAACCACAGGCTCAGCCTGCCGCCGGGAACCAGAATAGGGCCTGAGGCAATCCCATGCTTTTGCGGCCAGCTCCCAAAAAAGACAGTTGAAAAATGGAGCTCAGGGGCCCTGCCATTCACAAACCTGCTGAGTTATAAATGATAACTCTCGTCCACAAATATATTGAGGGAAGTCAACGAAGAGGATTTGAAAGCAAGGCAGAATTGCAGGAAACAGGTTTCAGGAGGTAGATTCGAATCGCCTTTAAAGCACATGAAAAGTGGCAAAACATCGAAAATGATGCCCTTGGCCAAAAAGGGCGTATGCGTTTTTTCCTGAATATATTCAGGAAAAAACGCATACGCCCTTTTTGGCCAACCAAGCAACCTGGAAAGGCAAATCAGCGCTACAAGGAAGTTTCGCTTCCCATCGGTAAAAAGGGCCATGCCTCAAAAAGTGTCAAAACCAGAAATGCAGGACAGGCCATGGAGAAATGGCAGCCTTGCTACGCTGATGGGCGGGATGTAAATTGCCAACAGCCACTCTGGAGAAGTGTACGGTGTGTCCTGAAACATCGAAAAAACACAGCTTAGGGAGCATAGGGCACGTCCACTCATGGGCGTATAAATTGGGAAAACTAAAAATCAGCAAGACACAGGCACCCCAAAGTTTAGGGCTGCTCTGTTGACAAGAACCTCCACTTCATGACACCTTAAATATCCCAGGAAAGAGAAAAATGGTTAAAGAAGTTGTGGTCCTTATGTACAATGGAATATCACTCAGACATGAAATCAAAGTTATAAGGCAATAGAAGAAAGATGAGTGGATTTAGGCACGACGATTCTAAGTGAAATAAGTCACACAGAAAAAGACACTTATCATAAGCTATCACTTATAGAGGGAATGTAAAAACCGCTACACTTGAACTGAATTACAAAACAGAACAGAGTCTCACGTTTAGAAAATACATTATGGCTGCTTAACGGGAAAGGTGAGGTGGGGTGATGCATAAAACAAGGGTTTCAAATTCGCTCAGATACCGTTCCATACACCCAATATGTAATAGACAAGACCTACTCCTTGCTCAGTGAACTGGACTCAACACCCCCTATTCACCACACAAGAATATATGTGACTAGTAAGAATCATAAAACCTATGTATTGATATCTCTCTGGAAGTGAGTCAAGTGGTTGTAAAGCCTCATAAACACAGCCGTGAAAAGCAGCTAAACCCCATTATAAAAATAAATTACTTTTAAAAACCCGTAAAAAAAAGACAGTGAAAGAGAGAGAAATTCTTACAAAATTCGTTCAGAGGCTGTGATGCAACCTGGATTGACCATATCTAGACCCACAGCTGGATGAGACATAAGGGTGGACACTCTTGGGGCTGAGAGGTTGGGTGAGGTTGGGTGAGCAAACCCAGACCCTTTAAAGTAATACTGCCTAGTACCCATCCCATGGGTCCCAAATCTCCAGGTTCAAGGGCATCTTCCTACATCGAAAACATGCATGAGAAACCCAGAAGATGGTACACCGTGTGATTTTGAAAGGTTTTTAAAACGCACCTCATTTCTCATCTCCTTGTGTTCGGGTTCGCCATTCCAGCTAATTTACTAGCAATCTCCCTACTTGGAGAATCAGCTCCTTTAACCTCCTGTTCCGTACAGGTTGCAATTTGGCCTAAGGATGAAAGGGAAGAGGGGCAACCAATGAGAGACTAGATCTAGGTGTTGGGACATGCACAGGTCACTCTAATTTCCCATCAGAAAGAAGAATTAACCACAGGCTCAGCCTGCCGCTGGGAACCAGAATAGGGCCTGAGGCAATCCCGCGCTTTTGCGGCCAGCACCCAAAAAAGACAGTTGAAAAATGGAGCCCAGGGGCACTGCCCTTCACAAACCCGCAGAGTTATAAATGATAACTCTCGTCCACAAATATATTGAGGGAAGGCAACGAAGAGGATTTGAAAGCAAGGCAGTATTGCAGGAAACAGGTTTCAGGAGGTAGATTCGAATCACCTTTAAAGCACATGAAAAGTGGCAAAACATCGACAATGATGCCCTTGGCCAAAAAGGGCGTATGCGTTTTTTCCTGAATATATTCAGGAAAAAACGCATACGCCCTTTTTGGCCAACCAAGCAACCTGGAAAGGCAAATCATCGCTACAAGGAAGTCTCGCTTCCCATCGGTCAAAAGGGCCATGCTGCAAAAAGTGTCAAAACCAGAAATGCAGGACAGGCCATGGAGAAATGGCAGCCTTGCTACGCTGATGGTCGGGATGTAAATTGCCAACAGCCACTCTGGAGAAGTGTACGGTGTGTCCTGAAACATCGAAAAAACACAGCTAAGGGAGCATAGGGCACGTCCACTCATGGGCGTATAAATTGGGAAAACTAAAAATCAGCAAGACACAGGCACCCCAAAGTTTAGGGCTGCTCTGTTGACAAGAACCTCCACTTCATGACACCTTAAATATCCCAGGAAAGAGAAAAATGGATAAAGAAGTTGTGGTCCTTATGTACAATGGAATATCACTCCGACATGCAATCAATGTCATAAGGCTAGTAGAAGCAAGATGAATGGACTTAGGTACGACGATTCTAAGTGAAATAAGTCACACAGAAAAAGACACTTATCATAAGCTATCACTTATAGAGGGAATGTATAAACCGCTACACTTGAACTGAATTACAAAACAGAACAGAGTCACACGTTTAGAAAACACACTATGGCTGCTTAACGGGAAAGGTGAGGTGGGGTGATGCATAAAACAAGGGTTTCAAATCCGCTCAGATACTGTTCCATACACCCAATATGTAATAGACAAGACCTACTCCTTGCTCAGTGAACTGGACTCAACACCCCCTATTCACCGCACAAGAATATATGTGAGTAGTAAGAATCTTAAAACCTATGTATTGATATCTGTCTGGAAGTGAGTCAAGTGGGTGTAAAGCCGCATAAACACAGCCGTGAAAAGCAGCTAAACCCCATTATAAAAATAAATTACATTTAGAAACCCATAAAACAAAGACAGTGAAAGAGAGAGAAATTCTTACAAAATTCGTTCAGAGGCTGTGATGCAACCTGGGTTGACCATATCTAGACCCACAGCTGGATGAGACATAAGGGTGGACACTCTTGGGGCTGAAAGGTTGGGTGAGGTTGGGTGAGCAAACGCAGACCCTTTAAAATAATACTGCCTGGTACCCATCCCATGGGTCCCAAAACTCCAGGTTCAAAGGCATCTTCCTACATCGAAAACATGCATGAGAAACCCAGAAGATGGTACACCGTGTGATTTTGAAAGGTTTCTATTACGCACCTCATTTCTCATCTCCTTGTGCTCGGGTTCGCCATTCCAGCTACTTTACTAGCAATCTCCCTACTTGGAGAATCAGCACGTTTAACCTCCTGTTCCCTACAGGTTGCAATTTGTCCTGAGGATGAACGGGAAGAGGGGCAACCAATGAGAGACTAGATCTAGGTGTTGGGACAGGCACAGGTCACTCTATTTTCCCATCAGGTAGAAGAAGTAACCACAGGCTCAGCCTGCCGCTCAGAAGCAGAATAGGGCCTGAGGCAATCCTGCGCTTTTGCGGCCAGCTCCCAAAAAAGCCAGTTGAAAAATGGAGCTCAGGGACACTGCAATTCACAAACCCGCAGAGTTATAAATGATAACTCTCATCCACAGATATATTGCGGGAAGGCAACGAAGAGGATTTGAAAGCAAGGCAGAATTGCAGGAAACAGATTTCAGGAGGTAGATTCAAATCGCTTTTAAAGCACATGAAAAGCGGCAAAACGTCGACAATGATGCCCTTGGCCAAAAAGGGCGTATGCGTTTTTTCCTGAATATATTCAGGAAAAAACGCATACGCCCTTTTTGGCCAACCAAGCAACCTGGAAAGGCAAATCAGCGCTACAAAGAAGTCTCGCTTCCCATTGGTCAAAAGGGTCATGCTGCAAAATGTGTCAAAACCAGAAATGCAGGACAGGCCATGGAGAAATGGCAGCCTTGCTACGCTGATGGGCGGGATGTAAATTGCCAACAGCCACTCTGAAGAAGTGTACGGTGTGTCCTGAAACATCGAAAAAACACAGCTTAGGGAGCATAGGGCACGTCCACTCATGGGCGTATAAATTGGGAAAACTAAAAATCAGCAAGACACAGGCACCCCAAAGTTTAGGGCTTCTCTGTTGACAAGAACCTCCACTTCATGACACCTTAAATATCCCAGGAAAGAGAAAAAAGGATAAAGAAGTTGTGGTCCTTATGTACAATGGAATATCACTCAGACATGAAATCAATGTCATAAGGCTAGTAGAAGCAAGATGAGTGGACTTAGGTACGACGATTCTAAGTGAAATAAGTCACACAGAAAAAGACACTTATCATAAGCTATCACTTATAGAGGGAATGTAAAAACCGCTACACTTGAACTGAATTACAAAAGAGAACAGAGTCACACGTTTAGAAAACACACTATGGCTGCTTAACGGGAAAGGTGAGGTGGGGTGATGCATAAAACAAGGGTTTCAAATTCGCTCAGATACCGTTCCATACACCCAATATGTAATAGACAAGACCTACTCCTTGCTCAGTGAACTGGACTCAACACCCCCTATTCACCGCACAAGAATATATGTGAGTAGTAAGAATCTTAAAACCTATGTATTGATATCTGTCTGGAAGTGAGTCAAGTGGGTGTAAAGCCGCATAAACAAAGCCGTGAAAAGCAGCTAAACCCCATTATAAAAATAAATTACTTTTAAAAACCCGTAAAACAAAGACAGTGAAATAGAGAGAAATTCTTACAAAATTCGTTCAGAGGCTGTGATGCAACCTGGATTGACCATATCTAGACCCACAGCTGGATGAGACATAAGGGTGGACACTCTTGGGGCTGAAAGGTTGGGTGAGGTTGGGTGAGCAAACGCAGACCCTTTAAAGTAATACTGCCTGGTACCCATGCCATGGGTCCCAAATCTCCAGGTTCAAGGGCATCTTCCTACATCGAAAACATGCATGAGAAACCCAGAAGATGGTACACCGTGTGATTTTGAAAGGTTTCTAATACGCACCTCATTTCTCATCTCCTTGTGTTCGGGTTCGCCATTCCAGCTACTTTACTAACAATCTCCCTACTTGGAGAATCAGCACCTTTAACCTCCTGTTCCGTACAGGTTGCAATTTGTCCTTAGGATGAAAGGGAAGAGGGGCAACCAATGAGAGACTAGATCTAGGTGTTGGGACAGGCACAGGTCACTCTATTTTCCCATCAGAAAGAAGAATTAACCACAGGCTCAGCCTGCCGCCCAGAAGCAGAATAGGGCCTGAGGGAATCCCGTGCTTTTGCGGCCAGCTCCCAAAAAGACAGTTGAAAAATGGAGCTCAGGGGCACTGCCATTCACAAATCTGCTGAGTTATAAATGATAACTCTCGTCCACAAATATATTGAAGGAAGGCAACGAAGAGGATTTGAAAGCAAGGCAGAATTGCAGGAAACAGGTTTCAGGAGGTAGATTCGAATCGCCTTTAAAGCACATGAAAAGTGGCAAAACATCGACAATGATGCCCTTGTCCAAAAAGGGCGTATGCGTTTTTTCCTGAATGTATTCAGGAAAAAACGCATACGCCCTTTTTGGCCAACCAAGCAACCTGGAAAGGCAAATCAGAGCTACAAGGAAGTCTCGCTTCCCATCGGTCAAAAGGGCCATGCTGCAAAAAGTGTCAAAACCAGAAATGCAGGACAGGCCATGGAGAAATGGCAGCCTTGCTACGCTGATGGGCGGGATGTAAATTGCCAACAGCCACTCTGGAGAAGTGTACGGTGTGTCCTGAAACATCGAAAAAACACAGCTTAGGGAGCATAGGGCACGTCCACTCATGGGCGTATAAATTGGGAAAACTAAAAATCAGCAAGACACAGGCACCCCAAAGTTTAGGGCTGCTCTGTTGAAAAGAACCTCCACTTCATGACACCTTAAATATCCCAGGAAAGAGAAAAATGGATAAAGAAGTTGTGGTCCTTATGTAAAATGGAATATCACTCAGACATGAAATCAATGTCATAAGGCTAGTAGAAGCAAGATGAGTGGATTTAGGTACGACGATTCTAAGTGAAATAAGTCACACAGAAAAAGACACTTATCATAAGCTATCACTTATAGAGGGAATGTAAAAACCGCTACACTTGAACTGAATTACAAAACAGAACAGAGTCACACGTTTAGAAAACACACTATGGCTGCTTAACGGGAAAGGTGAGGTGGGGTGATGCATAGAACAAGGGTTTCAAATTCGCTCAGATACCGTTCCATACACCGAATATGTAATAGACAAGACCTACTCCTTGCTCAGTGAACTGGACTCAACACCCCCTATTCACCGCACAAGAATATATGTGACTAGTAAGAATCTTAAAACCTATGTATTGATATCTGTCTGGAAGTGAGTCAAGTGGGTGTAAAGCCGCATAAACACAGCCGTGAAAAGCAGCTAAACCCCATTATAAAAATAAATTACATTTAGAAACCCATAAAACAAAGACAGTGAAAGAGAGAGAAATTCTTACAAAATTCGTTCAGAGGCTGTGATGCAACCTGGGTTGACCATATCTAGACCCACAGCTGGATGAGACATAAGGGTGGACACTCTTGGGGCTGAAAGGTTGGGTGAGGTTGGGTGAGCAAACGCAGACCCTTTAAAGTAATACTGCCTGGTACCCATCCCATGGGTCCCAAAACTCCAGGTTCAAAGGCATCTTTCTACATCGAAAACATGCATGAGAAACCCAGAAGATGGTACACCGTGTGATTTTGAAAGGTTTCTATTACGCACCTCATTTCTCATCTCCTTGTGCTCGGGTTCGCCATTCCAGCTACTTTACTAGCAATCTCCCTACTTGGAGAATCAGCACGTTTAACCTCCTGTTCCCTACAGGTTGCAATTTGTCCTGAGGATGAACGGGAAGAGGGGCAACCAATGAGAGACTAGATCTAGGTGTTGGGACAGGCACAGGTCACTCTATTTTCCCATCAGGTAGAAGAAGTAACCACAGGCTCAGCCTGCCGCTCAGAAGCAGAATAGGGCCTGAGGCAATCCCGCGCTTTTGCGGCCAGCTCCCAAAAAAGCCAGTTGAAAAATGGAGCTCAGGGACACTGCAATTCACAAACCCGCAGAGTTATAAATGATAACTCTCATCCACAGATATATTGCGGGAAGGCAACGAAGAGGATTTGAAAGCAAGGCAGAATTGCAGGAAACAGATTTCAGGAGGTAGATTCAAATCGCTTTTAAAGCACATGAAAAGCGGCAAAACGTCGACAATGATGCCCTTGGCCAAAAAGGGCGTATGCGTTTTTTCCTGAATATATTCAGGAAAAAACGCATACGCCCTTTTTGGCCAACCAAGCAACCTGGAAAAGCAAATCAGCGCTACAAAGAAGTCTCGCTTCCCATTGGTCAAAAGGGTCATGCTGCAAAATGTGTCAAAACCAGAAATGCAGGACAGGCCATGGAGAAATGGCAGCCTTGCTACGCTGATGGGCGGGATGTAAATTGCCAACAGCCACTCTGAAGAAGTGTACGGTGTGTCCTGAAACATCGAAAAAACACAGCTTAGGGAGCATAGGGCACGTCCACTCATGGGCGTATAAATTGGGAAAAATAAAAATCAGCAAGACACAGGCACCCCAAAGTTTAGGGCTTCTCTGTTGACAAGAACCTCCACTTCATGACACCTTAAATATCCCAGGAAAGAGAAAAAAGGATAAAGAAGTTGTGGTCCTTATGTACAATGGAATATCACTCAGACATGAAATCAATGTCATAAGGCTAGTAGAAGCAAGATGAGTGGACTTAGGTACGACGATTCTAAGTGAAATAAGTCACACAGAAAAAGACACTTATCATAAGCTATCACTTATAGAGGGAATGTAAAAACCGCTACACTTGAACTGAAATACAAAAGAGAACAGAGTCACACGTTTAGAAAACACACTATGGCTGCTTAACGGGAAAGGTGAGGTGGGGTGATGCATAAAACAAGGGTTTCAAATTCGCTCAGATACCGTTCCATACACCCAATATGTAATAGACAAGACCTACTCCTTGCTCAGTGAACTGGACTCAACACCCCCTATTCACCGCACAAGAATATATGTGAGTAGTAAGAATCTTAAAACCTATGTATTGATATCTGTCTGGAAGTGAGTCAAGTGGGTGTAAAGCCGCATAAACAAAGCCGTGAAAAGCAGCTAAACCCCATTATAAAAATAAATTACTTTTAAAAACCCGTAAAACAAAGACAGTGAAATAGAGAGAAATTCTTACAAAATTCGTTCAGAGGCTGTGATGCAACCTGGATTGACCATATCTAGACCCACAGCTGGATGAGACATAAGGGTGGACACTCTTGGGGCTGAAAGGTTGGGTGAGGTTGGGTGAGCAAACGCAGACCCTTTAAAGTAATACTGCCTGGTACCCATGCCATGGGTCCCAAATCTCCAGGTTCAAGGGCATCTTCCTACATCGAAAACATGCATGAGAAACCCAGAAGATGGTACACCGTGTGATTTTGAAAGGTTTCTAATACGCACCTCATTTCTCATCTCCTTGTGTTCGGGTTCGCCATTCCAGCTACTTTACTAACAATCTCCCTACTTGGAGAATCAGCACCTTTAACCTCCTGTTCCGTACAGGTTGCAATTTGTCCTTAGGATGAAAGGGAAGAGGGGCAACCAATGAGAGACTAGATCTAGGTGTTGGGACAGGCACAGGTCACTCTATTTTCCCATCAGAAAGAAGAATTAACCACAGGCTCAGCCTGCCGCCCAGAAGCAGAATAGGGCCTGAGGGAATCCCGTGCTTTTGCGACCAGCTCCCAAAAAGACAGTTGAAAAATGGAGCTCAGGGGCACTGCCATTCACAAATCTGCTGAGTTATAAATGATAACTCTCGTCCACAAATATATTGAAGGAAGGCAACGAAGAGGATTTGAAAGCAAGGCAGAATTGCAGGAAACAGGTTTCAGGAGGTAGATTCGAATCGCCTTTAAAGCACATGAAAAGTGGCAAAACATCGACAATGATGCCCTTGTCCAAAAAGGGCGTATGCGTTTTTTCCTGAATATATTCAGGAAAAAACGCATACGCCCTTTTTGGCCAACCAAGCAACCTGGAAAGGCAAATCAGAGCTACAAGGAAGTCTCGCTTCCCATCGGTCAAAAGGGCCATGCTGCAAAAAGTGTCAAAACCAGAAATGCAGGACAGGCCATGGAGAAATGGCAGCCTTCTACGCTGATGGGCGGGATGTAAATTGCCAACAGCCACTCTGGAGAAGTGTACGGTGTGTCCTGAAACATCGAAAAAACACAGCTTAGGGAGCATAGGGCACGACCACTCATGGGCGTATAAATTGGGAAAACTAAAAATCAGCAAGACACAGGCACCCCAAAGTTTAGGGCTGCTCTGTTGACAAGAACCTCCACTTCATGACACCTTAAATATCCCAGGAAAGAGAAAAATGGATAAAGAAGTTGTGGTCCTTATGTAAAATGGAATATCACTCAGACATGAAATCAATGTCATAAGGCTAGTAGAAGCAAGATGAGTGGATTTAGGTACGACGATTCTAAGTGAAATAAGTCACACAGAAAAAGACACTTATCATAAGCTATCACTTATAGAGGGAATGTAAAAACCGCTACACTTGAACTGAATTACAAAACAGAACAGAGTCACACGTTTAGAAAACAAACTATGGCTGCTTAACGGGAAAGGTGAGGTGGGGTGATGCATAGAACAAGGGTTTCAAATTCGCTCAGATACCGTTCCATACACCGAATATATAATAGACAAGACGTACTCCTTGCTCAGTGAACTGGACTCAACACCCCCTATTCACCGCACAAGAATATATGTGACTAGTAAGAATCTTAAAACCTATGTATTGATATCTGTCTGGAAGTGAGTCAAGTGGGTGTAAAGCCGCATAAACACAGCCGTGAAAAGCAGCTAAACCACATTATAAAAATAAATTCCTTTTAAAAACCCTTAAAATAAAGACAGTGAAAGAGAGAATTCTTATAAAATTCGTTCAGAGGCTGTGATGCAACCTGGATTGGCCATATCTAAACACACAGCTGGATGAGACATAAGGGTGGACAGTCTTGGGGTTGAGAGGTTGGGTGAGGTTGGGTGAGCAAACGCAGACCCTTTAAAGTAATACTGCGTGGTACCCATCCCATGGGTCCCAAATCTCCAGGTTCAAGGGCATCTTCCTACATCGAAAACATGCATGAGAAACCCACATGATGGTACACCGTGTGATTTTGAAAGGTTTCTAAAACGCACCTCATTTCTCATCTCCTTGTGTTCGGGTTCGCCATTCCAGGTACTTTACTAACAATCTCCCTACTTGGAGAATCAGCACCTTTAACCTCCTGTTCCGTACAGGTTGCAATTTTTCCTGAGGATGAAAGGGAAGAGGGGCAACCAATGAGAGACTAGATCTAGGTGTTGGGACAGGCACAGGTCACTCTATTTTCCCATCAGGAAAAAGAATTAACCACAGGCTCAGCCTGCCGCCGGGAACCAGAATAGGGCCTGAGGCAATCCCATGCTTTTGCGGCCAGCTCCCAAAAAAGACAGTTGAAAAATGGAGCTCAGGGGCCCTGCCATTCACAAACCTGCTGAGTTATAAATGATAACTCTCGTCCACAAATATATTGAGGGAAGTCAACGAAGAGGATTTGAAAGCAAGGCAGAATTGCAGGAAACAGGTTTCAGGAGGTAGATTCGAATCGCCTTTAAAGCACATGAAAAGTGGCAAAACATCGAAAATGATGCCCTTGGCCAAAAAGGGCGTATGCGTTTTTTCCTGAATATATTCAGGAAAAAACGCATACGCCCTTTTTGGCCAACCAAGCAACCTGGAAAGGCAAATCAGCGCTACAAGGAAGTTTCGCTTCCCATCGGTAAAAAGGGCCATGCCTCAAAAAGTGTCAAAACCAGAAATGCAGGACAGGCCATGGAGAAATGGCAGCCTTGCTACGCTGATGGGCGGGATGTAAATTGCCAACAGCCACTCTGGAGAAGTGTACGGTGTGTCCTGAAACATCGAAAAAACACAGCTTAGGGAGCATAGGGCACGTCCACTCATGGGCGTATAAATTGGGAAAACTAAAAATCAGCAAGACACAGGCACCCCAAAGTTTAGGGCTGCTCTGTTGACAAGAACCTCCACTTCATGACACCTTAAATATCCCAGGAAAGAGAAAAATGGTTAAAGAAGTTGTGGTCCTTATGTACAATGGAATATCACTCAGACATGAAATCAAAGTTATAAGGCTAGTAGAAGAAAGATGAGTGGATTTAGGCACGACGATTCTAAGTGAAATAAGTCACACAGAAAAAGACACTTATCATAAGCTATCACTTATAGAGGGAATGTAAAAACCGCTACACTTGAACTGAATTACAAAACAGAACAGAGTCTCACGTTTAGAAAATACATTATGGCTGCTTAACGGGAAAGGTGAGGTGGGGTGATGCATAAAACAAGGGTTTCAAATTCGCTCAGATACCGTTCCATACACCCAATATGTAATAGACAAGACCTACTCCTTGCTCAGTGAACTGGACTCAACACCCCCTATTCACCACACAAGAATATATGTGACTAGTAAGAATCATAAAACCTATGTATTGATATCTCTCTGGAAGTGAGTCAAGTGGTTGTAAAGCCTCATAAACACAGCCGTGAAAAGCAGCTAAACCCCATTATAAAAATAAATTACTTTTAAAAACCCGTAAAAAAAAGACAGTGAAAGAGAGAGAAATTCTTACAAAATTCGTTCAGAGGCTGTGATGCAACCTGGATTGACCATATCTAGACCCACAGCTGGATGAGACATAAGGGTGGACACTCTTGGGGCTGAGAGGTTGGGTGAGGTTGGGTGAGCAAACCCAGACCCTTTAAAGTAATACTGCCTAGTACCCATCCCATGGGTCCCAAATCTCCAGGTTCAAGGGCATCTTCCTACATCGAAAACATGCATGAGAAACCCAGAAGATGGTACACCGTGTGATTTTGAAAGGTTTTTAAAACGCACCTCATTTCTCATCTCCTTGTGTTCGGGTTCGCCATTCCAGCTAATTTACTAGCAATCTCCCTACTTGGAGAATCAGCTCCTTTAACCTCCTGTTCCGTACAGGTTGCAATTTGTCCTAAGGATGAAAGGGAAGAGGGGCAACCAATGAGAGACTAGATCTAGGTGTTGGGACATGCACAGGTCACTCTAATTTCCCATCAGAAAGAAGAATTAACCACAGGCTCAGCCTGCCGCTGGGAACCAGAATAGGGCCTGAGGCAATCCCGCGCTTTTGCGGCCAGCACCCAAAAAAGACAGTTGAAAAATGGAGCCCAGGGGCACTGCCCTTCACAAACCCGCAGAGTTATAAATGATAACTCTCGTCCACAAATATATTGAGGGAAGGCAACGAAGAGGATTTGAAAGCAAGGCAGAATTGCAGGAAACAGGTTTCAGGAGGTAGATTCGAATCACCTTTAAAGCACATGAAAAGTGGCAAAACATCGACAATGATGCCCTTGGCCAAAAAGGGCGTATGCGTTTTTTCCTGAATATATTCAGGAAAAAACGCATACGCCCTTTTTGGCCAACCAAGCAACCTGGAAAGGCAAATCATCGCTACAAGGAAGTCTCGCTTCCCATCGGTCAAAAGGGCCATGCTGCAAAAAGTGTCAAAACCAGAAATGCAGGACAGGCCATGGAGAAATGGCAGCCTTGCTACGCTGATGGGCGGGATGTAAATTGCCAACTGCCACTCTGGAGAAGTGTACGGTGTGTCCTGAAACATCGAAAAAACACAGCTAAGGGAGCATAGGGCACGTCCACTCATGGGCGTATAAATTGGGAAAACTAAAAATCAGCAAGACACAGGCACCCCAAAGTTTAGGGCTGCTCTGTTGACAAGAACCTCCACTTCATGACACCTTAAATATCCCAGGAAAGAGAAAAATGGATAAAGAAGTTGTGGTCCTTATGTACAATGGAATATCACTCCGACATGCAATCAATGTCATAAGGCTAGTAGAAGCAAGATGAATGGACTTAGGTACGACGATTCTAAGTGAAATAAGTCACACAGAAAAAGACACTTATCATAAGCTATCACTTATAGAGGGAATGTAAAAACCGCTACACTTGAACTGAATTACAAAAGAGAACAGAGTCACACGTTTAGAAAACACACTATGGCTGCTTAACGGGAAAGGTGAGGTGGGGTGATGCATAAAACAAGGGTTTCAAATTCGCTCAGATACCGTTCCATACACCCAATATGTAATAGACAAGACCTACTCCTTGCTCAGTGAACTGGACTCAACACCCCCTATTCACCGCACAAGAATATATGTGACTAGTAAGAATCTTAAAACCTATGTATTGATATCTGTCTGGAAGTGAGTCAAGTGGGTGTAAAGCCGCATAAACACAGCCGTGAAAAGCAGCTAAACCCCATTATAAAAATAAATTACATTTAGAAACCCATAAAACAAAGACAGTGAAAGAGAGAGAAATTCTTACAAAATTCGTTCAGAGGCTGTGATGCAACCTGGGTTGACCATATCTAGACCCACAGCTGGATGAGACATAAGGGTGGACACTCTTGGGGCTGAAAGGTTGGGTGAGGTTGGGTGAGCAAACGCAGACCCTTTAAAGTAATACTGCCTGGTACCCATCCCATGGGTCCCAAAACTCCAGGTTCAAAGGCATCTTCCTACATCGAAAACATGCATGAGAAACCCAGAAGATGGTACACCGTGTGATTTTGAAAGGTTTCTATTACGCACCTCATTTCTCATCTCCTTGTGCTCGGGTTCGCCATTCCAGCTACTTTACTAGCAATCTCCCTACTTGGAGAATCAGCACGTTTAACCTCCTGTTCCCTACAGGTTGCAATTTGTCCTGAGGATGAACGGGAAGAGGGGCAACCAATGAGAGACTAGATCTAGGTGTTGGGACAGGCACAGGTCACTCTATTTTCCCATCAGGTAGAAGAAGTAACCACAGGCTCAGCCTGCCGCTCAGAAGCAGAATAGGGCCTGAGGCAATCCTGCGCTTTTGCGGCCAGCTCCCAAAAAAGCCAGTTGAAAAATGGAGCTCAGGGACACTGCAATTCACAAACCCGCAGAGTTATAAAAGATAACTCTCATCCACAGATATATTGCGGGAAGGCAACGAAGAGGATTTGAAAGCAAGGCAGAATTGCAGGAAACAGATTTCAGGAGGTAGATTCAAATCGCTTTTAAAGCACATGAAAAGCGGCAAAACGTCGACAATGATGCCCTTGGCCAAAAAGGGCGTATGCGTTTTTTCCTGAATATATTCAGGAAAAAACGCATACGCCCTTTTTGGCCAACCAAGCAACCTGGAAAGGCAAATCAGCGCTACAAAGAAGTCTCGCTTCCCATTGGTCAAAAGGGTCATGCTGCAAAATGTGTCAAAACCAGAAATGCAGGACAGGCCATGGAGAAATGGCAGCCTTGCTACGCTGATGGGCGGGATGTAAATTGCCAACAGCCACTCTGAAGAAGTGTACGGTGTGTCCTGAAACATCGAAAAAACACAGCTTAGGGAGCATAGGGCACGTCCACTCATGGGCGTATAAATTGGGAAAACTAAAAATCAGCAAGACACAGGCACCCCAAAGTTTAGGGCTTCTCTGTTGACAAGAACCTCCACTTCATGACACCTTAAATATCCCAGGAAAGAGAAAAAAGGATAAAGAAGTTGTGGTCCTTATGTACAATGGAATATCACTCAGACATGAAATCAATGTCATAAGGCTAGTAGAAGCAAGATGAGTGGACTTAGGTACGACGATTCTAAGTGAAATAAGTCACACAGAAAAAGACACTTATCATAAGCTATCACTTATAGAGGGAATGTAAAAACCGCTACACTTGAACTGAATTACAAAAGAGAACAGAGTCACACGTTTAGAAAACACACTATGGCTGCTTAACGGGAAAGGTGAGGTGGGGTGATGCATAAAACAAGGGTTTCAAATTCGCTCAGATACCGTTCCATACACCCAATATGTAATAGACAAGACCTACTCCTTGCTCAGTGAACTGGACTCAACACCCCCTATTCACCGCACAAGAATATATGTGAGTAGTAAGAATCTTAAAACCTATGTATTGATATCTGTCTGGAAGTGAGTCAAGTGGGTGTAAAGCCGTATAAACAAAGCCGTGAAAAGCAGCTAAACCCCATTATAAAAATAAATTACTTTTAAAAACCCGTAAAACAAAGACAGTGAAATAGAGAGAAATTCTTACAAAATTCGTTCAGAGGCTGTGATGCAACCTGGATTGACCATATCTAGACCCACAGCTGGATGAGACATAAGGGTGGACACTCTTGGGGCTGAAAGGTTGGGTGAGGTTGGGTGAGCAAACGCAGACCCTTTAAAGTAATACTGCCTGGTACCCATGCCATGGGTCCCAAATCTCCAGGTTCAAGGGCATCTTCCTACATCGAAAACATGCATGAGAAACCCAGAAGATGGTACACCGTGTGATTTTGAAAGGTTTCTAATACGCACCTCATTTCTCATCTCCTTGTGTTCGGGTTCGCCATTCCAGCTACTTTACTAACAATCTCCCTACTTGGAGAATCAGCACCTTTAACCTCCTGTTCCGTACAGGTTGCAATTTGTCCTTAGGATGAAAGGGAAGAGGGGCAACCAATGAGAGACTAGATCTAGGTGTTGGGACAGGCACAGGTCACTCTATTTTCCCATCAGAAAGAAGAATTAACCACAGGCTCAGCCTGCCGCCCAGAAGCAGAATAGGGCCTGAGGGAATCCCGTGCTTTTGCGGCCAGCTCCCAAAAAGACAGTTGAAAAATGGAGCTCAGGGGCACTGCCATTCACAAATCTGCTGAGTTATAAATGATAACTCTCGTCCACAAATATATTGAAGGAAGGCAACGAAGAGGATTTGAAAGCAAGGCAGAATTGCAGGAAACAGGTTTCAGGAGGTAGATTCGAATCGCCTTTAAAGCACATGAAAAGTGGCAAAACATCGACAATGATGCCCTTGTCCAAAAAGGGCGTATGCGTTTTTTCCTGAATATATTCAGGAAAAAACGCATACGCCCTTTTTGGCCAACCAAGCAACCTGGAAAGGCAAATCAGAGCTACAAGGAAGTCTCGCTTCCCATCGGTCAAAAGGGCCATGCTGCAAAAAGTGTCAAAACCAGAAATGCAGGACAGGCCATGGAGAAATGGCAGCCTTGCTACGCTGATGGGCGGGATGTAAATTGCCAACAGCCACTCTGGAGAAGTGTACGGTGTGTACTGAAACATCGAAAAAACACAGCTTAGGGAGCATAGGGCACGTCCACTCATGGGCGTATAAATTGGGAAAACTAAAAATCAGCAAGACACAGGCACCCCAAAGTTTAGGGCTGCTCTGTTGAAAAGAACCTCCACTTCATGACACCTTAAATATCCCAGGAAAGAGAAAAATGGATAAAGAAGTTGTGGTCCTTATGTAAAATGGAATATCACTCAGACATGAAATCAATGTCATAAGGCTAGTAGAAGCAAGATGAGTGGATTTAGGTACGACGATTCTAAGTGAAATAAGTCACACAGAAAAAGACACTTATCATAAGCTATCACTTATAGAGGGAATGTAAAAACCGCTACACTTGAACTGAATTACAAAACAGAACAGAGTCACACGTTTAGAAAACACCCTATGGCTGCTTAACGGGAAAGGTGAGGTGGGGTGATGCATAGAACAAGGGTTTCAAATTCGCTCAGATACCGTTCCATACACCGAATATGTAATAGACAAGACCTACTCCTTGCTCAGTGAACTGGACTCAACACCCCCTATTCACCGCACAAGAATATATGTGACTAGTAAGAATCTTAAAACCTATGTATTGATATCTGTCTGGAAGTGAGTCAAGTGGGTGTAAAGCCGCATAAACACAGCCGTGAAAAGCAGCTAAACCCCATTATAAAAATAAATTACATTTAGAAACCCATAAAACAAAGACAGTGAAAGAGAGAGAAATTCTTACAAAATTCGTTCAGAGGCTGTGATGCAACCTGGGTTGACCATATCTAGACCCACAGCTGGATGAGACATAAGGGTGGACACTCTTGGGGCTGAAAGGTTGGGTGAGGTTGGGTGAGCAAACGCAGACCCTTTAAAGTAATACTGCCTGGTACCCATCCCATGGGTCCCAAAACTCCAGGTTCAAAGGCATCTTCCTACATCGAAAACATGCATGAGAAACCCAGAAGATGGTACACCGTGTGATTTTGAAAGGTTTCTATTACGCACCTCATTTCTCATCTCCTTGTGCTCGGGTTCGCCATTCCAGCTACTTTACTAGCAATCTCCCTACTTGGAGAATCAGCACGTTTAACCTCCTGTTCCCTACAGGTTGCAATTTGTCCTGAGGATGAACGGGAAGAGGGGCAACCAATGAGAGACTAGATCTAGGTGTTGGGACAGGCACAGGTCACTCTATTTTCCCATCAGGTAGAAGAAGTAACCACAGGCTCAGCCTGCCGCTCAGAAGCAGAATAGGGCCTGAGGCAATCCCGCGCTTTTGCGGCCAGCTCCCAAAAAAGCCAGTTGAAAAATGGAGCTCAGGGACACTGCAATTCACAAACCCGCAGAGTTATAAATGATAACTCTCATCCACAGATATATTGCGGGAAGGCAACGAAGAGGATTTGAAAGCAAGGCAGAATTGCAGGAAACAGATTTCAGGAGGTAGATTCAAATCGCTTTTAAAGCACATGAAAAGCGGCAAAACGTCGACAATGATGCCCTTGGCCAAAAAGGGCGTATGCGTTTTTTCCTGAATATATTCAGGAAAAAACGCATACGCCCTTTTTGGCCAACCAAGCAACCTGGAAAGGCAAATCAGCGCTACAAAGAAGTCTCGCTTCCCATTGGTCAAAAGGGTCATGCTGCAAAATGTGTCAAAACCAGAAATGCAGGACAGGCCATGGAGAAATGGCAGCCTTGCTACGCTGATGGGCGGGATGTAAATTGCCAACAGCCACTCTGAAGAAGTGTACGGTGTGTCCTGAAACATCGAAAAAACACAGCTTAGGGAGCATAGGGCACGTCCACTCATGGGCGTATAAATTGGGAAAACTAAAAATCAGCAAGACACAGGCACCCCAAAGTTTAGGGCTTCTCTGTTGACAAGAACCTCCACTTCATGACACCTTAAATATCCCAGGAAAGAGAAAAAAGGATAAAGAAGTTGTGGTCCTTATGTACAATGGAATATCACTCAGACATGAAATCAATGTCATAAGGCTAGTAGAAGCAAGATGAGTGGACTTAGGTACGACGATTCTAAGTGAAATAAGTCACACAGAAAAAGACACTTATCATAAGCTATCACTTATAGAGGGAATGTAAAAACCGCTACACTTGAACTGAATTACAAAAGAGAACAGAGTCACACGTTTAGAAAACACACTATGGCTGCTTAACGGGAAAGGTGAGGTGGGGTGATGCATAAAACAAGGGTTTCAAATTCGCTCAGATACCGTTCCATACACCCAATATGTAATAGACAAGACCTACTCCTTGCTCAGTGAACTGGACTCAACACCCCCTATTCACCGCACAAGAATATATGTGAGTAGTAAGAATCTTAAAACCTATGTATTGATATCTGTCTGGAAGTGAGTCAAGTGGGTGTAAAGCCGCATAAACAAAGCCGTGAAAAGCAGCTAAACCCCATTATAAAAATAAATTACTTTTAAAAACCCGTAAAACAAAGACAGTGAAATAGAGAGAAATTCTTACAAAATTCGTTCAGAGGCTGTGATGCAACCTGGATTGACCATATCTAGACCCACAGCTGGATGAGACATAAGGGTGGACACTCTTGGGGCTGAAAGGTTGGGTGAGGTTGGGTGAGCAAACGCAGACCCTTTAAAGTAATACTGCCTGGTACCCATGCCATGGGTCCGAAATCTCCAGGTTCAAGGGCATCTTCCTACATCGAAAACATGCATGAGAAACCCAGAAGATGGTACACCGTGTGATTTTGAAAGGTTTCTAATACGCACCTCATTTCTCATCTCCTTGTGTTCGGGTTCGCCATTCCAGCTACTTTACTAACAATCTCCCTACTTGGAGAATCAGCACCTTTAACCTCCTGTTCCGTACAGGTTGCAATTTGTCCTTAGGATGAAAGGGAAGAGGGGCAACCAATGAGAGACTAGATCTAGGTGTTGGGACAGGCACAGGTCACTCTATTTTCCCATCAGGAAGAAGAATTAACCACAGGCTCAGCCTGCCGCCCAGAAGCAGAATAGGGCCTGAGGGAATCCCGTGCTTTTGCGGCCAGCTCCCAAAAAGACAGTTGAAAAATGGAGCTCAGGGGCACTGCCATTCACAAATCTGCTTAGTTATAAATGATAACTCTCGTCCACAAATATATTGAAGGAAGGCAACGAAGAGGATTTGAAAGCAAGGCAGAATTGCAGGAAACAGATTTCAGGAGGTAGATCCGAATCGCCTTTAAAGCACATGAAAAGCGGCAAAACGTCGACAATGATGCCCTTGGCCAAAAAGGGCGTATGCGTTTTTTCTTGAATATATTCAGGAAAAAACGCATACGCCCTTTTTGGCCAACCAAGCAACCTGGAAAGGCAAATCTGCGCTACAAAGAGGTCTCGCTTCCCATCGGTCAAAAGGGCCATGCTGCAAAAAGTGTCAAAACCAGAAATGCAGGACAGGCCATGGAGAAATGGCAGCCTTGCTACGCTGATGGGCGGGATGTAAATTGCCAACAGCCACTCTGGAGAAGTGTACGGTGTGTCCTGAAACATCGAAAAAACACAGCTTAGGGAGCATAGGGCACGTCCACTCATGGGCGTATAAATTGGGAAAACTAAAAATCAGCAAGACACAGGCACCCCAAAGTTTAGGGCTGCTCTGTTGAAAAGAACCTCCACTTCATGACACCTTAAATATCCCAGGAAAGAGAAAAATGGATAAAGAAGTTGTGGTCCTTATGTAAAATGGAATATCACTCAGACATGAAATCAATGTCATAAGGCTAGTAGAAGCAAGATGAGTGGATTTAGGTACGACGATTCTAAGTGAAATAAGTCACACAGAAAAAGACACTTATCATAAGCTATCACTTATAGAGGGAATGTAAAAACCGCTACACTTGAACTGAATTACAAAACAGAACAGAGTCACACGTTTAGAAAAAAAACTATGGCTGCTTAACGGGAAAGGTGAGGTGGGGTGATGCATAGAACAAGGGTTTCAAATTCGCTCAGATACCGTTCCACACACCGAATATGTAATAGACAAGACGTACTCCTTGCTCAGTGAACTGGACTCAACACCCCCTATTCACCGCACAAGAATATATGTGACTAGTAAGAATCTTAAAACCTATGTATTGATATCTGTCTGGAAGTGAGTCAAGTGGGTGTAAAGCCGCATAAACACAGCCGTGAAAAGCAGCTAAACCACATTATAAAAATAAATTCCTTTTAAAAACCCTTAAAATAAAGACAGTGAAAGAGAGAAATTCTTATAAAATTCGTTCAGAGGCTGTGATGCAACCTGGATTGGCCATATCTAAACACACAGCTGGATGAGACATAAGGGTGGACAGTCTTGGGGTTGAGAGTTTGGGTGAGGTTGGGTGAGCAAACGCAGACCCTTTAAAGTAATACTGCGTGGTACCCATCCCATGGGTCCCAAATCTCCAGGTTCAAGGGCATCTTCCTACATCGAAAACATGCATGAGAAACCCACATGATGGTACACCGTGTGATTTTGAAAGGTTTCTAAAACGCACCTCATTTCTCATCTCCTTGTGTTCGGGTTCGCCATTCCAGGTACTTTACTAACAATCTCCCTACTTGGAGAATCAGCACCTTTAACCTCCTGTTCCGTACAGGTTGCAATTTGTCCTGAGGATGAAAGGGAAGAGAGGAAACCAATGAGAGACTAGATCTAGGTGTTGGGACAGGCACAGGTCACTCTATTTTCCCATCAGGAAGAAGAATTAACCACAGGCTCAGCCTGCCGCCGGGAACCAGAATAGGGCCTGAGGCAATCCCATGCTTTTGCGGCCAGCTCCCAAAAAAGACAGTTGAAAAATGGAGCTCAGGGGCCCTGCCATTCACAAACCTACTGAGTTATAAATGATAACTCTCGTCCACAAATATATTGAGGGAAGTCAACGAAGAGGATTTGAAAGCAAGGCAGAATTGCAGGAAACAGATTTCAGGAGGTAGATTCGAATCGCCTTTAAAGCACATGAAAAGTGGCAAAACATCGACAATGATGCCCTTGGCCAAAAAGGGCGTATGCGTTTTTTCCTGTATATATTCAGGAAAAAACGCATACGCCCTTTTTGGCCAACCAAGCAACCTGGAAAGGCAAATCAGCGCTACAAGGAAGTTTCGCTTCCCATCGGTCAAAAGGGCCATGCTGCAAAAAGTGTCAAAACCAGAAATGCAGGACAGGCCATGGAGAAATGGCAGCCTTGCTACGCTGATGGGCGGGATGTAAATTGCCAACAGCCACTCTGGAGAAGTGTACGGTGTGTCCTGAAACATCGAAAAAACACAGCTTAGGGAGCATAGGGCACGTCCACTCATGGGCGTATAAATTGGGAAAACTAAAAATCAGCAAGACACAGGAACCCCAAAGTTTAGGGCTGCTCTGTTGACAAGAACCTCCACTTCATGACACCTTAAATATCCCAGGAAAGAGAAAAATGGTTAAAGAAGTTGTGGTCCTTATGTACAATGGAATATCACTCAGACATGAAATCAATGTTATAAGGCTAGTAGAAGAAAGATGAGTGGATTTAGGCACGACGAATCTAAGTGAAATAAGTCACACAGAAAAAGACACTTATCATAAGCTATCACTTATAGAGGGAATGTAAAAACCGCTACACTTGAACTGAATTACAAAACAGAACAGAGTCTCACGTTTAGAAAATATATTATGGCTGCTTAACGGGAAAGGTGAGGTGGGGTGATGCATAAAACAAGGGTTTCAAATTCGCTCAGATACCGTTCCATACACCCAATATGTAATAGACAAGACCTACTCCTTGCTCAGTGAACTGGACTCAACACCCCCTATTCACCACACAAGAATATATGTGACTAGTAAGAATCATAAAACCTATGTATTGATATCTCTCTGGAAGTGAATCAAGTGGTTGTAAAGCCTCATAAACACAGCCGTGAAAAGCAGCTAAACCCCATTATAAAAATAAATTACTTTTAAAAACCCGTAAAAAAAAGACAGTGAAAGAGAGAGAAATTCTTACAAAATTCGTTCAGAGGCTGTGATGCAACCTGGATTGACCATATCTAGACCCACAGCTGGATGAGGCATAAGGGTGGACACTCTTGGGGCTGAGAGGTTGGGTGAGGTTGGGTGAGCAAACCGAGACCCTTTAAAGTAATACTGCCTAGTACCCATCCCATGGGTCCCAAATCTCCAGGTTCAAGGGCATCTTCCTACATCGAAAACATGCATGAGAAACCCAGAAGATGGTACACCGTGTGATTTTGAAAGGTTTTTAAAACGCACCTCATTTCTCATCTCCTTGTGTTCGGGTTCGCCATTCCAGCTAATTTACTAGCAATCTCCCTACTTGGAGAATCAGCACCTTTAACCTCCTGTTCCGTACAGGTTGCAATTTGTCCTGAGGATGAAAGGGAAGAGGGGCAACCAATGAGAGACTAGATCTAGGTGTTGGGACATGCACAGGTCACTCTATTTTCCCATCAGAAAGAAGAATTAACCACAGGCTCAGCCTGCCGCTGGGAACCAGAATAGGGCCTCAGGCAATCCCATGCTTTTGCGGCCAGCTCCCAAAAAAGACAGTTGAAAAATGGAGCTCAGGGGCACTGCCATTCACAAACCTGCTGAGTTATAAATGATAACTCTCGTCCACAAATATATTGAGGGAAGGCAACGAAGAGGATTTGAAAGCAAGGCAGAATTGCAGGAAACAGGTTTCAGGAGGTAGATTCGAATCACCTTTAAAGCACATGAAAAGTGGCAAAACGTCGACAATGATGCTCTTGGACAAAAAGGGCGTATGCGTTTTTTCCTGAATATATTCAGGAAAAAACGCATACGCCCTATTTGGCCAACCAAGCAACCTGGAAAGGCTAATCAGCGCTACAAAGAAGTCTCGCTTCCCATCGGTCAAAAGGGCCATGCTGCAAAAAGTGTCAAAACCAGAAATGCAGGACAGGCCCTGGAGAAATGGCAGCCTTGCTACGCTGATGGGCGGGATGTAAATTGCCAACAGCCACTCTGGAGAAGTGTACGGTGTGTCCTGAAACATCGAAAAAACACAGCTTAGGGAGCATAGGGCACGTCCACTCATGGGCGTATAAATTGGGAAAACTAAAAATCAGCAAGACACAGGCACCCCAAAGTTTAGGGCTGCTCTGTTGAAAAGAACCTCCACTTCATGACACCTTAAATATCCCAGGAAAGAGAAAAATGGATAAAGAAGTTGTGGTCCTTATGTAAAATGGAATATCACTCAGACATGAAATCAATGTCATAAGGCTAGTAGAAGCAAGATGAGTGGATTTAGGTACGACGATTCTAAGTGAAATAAGTCACACAGAAAAAGACACTTATCATAAGCTATCACTTATAGAGGGAATGTAAAAACCGCTACACTTGAACTGAATTACAAAACAGAACAGAGTCACACGTTTAGAAAAAAAACTATGGCTGCTTAACGGGAAAGGTGAGGTGGGGTGATGCATAGAACAAGGGTTTCAAATTCGCTCAGATACCGTTCCATACACCGAATATGTAATAGACAAGACGTACTCCTTGCTCAGTGAACTGGACTCAACACCCCCTATTCACCGCACAAGAATATATGTGACTAGTAAGAATCTTAAAACCTATGTATTGATATCTGTCTGGAAGTGAGTCAAGTGGGTGTAAAGCCGCATAAACACAGCCGTGAAAAGCAGCTAAACCCCATTATAAAAATAAATTACATTTAGAAAACCATAAAACAAAGACAGTGAAAGAGAGAGAAATTCTTACAAAATTCGTTCAGAGGCTGTGATGCAACCTGGGTTGACCATATCTAGACCCACAGCTGGATGAGACATAAGGGTGGACACTCTTGGGGCTGAAAGGTTAGGTGAGGTCGGGTGAGCAAACGCAGACCCTTTAAAGTAATACTGCCTGGTACCCATCCCATGGGTCCCAAATCTCCAGGTTTAAGGGCATCTTCCTACATCGAAAACATGCATGAGAAACCCAGAAGATGGTACACCGTGTGATTTTGAAAGGTTTCTAAAAGGCACCACATTTCTCATCTCCTTGTGTTCGGGTTCGCCATTCCAGCTACTTTACTAGCAATCTCCCTACTTGGAGAAAAAGCACCTTTAACCTCCTGTTCCGTACAGGTTGCAATTTGTCCTGAGTATAAAAGGGAAGAGGGGCAACCAATGAGAGACTAGATCTAGGTGTTGGGACAGGAACAGGTCACTCTATTTTCCCATCAGGAAGAAGAATTAACCACAGGCTCAGCCTGCCGCCCAGAAGCAGAATAGGGCCTGAGGCAATCCCGCGCTTTTGCGGCCAGCACCCAAAAAAGCGAATTGAAAAATGGAGCCCACGGACACTGCCCTTCACAAACCCGCAGAGTTATAAATGATAACTCTCGTCCACAAATATATTGAGGGAAGGCAACGAAGAGGATTTGAAAGCAAGGCAGAATTGCAGGAAACAGGTTTCAGGAGGTAGATTCGAATCGCCTTTAAAGCACATGAAAAGTGGCAAAACATCGACAATGATGCCCTTGGCCAAAAAGGGCGTATGCGTTTTTTCCTGAATATATTCAGGAAAAAACGCATACGCCCTTTTTGGCCAACCAAGCAACCTGGAAAGGCAAATCAGCACTACAAGGAAGTCTCGCTTCCCATCGGTCAAAAGGGCCATGCTGCAAAAAGTGTCAAAACCAGAAATGCAGGACAGGCCATGGAGAAATGGCAGCCTTGCTACGCTGATGGTCGGGATGTAAATTGCCAACAGCCACTCTGGAGATGTGTACGGTGTGTCCTGAAACATCGAAAAAACACAGCTTAGGGAGCATAGGGCACGTCCACACATGGGCGTATAAATTGGGAAAACTAAAAATCAGAAACACACAGGCACCCCAAAGTTTAGGGTTGCTCTGTTGACAAGAACCTCCACTTCATGACACCTTAAATATCCCAGAAAAGAGAAAAATGGATAAAGAAGTTGTGGTCCTTATGTACAATGGAATATCACTCAGACATGAAATCAATGTCATAAGGCTAGTAGAAGCAAGATGAGTGGATTTAGGTACGACAATTCTAAGTGAAATAAGTCACACAGAAAAAAACACTTATCATAAGCTATCACTTATAGAGGGAATGTAAAAACCGCTACACTTGAACAGAATTACAAAACAGAAGAGAGTCTCACGTTTAGAAAACACACTATGGCTGCTTAACGGGAAAGGTGAGGTGGGGTGATGCATAAAACAAGGGTTTCAAATTCGCTCAGATACTGTTCCATACACCCAATATGTAATAGATAAGACCTACTCCTTGCTCAGTGAACTGGACTCAACAACCCCTATTCAGGGCACAAGAATATATGTGACTAGTGAGAATCTTAAAACCTATGTATTGATATCTGTTCTGGAAGTGAGTCCAGTGGGTGTAAAGCCGCATAAACACAGCCGTGAAAAGCAGCTAAACCCCATTATAAAAATAAATTACTTTTAAAAACCCGTAAAACAAAGACAGTGAAAGAGAGAGAAATTCTTACAAAATTCGTTCAGGGGCTGTGATGCAACCTGGATTGACCATATCTAGACCCACAGCTGGATGAGACCTAAGGGTGGATACTCTTGGGGCTGAGAGGTTGGGTGAGGTTGGGTGAGCAAACGCAGACCCTTTAAAGTAATAATGCGTGGTACCCATCCCATGGGTCCCAAATCTCCAGGTTCAAGGGCATCTTCCTACATCGAAAACATGCATGAGAAACCCAGATGATGGTACACCGTGTGATTTTGAAAGGTTTCTAATACGCACCTCATTTCTCATCTCCTTGTGTTCGGGTTCGCCTTTCCAGCTACTTTACTAGCAATCTCCCTACTTGGAGAATCAGCACCTTTAAGCTCCTGTTACCTACAGGTTGCACTTTGTCCTGAGGATGAAGGGGAAGAGGGGCAACCAATGAGAGACTAGATCTAGGTGTTGGAACAGGCACAGGTCACTCTAATTTCCCATCAGGAAGAAGAATTAACCACAGGCTCAGCCTGCCGCCCAGAAGCAGTATAGGGCCTGAGGCAATCCCGCGCTTTTGCGGCCAGCTCCCAAAAAAGCGAGTTGAAAAATGGAGCCCAGGGACACTGCCATTCACAAACCCGCAGAGTTATAAATGATAACTCTCGTCCACAAATATATTGAGGGAAGGCAATGAAGAGGATTTGAAAGCAAGGCAGAATTGCAGGAAACAGATTTCAGGAGGTAGATTCGAATCGCCTTTAAAGCACATGAAAAGTCGCAAAATGTCGAAAATGATGCCCTTGGCCAAAAAGGGCGTATGCGTTTTTTCCTGAATATATTCAGGAAAAAACGCATACGCCCTTTTTGGCCAACCAAGCAACCTGGAAAGGCAAATCAGCACTACAAAGTAGTCTCGCTTCCCATCGGTCAAAAGGGCCATGCTGCAAAAAGTGTCAAAACCAGAAATGCAGGACAGACCATGGAGAAATGGCAGCCTTGCTACGCTGATGGGCGGGATGTAAATTGCCAACAGCCACTCTGGAGAAGTGTACGGTGTGTCCTGTAACATCTAAAACACACAGCTTAGGGAGCATAGGGTACGTCCACTCATGGGCGTATAAATTGGGAAAACTAAAAATCAGCAAGATACAGGCACCCCAAAGTTTAGGGCTGCTCTGTTGACAAGAACCTCCACTTCATGACACCTTAAATATCCCAGGAAAGAGAAAAATGGATAAAGAAGTTGTGGTCCTTATGTACAATGGAATATCACTCAGACATGTAATCAATGTCATAAGGCTACTAGAAGCAAGATGAGTGGATATAGGTACGACGATTCTAAGTGAAATAAGTCACACAGAAGAAGACACTTATCATAAGTTATCACTCATATAGGGAATGTAAAAACCGCTACACTTGAACTGAATTACAAAACAGAACAGAGTCACACGTTTAGAAAACACACTATGGCTGCTTAACGGGAAAGGTGAGGTGGGGTGATGCATAAAACAAGGGTTTCAAATTCGCTCAGATACCGTTCCATACACCCAATATGTAATAGACAAGACCTACTCCTTGCTCAGTGAACTGGACTCAACACCCCCTATTCACCGCACAAGAATATATGTGACTAGTAAGAATCTTAAAACCTATGTATTGATATCTGTCTGGAAGTGAGGCAATTGGGTGTAAAGCCGCATAAACACAGCCATGAAAAGCAGCTAAACCCCATTATAAAAATAAATTACTTTTAAAAACCCGTAAAACAAAGACAGTGAAAGAGAGAAATTCTTACAAAATTCGTACAGAGGCTGTGATGCAACCTGGATTGACCATATCTAGACCCACAGTTGGATGAGACATAAGGGTGGACACTCTTGGGGTTGAGAGGTTGGGTGAGGTTGGGTGAGCAAACGCAGACCCTTTAAAGTAATACTGCGTGGTACCCATCCCATGGGTCCCAAATCTCCAGGTTCAAGGGCATCTTCCTACATCGAAAACATGCATGAGAAACGCAGAAGATGGTACACCGTGTGATTTTGAAAGGTTTCTAAAACGCACCTCATTTCTCATCTCCTTGTGTTCGGGTTCGCCATTCCAGCTACTTTACTAGCAATCTCCTTACTTGGAGAATCAGCACCTTTAACCTCCTGTTCCTTACAGGTTGCAATTTTTCCTGAGGGTGAAAGGGAAGAGGGGCAACCAATGAGAGACTAGATCTAGGTGTTGGGATACGCAAAGGTCACTCTATTTTCCCATCAGGAAGAAGAATTAACCACAGGCTCAGCCTGTCCCCCGGAACCAGAATAGGGCCTGAGGCAATCCCGTGCTTTTGCGGCCAGCTCCCAAAAAAGACAGTTGAAAAATGGAGCTCAGGGGCACTGCCTTTCACAAACCCGCTGAGTTATAAATGATAACTCTCGTCCACAAATATATTGAGGGAAGGCAACGAAGAGGATTTGAAAGCAAGGCAGAATTGCAGGAAACAGGTTTCAGGAGGTAGATTCGAATCGCCTTCAAGGCACATGAAAAGTGGCAAAACGTCCACAATGATGCCCTTGGCCAAAAAGGGCGTATGCGTTTTTCCCTGAATATATTCAGGAAAAAACGCATACGCCCTTTTTGGCCAACCAAGCAACCTGGAAAGGCAAATCTGTGCTACAAAGAAGTCTCGCTTCCCATCGGTCAAAAGGGCCATGCTGCAAAAAGTGTCAAAACCAGAAATGCAGGACAGACCATGGAGAAATGGCAGCCTTGCTACGCTGATGGGCGGGATGTAAATTGCCAACAGCCACTCTGGAGAAGTGTACGGTGTGTCCTGAAACATCTAAAACACACAGCTTAGGGAGCATAGGGCACGTCCACTCATGGGCGTATAAATTGGGAAAACTAAAAATCAGCAAGACACAGGCACCCTAAAGTTTAGGGCTGCTCTGTTGACAAGAACCTCCACTTCATGACACCATAAATATCCCAGGAAAGAGAAAAATGGATAAAGAAGTCGTGGTCCTTATATACAATGGAATATCACTCAGACATGAAATCAATGTCATAAGGCTAGTAGAAGCAAGATGAGTAGTTTTAGGTACAACGATTCTAAGTGAAATAAGTCACACAGAAAAAGACACTTATCATAATCTATCACTTATAGAGGGAATGTAAAAACCGCTACACTTGAACTGAGTTACAAAACAGAACAGAGTCACACGTTTAGAAAACACACTATGGCTGCTTAACGGGAAAGGTGAGGTGGGGTGATGCATAAAACAAGGGTTTCAAATTCGCTCAGATACCGTTCCATACACCCAATATGTAATAGAAAAGACCGACTCATTGCTCAGAGAACTGGACTCAACACCCCCTATTCACCACACAAGAATATATGTGACTAGTAAGAATCTTAAAACCTATATATTGATATCTGTCTGGAAGTGAGTCAAGTGGGTGTAACGCCGCATAAACACAGCCATGAAAAGCAGCTAAACCCCATTATAAAAATAAATTACTTTTAAAAACCCGTAAAACAAAGACAGTGAAAGAGAGAGAAATTCTTACAAAATTCGTTCAGAGGCTGTGATGCAACCTGGATTGACCATATCTAGACCCACAGCTGGATGAGACATAAGGGTGGACACTCTTGGGGCTGAAAGGTTGGGTGAGGTTGGGTGAGCAAACGCAGACCCTTTAAAGTAATACTGCCTGGTACCCATGCCATGGGTCCGAAATCTCCAGGTTCAAGGGCATCTTCCTACATCGAAAACATGCATGAGAAACCCAGAAGATGGTACACCGTGTGATTTTGAAAGGTTTCTAATACGCACCTCATTTCTCATCTCCTTGTGTTCGGGTTCGCCATTCCAGCTACTTTACTAACAATCTCCCTACTTGGAGAATCAGCACCTTTAACCTCCTGTTCCGTACAGGTTGCAATTTGTCCTGAGGATGAAAGGGAAGAGGGGCAACCAATGAGAGACTAGATCTAGGTGTTGGGACAGGCACAGGTCACTCTATTTTCCCATCAGGAAGAAGAATTAACCACAGGCTCAGCCTGCCGCCCAGAAGCAGAATAGGGCCTGAGGGAATCCCGTGCTTTTGCGGCCAGCTCCCAAAAAGACAGTTGAAAAATGGAGCTCAGGGGCACTGCCATTCACAAATCTGCTGAGTTATAAATGATAACTCTCGTCCACAAATATATTGAAGGAAGGCAACGAAGAGGATTTGAAAGCAAGGCAGAATTGCAGGAAACAGGTTTCAGGAGGTAGATTCGAATCGCCTTTAAAGCACATGAAAAGTGGCAAAACGTCGACAATGATGCCCTTGTCCAAAACGGGCGTATGCGTTTTTTCCTGAATATATTCAGGAAAAAACGCATACGCCCTTTTTGGCCAACCAAGCAACCTGGAAAGGCAAATCAGAGCTACAAGGAAGTGTCGCTTCCCATCGGTCAAAAGGGCCATGCTGCAAAAAGTGTCAAAACCAGAAATGCAGGACAGGCCATGGAGAAATGGCAGCCTTGCTACGCTGATGGGCGGGATGTAAATTGCCAACAGCCACTCTGGAGAAGTGTACGGTGTGTCCTGAAACATCGAAAAAACACAGCTTAGGGAGCATAGGGCACGTCCACTCATGGGCGTATAAATTGGGAAAACTAAAAATCAGCAAGACACAGGCACCCCAAAGTTTAGGGCTGCTCTGTTGAAAAGAACCTCCACTTCATGACACCTTAAATATCCCAGGAAAGAGAAAAATGGATAAAGAAGTTGTGGTCCTTATGTAAAATGGAATATCACTCAGACATGAAATCAATGTCATAAGGCTAGTAGAAGCAAGATGAGTGGATTTAGGTACGACGATTCTAAGTGAAATAAGTCACACAGAAAAAGACACTTATCATAAGCTATCACTTATAGAGGGAATGTAAAAACCGCTACACTTGAACTGAATTACAAAACAGAACAGAGTCTCACGTTTAGAAAATATATTATGGCTGCTTAACGGGAAAGGTGAGGTGGGGTGATGCATAAAACAAGGGTTTCAAATTCGCTCAGATACCGTTCCATACACCCAATATGTAATACACAAGACCTACTCCTTACTCAGTGAACTGGACTCAACACCCCCTATTCACCACACAAGAATATATGTGACTAGTAAGAATCATAAAACCTATGTATTGATATCTCTCTGGAAGTGAGTCAAGTGGTTGTAAAGCCTCATAAACACAGCCGTGAAAAGCAGCTAAACCCCATTATAAAAATAAATTACTTTTAAAAACCCGTAAAAAAAAGACAGTGAAAGAGAGAGAAATTCTTACAAAATTCGTTCAGAGGCTGTGATGCAACCTGGATTGACCATATCTAGACCCACAGCTGGATGAGGCATAAGGGTGGACACTCTTGGGGCTGAGAGGTTGGGTGAGGTTGGGTGAGCAAACCGAGACCCTTTAAAGTAATACTGCCTAGTACCCATCCCATGGGTCCCAAATCTCCAGGTTCAAGGGCATCTTCCTACATCGAAAACATGCATGAGAAACCCAGAAGATGGTACACCGTGTGATTTTGAAAGGTTTTTAAAACGCACCTCATTTCTCATCTCCTTGTGTTCGGGTTCGCCATTCCAGCTAATTTACTAGCAATCTCCCTACTTGGAGAATCAGCACCTTTAACCTCCTGTTCCGTACAGGTTGCAATTTGTCCTGAGGATGAAAGGGAAGAGGGGCAACCAATGAGAGACTAGATCTAGGTGTTGGGACATGCACAGGTCACTCTATTTTCCCATCAGAAAGAAGAATTAACCACAGGCTCAGCCTGCCGCTGGGAACCAGAATAGGGCCTCAGGCAATCCCGTGCTTTTGCGGCCAGCTCCCAAAAAAGACAGTTGAAAAATGGAGCTCAGGGGCACTGCCATTCACAAACCTGCTGAGTTATAAATGATAACTCTCGTCCACAAATATATTGAGGGAAGGCAACGAAGAGGATTTGAAAGCAAGGCAGAATTGCAGGAAACAGGTTTCAGGAGGTAGATTCGAATCACCTTTAAAGCACATGAAAAGTGGCAAAACGTCGACAATGATGCTCTTGGACAAAAAGGGCGTATGCGTTTTTTCCTGAATATATTCAGGAAAAAACGCATACGCCCTTTTTGGCCAACCAAGCAACCTGGAAAGGCAAATCAGCGCTACAAAGAAGTCTCGCTTCCCATCGGTCAAAAGGGCCATGCTGCAAAAAGTGTCAAAACCAGAAATGCAGGACAGGCCATGGAGAAATGGCAGCCTTGCTACGCTGATGGGCGGGATGTAAATTGCCAACAGCCACTCTGGAGAAGTGTACGGTGTGTCCTGAAACATCAAAAAAACACAGCTAAGGGAGCATAGGGCACGTCCACTCATGGGCGTATAAATTGGGAAAACTAAAAATCAGCAAGACACAGGCACCCCAAAGTTTAGGGCTGCTCTGTTGACAAGAACCTCCACTTCATGACACCTTAAATATCCCAGGAAAGAGAAAAATGGATAAAGAAGTTGTGGTCCTTATGTACAATGGAATATCACTCAGACATGCAATGAATGTCATAAGGCTAGTAGAAGCAAGATGAATGGACTTATGTACGACGATTCTAAGTGAAATAAGTCACACAGAAAAAGACACTTATCATAAGCTATCACTTATAGAGGGAATGTAAAAACCGCTACACTTGAACTGAGTTACAAAACAGAACAGAGTCACACGTTTAGAAAACACACTATGGCTGCTTAACGGGAAAGGTGAGGTGGGGTGATGCATAAAACAAGGGTTTCAAATCCGCTCAGATACCGTTCCATACACCCAATATGTAATAGACAAGACCTACTCCTTGCTCAGTGAACTGGACTCAACACCCCCTATTCACCGCACAAGAATATATGTGACTAGTAAGAATCTTAAAACCTATGTATTGATATCTATCTGGAAGTGAGTCAAGTGGGTGTAAAGCCGCATAAACACAGCCGTGAAAAGCAGCTAAACCCCATTATAAAAATAAATTACATTTAGAAAACCATAAAACAAAGACAGTGAAAGAGAGAGAAATTCTTACAAAATTCGTTCAGAGGCTGTGATGCAACCTGGATTGACCATATCTAGACCCACAGCTGGATGAGACATAAGGGTGGACACTCTTGGGGCTGAAAGGTTGGGTGAGGTCGGGTGAGCAAACGCAGACCCTTTAAAGTAATACTGCCTGGTACCCATCCCATGGGTCCCAAATCTCCAGGTTTAAGGGCATCTTCCTACATCGAAAACATGCATGAGAAACCCAGAAGATGGTACACCGTGTGATTTTGAAAGGTTTCTAAAAGGCACCACATTTCTCATCTCCTTGTGTTCGGGTTCGCCATTCCAGCTACTTTACTAGCAATCTCCCTACTTGGAGAAAAAGCACCTTTAACCTCCTGTTCCGTACAGGTTGCAATTTGTCCTGAGTATAAAAGGGAAGAGGGGCAACCAATGAGAGACTAGATCTAGGTGTTGGGACAGGCACAGGTCACTCTATTTTCCCATCAGGAAGAAGAATTAACCACAGGCTCAGCCTGCTGCCCAGAAGCAGAATAGGGCCTGAGGCAATACCGCGCTTTTGCGGCCAGCACCCAAAAAAGCGAATTGAAAAATGGAGCCCACGGACACTGCCCTTCACAAACCCGCAGAGTTATAAATGATAACTCTCGTCCACAAATATATTGAGGGAAGGCAACGAAGAGGATTTGAAAGCAAGGCAGAATTGCAGGAAACAGGTTTCAGGAGGTAGATTCGAATCGCCTTTAAAGCACATGAAAAGTGGCAAAACATCGACAATGATGCCCTTGGCCAAAAAGGGCGTATGCGTTTTTTCCTGAATATATTCAGGAAAAAACGCATACGCCCTTTTTGGCCAACCAAGCAACCTGGAAAGGCAAATCAGCACTACAAGGAAGTCTCGCTTCCCATCGGTCAAAAGGGCCATGCTGCAAAAAGTGTCAAAACCAGAAATGCAGGACAGGCCATGGAGAAATGGCAGCCTTGCTACGCTGATGGTCGGGATGTAAATTGCCAACAGCCACTCTGGAGATGTGTACGGTGTGTCCTGAAACATCGAAAAAACACAGCTTAGGGAGCATAGGGCACGTCCACACATGGGCGTATAAATTGGGAAAACTAAAAATCAGAAACACACAGGCACCCCAAAGTTTAGGGTTGCTCTGTTGACAAGAACCTCCACTTCATGACACCTTAAATATCCCAGAAAAGAGAAAAATGGATAAAGAAGTCGTGGTCCTTATATACAATGGAATATCACTCAGACATGAAATCAATGTCATAAGGCTAGTAGAAGCAAGATGAGTAGTTTTAGGTACAACGATTCTAAGTGAAATAAGTCACACAGAAAAAGACACTTATCATAAGCTATCACTTATAGAGGGAATGTAAAAACCGCTACACTTGAACTGAATTACAAAAGAGAATATAGTCATACGTTTAGAAAACACACTATGGCTGCTTAACGGGAAAGGTGAGGTAGGGTGATGCATAAAACAAGGGTTTCAAATTCGCTCAGATACCGTTCCATACACCCAATATGTAATAGACAAGGCCTACTCCTTGCTCAGTGAACTGGACTCAACACCCCCTATTCACCGCACAAGAATATATCTGACTAGTAAGAATCTTAAAACCTATGTATTGATATCTCTCTGGAAGTGAGTCAAGTGGGTGTAAAGCCGCATAAACACAGCCATGAAAAGCAGCTAAAACCCATTATAAAAATAAATTACTTTTAAAAACCCGTTAAACAAAGACAGTGAAAGAGAGAGAAATTCTTCCAAAATTCGTTCAGGGGCTGTGATGCAACCTGGATTGACCATATCTAGACCCACAGCTGGATGAGACATAAGGGTGGACACTCTTGGGGCTGAAAGGTTGGGTGAGGTTGGGTGAGCAAACGCAGAACCTTTAAAGTAATACTGCCTGGTACCCATCCCATGGGTCCCAAATCTCCAGGTTCAAGGGCATCTTCCTACATGGAAAACATGCATGAGAAACCCAGAAGATGGTACACCGTGTGATTTTGAAAGGTTTCTAAAACGCACCTCATTTCTCATCTCCTTGTGCTCGGGTTCACCATTCCAGGTACTTTACTAGCAATCTCCCTACTTGGAGAATCAGCACCTTTAACCTCCTGTTCCCTACAGGTTGCAATTTGTACTGAGGATGAACGGGAAGAGGGGCAACCAATGAGAGACTAGATCTAGGTGTTGGGACAGGCACAGGTCACTCTATTTTCCCATCAGGAAGAAGAATTAACCACAGGCTCAGCCTGCCGCCCGGAACCAGAATAGGGCCTGAGGCAATCCCTTGCTTTTGCGGCCAGCTCCCAAAAAAGACAGTTGAAAAATGGAGCTCAGGGGCACTGCAATTCACAAAGTTGCAGAGTTATAAATGATAACTCTCGTCCACAAATATATTGAGGGAAGGCAACGAAGAGGAATTGAAAGCAAGGCAGAATTACAGGAAACAGGTTTCAGGAGGTAGATTCGAATCGCCTTTAAAGCACATGAAAAGTTGCAAAATGTCGACAATGATGCCCTTGGCCAAAAAGGGCGTATGCGTTTTTTCCTGAATATATTCAGCAAAAAACGCATACGCCCTTTTTGGCCAACCAAGCAACCTGGAAAGGCAAATCAGCGCTACAAAGTAGTCTCGCTTCCCATCGGTCAAAAGGGCCATGCTGCAAAAAGTGTCAAAACCAGAAATGCAGGACAGACCATGGAGAAATGGCAGCCTTGCTACGCTGATGGGCGGGATGTAAATTGCCAACAGCCACTCTGGAGAAGTGTACGGTGTGTCCTGAAACATCTAAAACACACAGCTTAGGGAGCATAGGGCACGTCCACTCATGGGCGTATAAATTGGGAAAACTAAAAATCAGCAAGACACAGGCACCACAAAGTTTAGGGCTGCTCTGTTGACAAGAACCTCCACTTCATGACACCTTAAATATCCCAGGAAGGAGAAAAATGGATAAAGAAGTTGTGGTCCTAATGTACAATGGAATATCACGCAGACATGAAATCAATATCATAAGGCTAGAAGAAGCAAGATGAGTCGACTTAGGTACGATGATTCTAAGTGAAATAAGTCACACAGAAAAAGACACTTATCATAAGCTATCACTTATAGAGGGAATGTAAAAACCGCTACACTTGAACTGAGTTACAAAACAGAACAGAGTCACACGTTTAGAAAACACACTATGGCTGCTTAACGGGAAAGGTGAGGTGGGGTGATGCATAAAACAAGGGTTTCAAATTCGCTCAGATACCGTTCCATACACCCAATATGTAATAGACAAGACCTACTCCTTGCTCAGTGAACTGGACTCAACACCCCCTATTCACCGCACAAGAATATATGTGACTAGTAAGAATCTTAAAACCTATGTATTGATATCTGTCTGGAAGTGAGGCAATTGGGTGTAAAGCCGCATAAACACAGCCATGAAAAGCAGCTAAACCCCATTATAAAAATAAATTACTTTTAAAAACCCGTAAAACAAAGACAGTGAAAGAGAGAAATTCTTACAAAATTCGTACAGAGGCTGTGATGCAACCTGGATTGACCATATCTAGACCCACAGTTGGATGAGACATAAGGGTGGACACTCTTGGGGTTGAGAGGTTGGGTGAGGTTGGGTGAGCAAACGCAGACCCTTTAAAGTAATACTGCGTGGTACCCATCCCATGGGTCCCAAATCTCCAGGTTCAAGGGCATCTTCCTACATCGAAAACATGCATGAGAAACGCAGAAGATGGTACACCGTGTGATTTTGAAAGGTTTCTAAAACGCACCTCATTTCTCATCTCCTTGTGTTCGGGTTCGCCATTCCAGCTACTTTACTAGCAATCTCCTTACTTGGAGAATCAGCACCTTTAACCTCCTGTTCCTTACAGGTTGCAATTTTTCCTGAGGGTGAAAGGGAAGAGGGGCAACCAATGAGAGACTAGATCTAGGTGTTGGGATACGCAAAGGTCACTCTATTTTCCCATCAGGAAGAAGAATTAACCACAGGCTCAGCCTGTCCCCCGGAACCAGAATAGGGCCTGAGGCAATCCCGTGCTTTTGCGGCCAGCTCCCAAAAAAGACAGTTGAAAAATGGAGCTCAGGGGCACTGCCTTTCACAAACCCGCTGAGTTATAAATGATAACTCTCGTCCACAAATATATTGAGGGAAGGCAACGAAGAGGATTTGAAAGCAAGGCAGAATTGCAGGAAACAGGTTTCAGGAGGTAGATTCGAATCGCCTTCAAGGCACATGAAAAGTGGCAAAACGTCCACAATGATGCCCTTGGCCAAAAAGGGCGTATGCGTTTTTCCCTGAATATATTCAGGAAAAAATGCATACGCCCTTTTTGGCCAACCAAGCAACCTGGAAAGGCAAATCTGTGCTACAAAGAAGTCTCGCTTCCCATCGGTCAAAAGGGCCATGCTTCAAAAAGTGTCAAAACCAGAAATGCAGGACAGACCATGGAGAAATGGCAGCCTTGCTACGCTGATGGGCGGGATGTAAATTGCCAACAGCCACTCTGGAGAAGTGTACGGTGTGTCCTGAAACATCTAAAACACACAGCTTAGGGAGCATAGGGCACGTCCACTCATGGGCGTATAAATTGGGAAAACTAAAAATCAGCAAGACACAGGCACCCTAAAGTTTAGGGCTGCTCTGTTGACAAGAACCTCCACTTCATGACACCTTAAATATCCCAGGAAAGAGAAAAATGGATAAAGAAGTCGTGGTCCTTATATACAATGGAATATCACTCAGACATGAAATCAATGTCATAAGGCTAGTAGAAGCAAGATGAGTAGTTTTAGGTACAAGGATTCTAAGTGAAATAAGTCACACAGAAAAAGACACTTATCATAAGCTATCACTTATAGAGGGAATGTAAAAACCGCTACACTTGAACTGAATTACAAAAGAGAATATAGTCATACGTTTAGAAAACACACTATGGCTGCTTAACGGGAAAGGTGAGGTGGGGTGATGCATAAAACAAGGGTTTCAAATTCGCTCAGATACCGTTCCATACACCCAATATGTAATAGACAAGGCCTACTCCTTGCTCAGTGAACTGGACTCAACACCCCCTATTCACCGCACAAGAATATATCTGACTAGTAAGAATCTTAAAACCTATGTATTGATATCTCTCTGGAAGTGAGTCAAGTGGGTGTAAAGCCGCATAAACACAGCCATGAAAAGCAGCTAAAACCCATTATAAAAATAAATTACTTTTAAAAACCCGTTAAACAAAGACAGTGAAAGAGAGAGAAATTCTTCCAAAATTCGTTCAGGGGCTGTGATGCAACCTGGATTGACCATATCTAGACCCACAGCTGGATGAGACATAAGGGTGGACACTCTTGGGGCTGAGAGGTTGGGTGAGGTTGGGTGAGCAAACGCAGAACCTTTAAAGTAATACTGCCTGGTACCCATCCCATGGGTCCCAAATCTCCAGGTTCAAGGGCATCTTCCTACATCGAAAACATGCATGAGAAACCCAGAAGATGGTACACCGTGTGATTTTGAAAGGTTTCTAAAACGCACCTCATTTCTCATCTCCTTGTGCTCGGGTTCACCATTCCAGGTACTTTACTAGCAATCTCCCTACTTGGAGAATCAGCACCTTTAACCTCCTGTTCCCTACAGGTTGCAATTTGTACTGAGGATGAACGGGAAGAGGGGCAACCAATGAGAGACTAGATCTAGGTGTTGGGACAGGCACAGGTCACTCTATTTTCCCATCAGGAAGAAGAATTAACCACAGGCTCAGCCTGCCGCCCGGAACCAGAATAGGGCCTGAGGCAATCCCGTGCTTTTGCGGCCAGCTCCCAAAAAAGACAGTTGAAAAATGGAGCTCAGGGGCACTGCAATTCACAAACTTGCAGAGTTATAAATGATAACTCTCGTCCACAAATATATTGAGGGAAGGCAACGAAGAGGAATTGAAAGCAAGGCAGAATTACAGGAAACAGGTTTCAGGAGGTAGATTCGAATCGCCTTTAAAGCACATGAAAAGTTGCAAAATGTCGACAATGATGCCCTTGGCCAAAAAGGGCGTATGCGTTTTTTCCTGAATATATTCAGCAAAAAACGCATACGCCCTTTTTGGCCAACCAAGCAATCTGGAAAGGCAAATCAGCGCTACAAAGTAGTCTCGCTTCCCATCGGTCAAAAGGGCCATGCTGCAAAAAGTGTCAAAACCAGAAATGCAGGACAGACCATGGAGAAATGGCAGCCTTGCTACGCTGATGGGCGGGATGTAAATTGCCAACAGCCACTCTGGAGAAGTGTACGGTGTGTCCTGAAACATCTAAAACACACAGCTTAGGGAGCATAGGGCACGTCCACTCATGGGCGTATAAATTGGGAAAACTAAAAATCAGCAAGACACAGGCACCACAAAGTTTAGGGCTGCTCTGTTGACAAGAACCTCCACTTCATGACACCTTAAATATCCCAGGAAGGAGAAAAATGGATAAAGAAGTTGTGGTCCTAATGTACAATGGAATATCACGCAGACATGAAATCAATATCATAAGGCTAGAAGAAGCAAGATGAGTCGACTTAGGTACGATGATTCTAAGTGAAATAAGTCACACAGAAAAAGACACTTATCATAAGCTATCACTTATAGAGGGAATGTAAAAACCGCTACACTTGAACTGAGTTACAAAACAGAACAGAGTCACACGTTTAGAAAACACACTATGGCTGCTTAACGGGAAAGGTGAGGTGGGGTGATGCATAAAACAAGGGTTTCAAATTCGCTCAGATACCGTTCCATACACCCAATATGTAATAGACAAGACCTACTCCTTGCTCAGTGAACTGGACTCACCACCCCCTATTCACCGCACAAGAATATATGTGACTAGTAAGAATCTTAAAACCTATGTATTGATATCTGTCTGGAAGTGAGGCAATTGGGTGTAAAGCCGCATAAACACAGCCATGAAAAGCAGCTAAACCCCATTATAAAAATAAATTACTTTTAAAAACCCGTAAAACAAAGACAGTGAAAGAGAGAAATTCTTACAAAATTCGTACAGAGGCTGTGATGCAACCTGGATTGACCATATCTAGACCCACAGTTGGATGAGACATAAGGGTGGACACTCTTGGGGTTGAGAGGTTGGGTGAGGTTGGGTGAGCAAACGCAGACCCTTTAAAGTAATACTGCGTGGTACCCATCCCATGGGTCCCAAATCTCCAGGTTCAAGGGCATCTTCCTACATCGAAAACATGCATGAGACACGCAGAAGATGGTACACCGTGTGATTTTGAAAGGTTTCTAAAACGCACCTCATTTCTCATCTCCTTGTGTTCGGGTTCGCCATTCCAGCTACTTTACTAGCAATCTCCTTACTTGGAGAATCAGCACCTTTAACCTCCTGTTCCTTACAGGTTGCAATTTTTCCTGAGGGTGAAAGGGAAGAGGGGCAACCAATGAGAGACTAGATCTAGGTGTTGGGATACGCAAAGGTCACTCTATTTTCCCATCAGGAAGAAGAATTAACCACAGGCTCAGCCTGTCCCCCGGAACCAGAATAGGGCCTGAGGCAATCCCGTGCTTTTGCGGCCAGCTCCCAAAAAAGACAGTTGAAAAATGGAGCTCAGGGGCACTGCAATTCACAAACTTGCAGAGTTATAAATGATAACTCTCGTCCACAAATATATTGAGGGAAGGCAAAGAAGAGGAATTGAAAGCAAGGCAGAATTACAGGAAACAGGTTTCAGGAGGTAGATTCGAATCGCCTTTAAAGCACATGAAAAGTTGCAAAATGTCGACAATGATGCCCTTGGCCAAAAAGGGCGTATGCGTTTTTTCCTGAATATATTCAGCAAAAAACGCATACGCCCTTTTTGGCCAACCAAGCAACCTGGAAAGGCAAATCAGCGCTACAAAGTAGTCTCGCTTCCCATCGGTCAAAAGGGCCATGCTGCAAAAAGTGTCAAAACCAGAAATGCAGGACAGACCATGGAGAAATGGCAGCCTTGCTACGCTGATGGGCGGGATGTAAATTGCCAACAGCCACTCTGGAGAAGTGTACGGTGTGTCCTGAAACATCTAAAACACACAGCTTAGGGAGCATAGGGCACGTCCACTCATGGGCGTATAAATTGGGAAAACTAAAAATCAGCAAGACACAGGCACCACAAAGTTTAGGGCTGCTCTGTTGACAAGAACCTCCACTTCATGACACCTTAAATATCCCAGGAAGGAGAAAAATGGATAAAGAAGTTGTGGTCCTAATGTACAATGGAATATCACGCAGACATGAAATCAATATCATAAGGCTAGAAGAAGCAAGATGAGTCGACTTAGGTACGATGATTCTAAGTGAAATAAGTCACACAGAAAAAGACACTTATCATAAGCTATCACTTATAGAGGGAATGTAAAAACCGCTACACTTGAACTGAGTTACAAAACAGAACAGAGTCACACGTTTAGAAAACACACTATGGCTGCTTAACGGGAAAGGTGAGGTGGGGTGATGCATAAAACAAGGGTTTCAAATTCGCTCAGATACCGTTCCATACACCCAATATGTAATAGACAAGACCTACTCCTTGCTCAGTGAACTGGACTCAACACCCCCTATTCACCGCACAAGAATATATGTGACTAGTAAGAATCTTAAAACCTATGTATTGATATCTGTCTGGAAGTGAGGCAATTGGGTGTAAAGCCGCATAAACACAGCCATGAAAAGCAGCTAAACCCCATTATAAAAATAAATTACTTTTAAAAACCCGTAAAACAAAGACAGTGAAAGAGAGAAATTCTTACAAAATTCGTACAGAGGCTGTGATGCAACCTGGATTGACCATATCTAGACCCACAGTTGGATGAGACATAAGGGTGGACACTCTTGGGGTTGAGAGGTTGGGTGAGGTTGGGTGAGCAAACGCAGACCCTTTAAAGTAATACTGCGTGGTACCCATCCCATGGGTCCCAAATCTCCAGGTTCAAGGGCATCTTCCTACATCGAAAACATGCATGAGAAACGCAGAAGATGGTACACCGTGTGATTTTGAAAGGTTTCTAAAACGCACCTCATTTCTCATCTCCTTGTGTTCGGGTTCGCCATTCCAGCTACTTTACTAGCAATCTCCTTACTTGGAGAATCAGCACCTTTAACCTCCTGTTCCTTACAGGTTGCAATTTTTCCTGAGGGTGAAAGGGAAGAGGGGCAACCAATGAGAGACTAGATCTAGGTGTTGGGATACGCAAAGGTCACTCTATTTTCCCATCAGGAAGAAGAATTAACCACAGGCTCAGCCTGTCCCCCGGAACCAGAATAGGGCCTGAGGCAATCCCGTGCTTTTGCGGCCAGCTCCCAAAAAAGACAGTTGAAAAATGGAGCTCAGGGGCACTGCCTTTCACAAACCCGCTGAGTTATAAATGATAACTCTCGTCCACAAATATATTGAGGGAAGGCAACGAAGAGGATTTGAAAGCAAGGCAGAATTGCAGGAAACAGGTTTCAGGAGGTAGATTCGAATCGCCTTCAAGGCACATGAAAAGTGGCAAAACGTCCACAATGATGCCCTTGGCCAAAAAGGGCGTATGCGTTTTTCCCTGAATATATTCAGGAAAAAACGCATACGCCCTTTTTGGCCAACCAAGCAACCTGGAAAGGCAAATCTGTGCTACAAAGAAGTCTCGCTTCCCATCGGTCAAAAGGGCCATGCTGCAAAAAGTGTCAAAACCAGAAATGCAGGACAGACCATGGAGAAATGGCAGCCTTGCTACGCTGATGGGCGGGATGTAAATTGCCAACAGCCACTCTGGAGAAGTGTACGGTGTGTCCTGAAACATCTAAAACACACAGCTTAGGGAGCATAGGGCACGTCCACTCATGGGCGTATAAATTGGGAAAACTAAAAATCAGCAAGACACAGGCACCCTAAAGTTTAGGGCTGCTCTGTTGACAAGAACCTCCACTTCATGACACCTTAAATATCCCAGGAAAGAGAAAAATGGATAAAGAAGTCGTGGTCCTTATATACAATGGAATATCACTCAGACATGAAATCAATGTCATAAGGCTAGTAGAAGCAAGATGAGTGGAGTTAGGTACAACGATTCTAAGTGAAATAAGTCACACAGAAAAAGACACTTATCATAAGCTATCACTTATAGAGGGAATGTAAAAACTGCTACACTTGAACTGAATTACAAAAGAGAATATAGTCATACGTTTAGAAAACACACTATGGCTGCTTAACGGGAAAGGTGAGGTGGGGTGATGCATAAAACAAGGGTTTCAAATTCGCTCAGATACCGTTCCATACACCCAATATGTAATAGACAAGGCCTACTCCTTGCTCAGTGAACTGGACTCAACACCCCCTATTCACCGCACAAGAATATATCTGACTAGTAAGAATCTTAAAACCTATGTATTGATATCTCTCTGGAAGTGAGTCAAGTGGGTGTAAAGCCGCATAAACACAGCCATGAAAAGCAGCTAAAACCCATTATAAAAATAAATTACTTTTAAAAACCCGTTAAACAAAGACAGTGAAAGAGAGAGAAATTCTTCCAAAATTCGTTCAGGGGCTGTGATGCAACCTGGATTGACCATATCTAGACCCACAGCTGGATGAGACATAAGGGTGGACACTCTTGGGGCTGAGAGGTTGGGTGAGGTTGGGTGAGCAAACGCAGAACCTTTAAAGTAATACTGCCTGGTACCCATCCCATGGGTCCCAAATCTCCAGGTTCAAGGGCATCTTCCTACATCGAAAACATGCATGAGAAACCCAGAAGATGGTACACCGTGTGATTTTGAAAGGTTTCTAAAACGCACCTCATTTCTCATCTCCTTGTGCTCGGGTTCACCATTCCAGGTACTTTACTAGCAATCTCCCTACTTGGAGAATCAGCACCTTTAACCTCCTGTTCCCTACAGGTTGCAATTTGTACTGAGGATGAACGGGAAGAGGGGCAACCAATGAGAGACTAGATCTAGGTGTTGGGACAGGCACAGGTCACTCTATTTTCCCATCAGGAAGAAGAATTAACCACAGGCTCAGCCTGCCGCCCGGAACCAGAATAGGGCCTGAGGCAATCCCGTGCTTTTGCGGCCAGCTCCCAAAAAAGACAGTTGAAAAATGGAGCTCAGGGGCACTGCAATTCACAAACTTGCAGAGTTATAAATGATAACTCTCGTCCACAAATATATTGAGGGAAGGCAACGAAGAGGAATTGAAAGCAAGGCAGAATTACAGGAAACAGGTTTCAGGAGGTAGATTCGAATCGCCTTTAAAGCACATGAAAAGTTGCAAAATGTCGACAATGATGCCCTTGGCCAAAAAGGGCGTATGCGTTTTTTCCTGAATATATTCAGCAAAAAACGCATACGCCCTTTTTGGCCAACCAAGCAACCTGGAAAGGCAAATCAGCGCTACAAAGTAGTCTCGCTTCCCATCGGTCAAAAGGGCCATGCTGCAAAAAGTGTCAAAACCAGAAATGCAGGACAGACCATGGAGAAATGGCAGCCTTGCTACGCTGATGGGCGGGATGTAAATTGCCAACAGCCACTCTGGAGAAGTGTACGGTGTGTCCTGAAACATCTAAAACACACAGCTTAGGGAGCATAGGGCACGTCCACTCATGGGCGTATAAATTGGGAAAACTAAAAATCAGCAAGACACAGGCACCACAAAGTTTAGGGCTGCTCTGTTGACAAGAACCTCCACTTCATGACACCTTAAATATCCCAGGAAGGAGAAAAATGGATAAAGAAGTTGTGGTCCTAATGTACAATGGAATATCACGCAGACATGAAATCAATATCATAAGGCTAGAAGAAGCAAGATGAGTCGACTTAGGTACGATGATTCTAAGTGAAATAAGTCACACAGAAAAAGACACTTATCATAAGCTATCACTTATAGAGGGAATGTAAAAACCGCTACACTTGAACTGAGTTACAAAACAGAACAGAGTCACACGTTTAGAAAACACACTATGGCTGCTTAACGGGAAAGGTGAGGTGGGGTGATGCATAAAACAAGGGTTTCAAATTCGCTCAGATACCGTTCCATACACCCAATATGTAATAGACAAGACCTACTCCTTGCTCAGTGAACTGGACTCAACACCCCCTATTCACCGCACAAGAATATATGTGACTAGTAAGAATCTTAAAACCTATGTATTGATATCTGTCTGGAAGTGAGGCAATTGGGTGTAAAGCCGCATAAACACAGCCATGAAAAGCAGCTAAACCCCATTATAAAAATAAATTACTTTTAAAAACCCGTAAAACAAAGACAGTGAAAGAGAGAAATTCTTACAAAATTCGTACAGAGGCTGTGATGCAACCTGGATTGACCATATCTAGACCCACAGTTGGATGAGACATAAGGGTGGACACTCTTGGGGTTGAGAGGTTGGGTGAGGTTGGGTGAGCAAACGCAGACCCTTTAAAGTAATACTGCGTGGTACCCATCCCATGGGTCCCAAATCTCCAGGTTCAAGGGCATCTTCCTACATCGAAAACATGCATGAGAAACGCAGAAGATGGTACACCGTGTGATTTTGAAAGGTTTCTAAAACGCACCTCATTTCTCATCTCCTTGTGTTCGGGTTCGCCATTCCAGCTACTTTACTAGCAATCTCCTTACTTGGAGAATCAGCACCTTTAACCTCCTGTTCCTTACAGGTTGCAATTTTTCCTGAGGGTGAAAGGGAAGAGGGGCAACCAATGAGAGACTAGATCTAGGTGTTGGGATACGCAAAGGTCACTCTATTTTCCCATCAGGAAGAAGAATTAACCACAGGCTCAGCCTGTCCCCCGGAACCAGAATAGGGCCTGAGGCAATCCCGTGCTTTTGCGGCCAGCTCCCAAAAAAGACAGTTGAAAAATGGAGCTCAGGGGCACTGCCTTTCACAAACCCGCTGAGTTATAAATGATAACTCTCGTCCACAAATATATTGAGGGAAGGCAACGAAGAGGATTTGAAAGCAAGGCAGAATTGCAGGAAACAGGTTTCAGGAGGTAGATTCGAATCGCCTTCAAGGCACATGAAAAGTGGCAAAACATCGAAAATGATGCCCTTGGCCAAAAAGGGCGTATGCGTTTTTTCCTGAATATATTCAGGAAAAAACGCATACGCCCTTTTTGGCCAACCAAGCAACCTGGAAAGGCAAATCTGTGCTACAAAGAAGTCTCGCTTCCCATCGGTCAAAAGGGCCATGCTGCAAAAAGTGTCAAAACCAGAAATGCAGGACAGACCATGGAGAAATGGCAGCCTTGCTACGCTGATGGGCGGGATGTAAATTGCCAACAGCCACTCTGGAGAAGTGTACGGTGTGTCCTGAAACATCTAAAACACACAGCTTAGGGAGCATAGGGCACGTCCACTCATGGGCGTATAAATTGGGAAAACTAAAAATCAGCAAGACACAGGCACCCTAAAGTTTAGGGCTGCTCTGTTGACAAGAACCTCCACTTCATGACACCTTAAATATCCCAGGAAAGAGAAAAATGGATAAAGAAGTCGTGGTCCTTATATACAATGGAATATCACTCAGACATGAAATCAATGTCATAAGGCTAGTAGAAGCAAGATGAGTAGTTTTAGGTACAAGGATTCTAAGTGAAATAAGTCACACAGAAAAAGACACTTATCATAAGCTATCACTTATAGAGGGAATGTAAAAACCGCTACACTTGAACTGAATTACAAAAGAGAATATAGTCATACGTTTAGAAAACACACTATGGCTGCTTAACGGGAAAGGTGAGGTGGGGTGATGCATAAAACAAGGGTTTCAAATTCGCTCAGATACCGTTCCATACACCCAATATGTAATAGACAAGGCCTACTCCTTGCTCAGTGAACTGGACTCAACACCCCCTATTCACCGCACAAGAATATATCTGACTAGTAAGAATCTTAAAACCTATGTATTGATATCTCTCTGGAAGTGAGTCAAGTGGGTGTAAAGCCGCATAAACACAGCCATGAAAAGCAGCTAAAACCCATTATAAAAATAAATTACTTTTAAAAACCCGTTAAACAAAGACAGTGAAAGAGAGAGAAATTCTTCCAAAATTCGTTCAGGGGCTGTGATGCAACCTGGATTGACCATATCTAGACCCACAGCTGGATGAGACATAAGGGTGGACACTCTTGGGGCTGAGAGGTTGGGTGAGGTTGGGTGAGCAAACGCAGAACCTTTAAAGTAATACTGCCTGGTACCCATCCCATGGGTCCCAAATCTCCAGGTTCAAGGGCATCTTCCTACATCGAAAACATGCATGAGAAACCCAGAAGATGGTACACCGTGTGATTTTGAAAGGTTTCTAAAACGCACCTCATTTCTCATCTCCTTGTGCTCGGGTTCACCATTCCAGGTACTTTACTAGCAATCTCCCTACTTGGAGAATCAGCACCTTTAACCTCCTGATCCCTACAGGTTGCAATTTGTACTGAGGATGAACGGGAAGAGGGGCAACCAATGAGAGACTAGATCTAGGTGTTGGGACAGGCACAGGTCACTCTATTTTCCCATCAGGAAGAAGAATTAACCACAGGCTCAGCCTGCCGCCCAGAAGCAGAATAGGGCCTGAGGCAATCCCGCGCTCTTACGGCCAGCTCCCAAAAAAGCGAGTTGAAAAATGGAGCCCAGGGACACTGCCATTCACAAACCCGCAGAGTTATAAATGATAACTCTCGTCCACAAATATATTGAGGGAAGGCAACGAAGAGGATTTGAAAGCAAGGCAGAATTGCAGGAAACAGGTTTCAGGAGGTAGATTCGAATCGCCTTTAAAGCACATGAAAAGTCGCAAAACGTCGACAATGATGCCCTTGGCCAAAAAGGGCGTATGCGTTTTTTCCTGAATATATTCAGCAAAAAACGCATACGCCCTTTTTGGCCAACCAAGCAACCTGGAAAGGCAAATCAGCGCTACAAAGTAGTCTCGCTTCCCATCGGTCAAAAGGGCCATGCTGCAAAAAGTGTCAAAACCAGAAATGCAGGACAGACCATGGAGAAATGGCAGCCTTGCTACGCTGATGGGCGGGATGTAAATTGCCAACAGCCACTCTGGAGAAGTGTACGGTGTGTCCTGAAACATCTAAAACACACAGCTTAGGGAGCATAGGGCACGTCCACTCATGGGCGTATAAATTGGGAAAACTAAAAATCAGCAAGACACAGGCACCACAAAGTTTAGGGCTGCTCTGTTGACAAGAACCTCCACTTCATGACACCTTAAATATCCCAGGAAGGAGAAAAATGGATAAAGAAGTTGTGGTCCTAATGTACAATGGAATATCACGCAGACATGAAATCAATATCATAAGGCTAGAAGAAGCAAGATGAGTCGACTTAGGTACGATGATTCTAAGTGAAATAAGTCACACAGAAAAAGACACTTATCATAAGCTATCACTTATAGAGGGAATGTAAAAACCGCTACACTTGAACTGAGTTACAAAACAGAACAGAGTCACACGTTTAGAAAACACACTATGGCTGCTTAACGGGAAAGGTGAGGTGGGGTGATGCATAAAACAAGGGTTTCAAATTCGCTCAGATACCGTTCCATACACCCAATATGTAATAGACAAGACCTACTCCTTGCTCAGTGAACTGGACTCAACACCCCCTATTCACCGCACAAGAATATATGTGACTAGTAAGAATCTTAAAACCTATGTATTGATATCTGTCTGGAAGTGAGGCAATTGGGTGTAAAGCCGCATAAACACAGCCATGAAAAGCAGCTAAACCCCATTATAAAAATAAATTACTTTTAAAAACCCGTAAAACAAAGACAGTGAAAGAGAGAAATTCTTACAAAATTCGTACAGAGGCTGTGATGCAACCTGGATTGACCATATCTAGACCCACAGTTGGATGAGACATAAGGGTGGACACTCTTGGGGTTGAGAGGTTGGGTGAGGTTGGGTGAGCAAACGCAGACCCTTTAAAGTAATACTGCGTGGTACCCATCCCATGGGTCCCAAATCTCCAGGTTCAAGGGCATCTTCCTACATCGAAAACATGCATGAGAAACGCAGAAGATGGTACACCGTGTGATTTTGAAAGGTTTCTAAAACGCACCTCATTTCTCATCTCCTTGTGTTCGGGTTCGCCATTCCAGCTACTTTACTAGCAATCTCCTTACTTGGAGAATCAGCACCTTTAACCTCCTGTTCCTTACAGGTTGCAATTTTTCCTGAGGGTGAAAGGGAAGAGGGGCAACCAATGAGAGACTAGATCTAGGTGTTGGGATACGCAAAGGTCACTCTATTTTCCCATCAGGAAGAAGAATTAACCACAGGCTCAGCCTGTCCCCCGGAACCAGAATAGGGCCTGAGGCAATCCCGTGCTTTTGCGGCCAGCTCCCAAAAAAGACAGTTGAAAAATGGAGCTCAGGGGCACTGCCTTTCACAAACCCGCTGAGTTATAAATGATAACTCTCGTCCACAAATATATTGAGGGAAGGCAACGAAGAGGATTTGAAAGCAAGGCAGAATTGCAGGAAACAGGTTTCAGGAGGTAGATTCGAATCGCCTTCAAGGCACATGAAAAGTGGCAAAACGTCCACAATGATGCCCTTGGCCAAAAAGGGCGTATGCGTTTTTCCCTGAATATATTCAGGAAAAAACGCATACGCCCTTTTTGGCCAACCAAGCAACCTGGAAAGGCAAATCTGTGCTACAAAGAAGTCTCGCTTCCCATCGGTCAAAAGGGCCATGCTGCAAAAAGTGTCAAAACCAGAAATGCAGGACAGACCATGGAGAAATGGCAGCCTTGCTACGCTGATGGGCGGGATGTAAATTGCCAACAGCCACTCTGGAGAAGTGTACGGTGTGTCCTGAAACATCTAAAACACACAGCTTAGGGAGCATAGGGCACGTCCACTCATGCGCGTATAAATTGGGAAAACTAAAAATCAGCAAGACACAGGCACCCTAAAGTTTAGGGCTGCTCTGTTGACAAGAACCTCCACTTCATGACACCTTAAATATCCCAGGAAAGAGAAAAATGGATAAAGAAGTCGTGGTCCTTATATACAATGGAATATCACTCAGACATGAAATCAATGTCATAAGGCTAGTAGAAGCAAGATGAGTAGTTTTAGGTACAACGATTCTAAGTGAAATAAGTCACACAGAAAAAGACACTTATCATAAGCTATCACTTATAGAGGGAATGTAAAAACCGCTACACTTGAACTGAATTACAAAAGAGAATATAGTCATACGTTTAGAAAACACACTATGGCTGCTTAACGGGAAAGGTGAGGTGGGGTGATGCATAAAACAAGGGTTTCAAATTCGCTCAGATACCGTTCCATACACCCAATATGTAATAGACAAGGCCTACTCCTTGCTCAGTGAACTGGACTCAACACCCCCTATTCACCGCACAAGAATATATCTGACTAGTAAGAATCTTAAAACCTATGTATTGATATCTCTCTGGAAGTGAGTCAAGTGGGTGTAAAGCCGCATAAACACAGCCATGAAAAGCAGCTAAAACCCATTATAAAAATAAATTACTTTTAAAAACCCGTTAAACAAAGACAGTGAAAGAGAGAGAAATTCTTCCAAAATTCGTTCAGGGGCTGTGATGCAACCTGGATTGACCATATCTAGACCCACAGCTGGATGAGACATAAGGGTGGACACTCTTGGGGCTGAGAGGTTGGGTGAGGTTGGGTGAGCAAACGCAGAACCTTTAAAGTAATACTGCCTGGTACCCATCCCATGGGTCCCAAATCTCCAGGTTCAAGGGCATCTTCCTACATCGAAAACATGCATGAGAAACCCAGAAGATGGTACACCGTGTGATTTTGAAAGGTTTCTAAAACGCACCTCATTTCTCATCTCCTTGTGCTCGGGTTCACCATTCCAGGTACTTTACTAGCAATCTCCCTACTTGGAGAATCAGCACCTTTAACCTCCTGTTCCCTACAGGTTGCAATTTGTACTGAGGATGAACGGAAAGAGGGGCAACCAATGAGAGACTAGATCTAGGTGTTGGGACAGGCACAGGTCACTCTATTTTCCCATCAGGAAGAAGAATTAACCACAGGCTCAGCCTGCCGCCCGGAACCAGAATAGGGCCTGAGGCAATCCCGTGCTTTTGCGGCCAGCTCCCAAAAAAGACAGTTGAAAAATGGAGCTCAGGGGCACTGCAATTCACAAACTTGCAGAGTTATAAATGATAACTCTCGTCCACAAATATATTGAGGGAAGGCAACGAAGAGGAATTGAAAGCAAGGCAGAATTACAGGAAACAGGTTTCAGGAGGTAGATTCGAATCGCCTTTAAAGCACATGAAAAGTTGCAAAATGTCGACAATGATGCCCTTGGCCAAAAAGGGCGTATGCGTTTTTTCCTGAATATATTCAGCAAAAAACGCATACGCCCTTTTTAGCCAACCAAGCAACCTGGAAAGGCAAATCAGCGCTACAAAGTAGTCTCGCTTCCCATCGGTCAAAAGGGCCATGCTGCAAAAAGTGTCAAAACCAGAAATGCAGGACAGACCATGGAGAAATGGCAGCCTTGCTACGCTGATGGGCGGGATGTAAATTGCCAACAGCCACTCTGGAGAAGTGTACGGTGTGTCCTGAAACATCTAAAACACACAGCTTAGGGAGCATAGGGCACGTCCACTCATGGGCGTATAAATTGGGAAAACTAAAAATCAGCAAGACACAGGCACCACAAAGTTTAGGGCTGCTCTGTTGAGAAGAACCTCCACTTCATGACACCTTAAATATCCCAGGAAGGAGAAAAATGGATAAAGAAGTTGTGGTCCTAATGTACAATGGAATATCACGCAGACATGAAATCAATATCATAAGGCTAGAAGAAGCAAGATGAGTCGACTTAGGTACGATGATTCTAAGTGAAATAAGTCACACAGAAAAAGACACTTATCATAAGCTATCACTTATAGAGGGAATGTAAAAACCGCTACACTTGAACTGAGTTACAAAACAGAACAGAGTCACACGTTTAGAAAACACACTATGGCTGCTTAACGGGAAAGGTGAGGTGGGGTGATGCATAAAACAAGGGTTTCAAATTCGCTCAGATACCGTTCCATACACCCAATATGTAATAGACAAGACCTACTCCTTGCTCAGTGAACTGGACTCAACACCCCCTATTCACCGCACAAGAATATATGTGACTAGTAAGAATCTTAAAACCTATGTATTGATATCTGTCTGGAAGTGAGGCAATTGGGTGTAAAGCCGCATAAACACAGCCATGAAAAGCAGCTAAACCCCATTATAAAAATAAATTACTTTTAAAAACCCGTAAAACAAAGACAGTGAAAGAGAGAAATTCTTACAAAATTCGTACAGAGGCTGTGATGCAACCTGGATTGACCATATCTAGACCCACAGTTGGATGAGACATAAGGGTGGACACTCTTGGGGTTGAGAGGTTGGGTGAGGTTGGGTGAGCAAACGCAGACCCTTTAAAGTAATACTGCGTGGTACCCATCCCATGGGTCCCAAATCTCCAGGTTCAAGGGCATCTTCCTACATCGAAAACATGCATGAGAAACGCAGAAGATGGTACACCGTGTGATTTTGAAAGGTTTCTAAAACGCACCTCATTTCTCATCTCCTTGTGTTCGGGTTCGCCATTCCAGCTACTTTACTAGCAATCTCCTTACTTGGAGAATCAGCACCTTTAACCTCCTGTTCCTTACAGGTTGCAATTTTTCCTGAGGGTGAAAGGGAAGAGGGGCAACCAATGAGAGACTAGATCTAGGTGTTGGGATACGCAAAGGTCACTCTATTTTCCCATCAGGAAGAAGAATTAACCACAGGCTCAGCCTGTCCCCCGGAACCAGAATAGGGCCTGAGGCAATCCCGTGCTTTTGCGGCCAGCTCCCAAAAAAGACAGTTGAAAAATGGAGCTCAGGGGCACTGCCTTTCACAAACCCGCTGAGTTATAAATGATAACTCTCGTCCACAAATATATTGAGGGAAGGCAACGAAGAGGATTTGAAAGCAAGGCAGAATTGCAGGAAACAGGTTTCAGGAGGTAGATTCGAATCGCCTTCAAGGCACATGAAAAGTGGCAAAACGTCCACAATGATGCCCTTGGCCAAAAAGGGCGTATGCGTTTTTCCCTGAATATATTCAGGAAAAAACGCATACGCCCTTTTTGGCCAACCAAGCAACCTGGAAAGGCAAATCTGTGCTACAAAGAAGTCTCGCTTCCCATCGGTCAAAAGGGCCATGCTGCAAAAAGTGTCAAAACCAGAAATGCAGGACAGACCATGGAGAAATGGCAGCCTTGCTACGCTGATGGGCGGGATGTAAATTGCCAACAGCCACTCTGGAGAAGTGTACGGTGTGTCCTGAAACATCTAAAACACACAGCTTAGGGAGCATAGGGCACGTCCACTCATGGGCGTATAAATTGGGAAAACTAAAAATCAGCAAGACACAGGCACCCTAAAGTTTAGGGCTGCTCTGTTGACAAGAACCTCCACTTCATGACACCTTAAATATCCCAGGAAAGAGAAAAATGGATAAAGAAGTCGTGGTCCTTATATACAATGGAATATCACTCAGACATGAAATCAATGTCATAAGGCTAGTAGAAGCAAGATGAGTAGTTTTAGGTACAACGATTCTAAGTGAAATAAGTCACACAGAAAAAGACACTTATCATAAGCTATCACTTATAGAGGGAATGTAAAAACCGCTACACTTGAACTGAATTACAAAAGAGAATATAGTCATACGTTTAGAAAACACACTATGGCTGCTTAACGGGAAAGGTGAGGTGGGGTGATGCATAAAACAAGGGTTTCAAATTCGCTCAGATACCGTTCCATACACCCAATATGTAATAGACAAGGCCTACTCCTTGCTCAGTGAACTGGACTCAACACCCCCTATTCACCGCACAAGAATATATCTGACTAGTAAGAATCTTAAAACCTATGTATTGATATCTCTCTGGAAGTGAGTCAAGTGGGTGTAAAGCCGCATAAACACAGCCATGAAAAGCAGCTAAAACCCATTATAAAAATAAATTACTTTTAAAAACCCGTTAAACAAAGACAGTGAAAGAGAGAGAAATTCTTCCAAAATTCGTTCAGGGGCTGTGATGCAACCTGGATTGACCATATCTAGACCCACAGCTGGATGAGACATAAGGGTGGACACTCTTGGGGCTGAGAGGTTGGGTGAGGTTGGGTGAGCAAACGCAGAACCTTTAAAGTAATACTGCCTGGTACCCATCCCATGGGTCCCAAATCTCCAGGTTCAAGGGCATCTTCCTACATCGAAAACATGCATGAGAAACCCAGAAGATGGTACACCGTGTGATTTTGAAAGGTTTCTAAAACGCACCTCATTTCTCATCTCCTTGTGCTCGGGTTCACCATTCCAGGTACTTTACTAGCAATCTCCCTACTTGGAGAATCAGCACCTTTAACCTCCTGTTCCCTACAGGTTGCAATTTGTACTGAGGATGAACGGAAAGAGGGGCAACCAATGAGAGACTAGATCTAGGTGTTGGGACAGGCACAGGTCACTCTATTTTCCCATCAGGAAGAAGAATTAACCACAGGCTCAGCCTGCCGCCCGGAACCAGAATAGGGCCTGAGGCAATCCCGTGCTTTTGCGGCCAGCTCCCAAAAAAGACAGTTGAAAAATGGAGCTCAGGGGCACTGCAATTCACAAACTTGCAGAGTTATAAATGATAACTCTCGTCCACAAATATATTGAGGGAAGGCAACGAAGAGGAATTGAAAGCAAGGCAGAATTACAGGAAACAGGTTTCAGGAGGTAGATTCGAATCGCCTTTAAAGCACATGAAAAGTTGCAAAATGTCGACAATGATGCCCTTGGCCAAAAAGGGCGTATGCGTTTTTTCCTGAATATATTCAGCAAAAAACGCATACGCCCTTTTTAGCCAACCAAGCAACCTGGAAAGGCAAATCAGCGCTACAAAGTAGTCTCGCTTCCCATCGGTCAAAAGGGCCATGCTGCAAAAAGTGTCAAAACCAGAAATGCAGGACAGACCATGGAGAAATGGCAGCCTTGCTACGCTGATGGGCGGGATGTAAATTGCCAACAGCCACTCTGGAGAAGTGTACGGTGTGTCCTGAAACATCTAAAACACACAGCTTAGGGAGCATAGGGCACGTCCACTCATGGGCGTATAAATTGGGAAAACTAAAAATCAGCAAGACACAGGCACCACAAAGTTTAGGGCTGCTCTGTTGAGAAGAACCTCCACTTCATGACACCTTAAATATCCCAGGAAGGAGAAAAATGGATAAAGAAGTTGTGGTCCTAATGTACAATGGAATATCACGCAGACATGAAATCAATATCATAAGGCTAGAAGAAGCAAGATGAGTCGACTTAGGTACGATGATTCTAAGTGAAATAAGTCACACAGAAAAAGACACTTATCATAAGCTATCACTTATAGAGGGAATGTAAAAACCGCTACACTTGAACTGAGTTACAAAACAGAACAGAGTCACACGTTTAGAAAACACACTATGGCTGCTTAACGGGAAAGGTGAGGTGGGGTGATGCATAAAACAAGGGTTTCAAATTCGCTCAGATACCGTTCCATACACCCAATATGTAATAGACAAGACCTACTCCTTGCTCAGTGAACTGGACTCAACACCCCCTATTCACCGCACAAGAATATATGTGACTAGTAAGAATCTTAAAACCTATGTATTGATATCTGTCTGGAAGTGAGGCAATTGGGTGTAAAGCCGCATAAACACAGCCATGAAAAGCAGCTAAACCCCATTATAAAAATAAATTACTTTTAAAAACCCGTAAAACAAAGACAGTGAAAGAGAGAAATTCTTACAAAATTCGTACAGAGGCTGTGATGCAACCTGGATTGACCATATCTAGACCCACAGTTGGATGAGACATAAGGGTGGACACTCTTGGGGTTGAGAGGTTGGGTGAGGTTGGGTGAGCAAACGCAGACCCTTTAAAGTAATACTGCGTGGTACCCATCCCATGGGTCCCAAATCTCCAGGTTCAAGGGCATCTTCCTACATCGAAAACATGCATCAGAAACGCAGAAGATGGTACACCGTGTGATTTTGAAAGGTTTCTAAAACGCACCTCATTTCTCATCTCCTTGTGTTCGGGTTCGCCATTCCAGCTACTTTACTAGCAATCTCCTTACTTGGAGAATCAGCACCTTTAACCTCCTGTTCCTTACAGGTTGCAATTTTTCCTGAGGGTGAAAGGGAAGAGGGGCAACCAATGAGAGACTAGATCTAGGTGTTGGGATACGCAAAGGTCACTCTATTTTCCCATCAGGAAGAAGAATTAACCACAGGCTCAGCCTGTCCCCCGGAACCAGAATAGGGCCTGAGGCAATCCCGTGCTTTTGCGGCCAGCTCCCAAAAAAGACAGTTGAAAAATGGAGCTCAGGGGCACTGCCTTTCACAAACCCGCTGAGTTATAAATGATAACTCTCGTCCACAAATATATTGAGGGAAGGCAACGAAGAGGATTTGAAAGCAAGGCAGAATTGCAGGAAACAGGTTTCAGGAGGTAGATTCGAATCGCCTTCAAGGCACATGAAAAGTGGCAAAACGTCCACAATGATGCCCTTGGCCAAAAAGGGCGTATGCGTTTTTCCCTGAATATATTCAGGAAAAAACGCATACGCCCTTTTTGGCCAACCAAGCAACCTGGAAAGGCAAATCTGTGCTACAAAGAAGTCTCGCTTCCCATCGGTCAAAAGGGCCATGCTGCAAAAAGTGTCAAAACCAGAAATGCAGGACAGACCATGGAGAAATGGCAGCCTTGCTACGCTGATGGGCGGGATGTAAATTGCCAACAGCCACTCTGGAGAAGTGTACGGTGTGTCCTGAAACATCTAAAACACACAGCTTAGGGAGCATAGGGCACGTCCACTCATGGGCGTATAAATTGGGAAAACTAAAAATCAGCAAGACACAGGCACCCTAAAGTTTAGGGCTGCTCTGTTGACAAGAACCTCCACTTCATGACACCTTAAATATCCCAGGAAAGAGAAAAATGGATAAAGAAGTCGTGGTCCTTATATACAATGGAATATCACTCAGACATGAAATCAATGTCATAAGGCTAGTAGAAGCAAGATGAGTAGTTTTAGGTACAACGATTCTAAGTGAAATAAGTCACACAGAAAAAGACACTTATCATAACCTATCACTTATAGAGGGAATGTAAAAACCGCTACACTTGAACTGAATTACAAAAGAGAATATAGTCATACGTTTAGAAAACACACTATGGCTGCTTAACGGGAAAGGTGAGGTGGGGTGATGCATAAAACAAGGGTTTCAAATTCGCTCAGATACCGTTCCATACACCCAATATGTAATAGACAAGGCCTACTCCTTGCTCAGTGAACTGGACTCAACACCCCCTATTCACCGCACAAGAATATATCTGACTAGTAAGAATCTTAAAACCTATGTATTGATATCTCTCTGGAAGTGAGTCAAGTGGGTGTAAAGCCGCATAAACACAGCCATGAAAAGCAGCTAAAACCCATTATAAAAATAAATTACTTTTAAAAACCCGTTAAACAAAGACAGTGAAAGAGAGAGAAATTCTTCCAAAATTCGTTCAGGGGCTGTGATGCCACCTGGATTGACCATATCTAGACCCACAGCTGGATGAGACATAAGGGTGGACACTCTTGGTGCTGAGAGGTTGGGTGAGGTTGGGTGAGCAAACGCAGAACCTTTAAAGTAATACTGCCTGGTACCCATCCCATGGGTCCCAAATCTCCAGGTTCAAGGGCATCTTCCTACATCGAAAACATGCATGAGAAACCCAGAAGATGGTACACCGTGTGATTTTGAAAGGTTTCTAAAACGCACCTCATTTCTCATCTCCTTGTGCTCGGGTTCACCATTCCAGGTACTTTACTAGCAATCTCCCTACTTGGAGAATCAGCACCTTTAACCTCCTGTTCCCTACAGGTTGCAATTTGTACTGAGGATGAACGGAAAGAGGGGCAACCAATGAGAGACTAGATCTAGGTGTTGGGACAGGCACAGGTCACTCTATTTTCCCATCAGGAAGAAGAATTAACCACAGGCTCAGCCTGTCCCCCGGAACCAGAATAGGGCCTGAGGCAATCCCGTGCTTTTGCGGCCAGCTCCCAAAAAAGACAGTTGAAAAATGGAGCTCAGGGGCACTGCAATTCACAAACTTGCAGAGTTATAAATGATAACTCTCGTCCACAAATATATTGAGGGAAGGCAACGAAGAGGAATTGAAAGCAAGGCAGAATTACAGGAAACAGGTTTCAGGAGGTAGATTCGAATCGCCTTTAAAGCACATGAAAAGTTGCAAAATGTCGACAATGATGCCCTTGGCCAAAAAGGGCGTATGCGTTTTTTCCTGAATATATTCAGCAAAAAACGCATACGCCCTTTTTGGCCAACCAAGCAACCTGGAAAGGCAAATCAGCGCTACAAAGTAGTCTCGCTTCCCATCGGTCAAAAGGGCCATGCTGCAAAAAGTGTCAAAACCAGAAATGCAGGACAGACCATGGAGAAATGGCAGCCTTGCTACGCTGATGGGCGGGATGTAAATTGCCAACAGCCACTCTGGAGAAGTGTACGGTGTGTCCTGAAACATCTAAAACACACAGCTTAGGGAGCATAGGGCTCGTCCACTCATGGGCGTATAAATTGGGAAAACTAAAAATCAGCAAGACACAGGCACCACAAAGTTTAGGGCTGCTCTGTTGACAAGAACCTCCACTTCATGACACCTTAAATATCCCAGGAAGGAGAAAAATGGATAAAGAAGTTGTGGTCCTAATGTACAATGGAATATCACGCAGACATGAAATCAATATCATAAGGCTAGAAGAAGCAAGATGAGTCGACTTAGGTACGATGATTCTAAGTGAAATAAGTCACACAGAAAAAGACACTTATCATAAGCTATCACTTATAGAGGGAATGTAAAAACCGCTACACTTGAACTGAGTTACAAAACAGAACAGAGTCACACGTTTAGAAAACACACTATGGCTGCTTAACGGGAAAGGTGAGGTGGGGTGATGCATAAAACAAGGGTTTCAAATTCGCTCAGATACCGTTCCATACACCCAATATGTAATAGACAAGACCTACTCCTTGCTCAGTGAACTGGACTCAACACCCCCTATTCACCGCACAAGAATATATGTGACTAGTAAGAATCTTAAAACCTATGTATTGATATCTGTCTGGAAGTGAGGCAATTGGGTGTAAAGCCGCATAAACACAGCCATGAAAAGCAGCTAAACCCCATTATAAAAATAAATTACTTTTAAAAACCCGTAAAACAAAGACAGTGAAAGAGAGAAATTCTTACAAAATTCGTACAGAGGCTGTGATGCAACCTGGATTGACCATATCTAGACCCACAGTTGGATGAGACATAAGGGTGGACACTCTTGGGGTTGAGAGGTTGGGTGAGGTTGGGTGAGCAAACGCAGACCCTTTAAAGTAATACTGCGTGGTACCCATCCCATGGGTCCCAAATCTCCAGGTTCAAGGGCATCTTCCTACATCGAAAACATGCATCAGAAACGCAGAAGATGGTACACCGTGTGATTTTGAAAGGTTTCTAAAACGCACCTCATTTCTCATCTCCTTGTGTTCGGGTTCGCCATTCCAGCTACTTTACTAGCAATCTCCTTACTTGGAGAATCAGCACCTTTAACCTCCTGTTCCTTACAGGTTGCAATTTTTCCTGAGGGTGAAAGGGAAGAGGGGCAACCAATGAGAGACTAGATCTAGGTGTTGGGATACGCAAAGGTCACTCTATTTTCCCATCAGGAAGAAGAATTAACCACAGGCTCAGCCTGTCCCCCGGAACCAGAATAGGGCCTGAGGCAATCCCGTGCTTTTGCGGCCAGCTCCCAAAAAAGACAGTTGAAAAATGGAGCTCAGGGGCACTGCCTTTCACAAACCCGCTGAGTTATAAATGATAACTCTCGTCCACAAATATATTGAGGGAAGGCAACGAAGAGGATTTGAAAGCAAGGCAGAATTGCAGGAAACAGGTTTCAGGAGGTAGATTCGAATCGCCTTCAAGGCACATGAAAAGTGGCAAAACGTCCACAATGATGCCCTTGGCCAAAAAGGGCGTATGCGTTTTTCCCTGAATATATTCAGGAAAAAACGCATACGCCCTTTTTGGCCAACCAAGCAACCTGGAAAGGCAAATCTGTGCTACAAAGAAGTCTCGCTTCCCATCGGTCAAAAGGGCCATGCTGCAAAAAGTGTCAAAACCAGAAATGCAGGACAGACCATGGAGAAATGGCAGCCTTGCTACGCTGATGGGCGGGATGTAAATTGCCAACAGCCACTCTGGAGAAGTGTACGGTGTGTCCTGAAACATCTAAAACACACAGCTTAGGGAGCATAGGGCACGTCCACTCATGGGCGTATAAATTGGGAAAACTAAAAATCAGCAAGACACAGGCACCCTAAAGTTTAGGGCTGCTCTGTTGACAAGAACCTCCACTTCATGACACCTTAAATATCCCAGGAAAGAGAAAAATGGATAAAGAAGTCGTGGTCCTTATATACAATGGAATATCACTCAGACATGAAATCAATGTCATAAGGCTAGTAGAAGCAAGATGAGTAGTTTTAGGTACAACGATTCTAAGTGAAATAAGTCACACAGAAAAAGACACTTATCATAAGCTATCACTTATAGAGGGAATGTAAAAACCGCTACACTTGAACTGAATTACAAAAGAGAATATAGTCATACGTTTAGAAAACACACTATGGCTGCTTAACGGGAAAGGTGAGGTGGGGTGATGCATAAAACAAGGGTTTCAAATTCGCTCAGATACCGTTCCATACACCCAATATGTAATAGACAAGGCCTACTCCTTGCTCAGTGAACTGGACTCAACACCCCCTATTCACCGCACAAGAATATATCTGACTAGTAAGAATCTTAAAACCTATGTATTGATATCTCTCTGGAAGTGAGTCAAGTGGGTGTAAAGCCGCATAAACACAGCCATGAAAAGCAGCTAAAACCCATTATAAAAATAAATTACTTTTAAAAACCCGTAAAACAAAGACAGTGAAAGAGAGAGAAATTCTTCCAAAATTCGTTCAGGGGCTGTGATGCAACCTGGATTGACCATATCTAGACCCACAGCTGGATGAGACATAAGGGTGGACACTCTTGGGGCTGAGAGGTTGGGTGAGGTTGGGTGAGCAAACGCAGAACCTTTAAAGTAATACTGCCTGGTACCCATCCCATGGGTCCCAAATCTCCAGGTTCAAGGGCATCTTCCTACATCGAAAACATGCATGAGAAACCCAGAAGATGGTACACCGTGTGATTTTGAAAGGTTTCTAAAACGCACCTCATTTCTCATCTCCTTGTGCTCGGGTTCACCATTCCAGGTACTTTACTAGCAATCTCCCTACTTGGAGAATCAGCACCTTTTACCTCCTGATCCCTACAGGTTGCAATTTGTACTGAGGATGAACGGGAAGAGGGGCAACCAATGAGAGACTAGATCTAGGTGTTGGGACAGGCACAGGTCACTCTATTTTCCCATCAGGAAGAAGAATTAACCACAGGCTCAGCCTGCCGCCCGGAACCAGAATAGGGCCTGAGGCAATCCCGTGCTTTTGCGGCCAGCTCCCAAAAAAGACAGTTGAAAAATGGAGCTCAGGGGCACTGCAATTCACAAACTTGCAGAGTTATAAATGATAACTCTCGTCCACAAATATATTGAGGGAAGGCAACGAAGAGGAATTGAAAGCAAGGCAGAATTACAGGAAACAGGTTTCAGGAGGTAGATTCGAATCGCCTTTAAAGCACATGAAAAGTTGCAAAATGTCGACAATGATGCCCTTGGCCAAAAAGGGCGTATGCGTTTTTTCCTGAATATATTCAGCAAAAAACGCATACACCCTTTTTAGCCAACCAAGCAACCTGGAAAGGCAAATCAGCGCTACAAAGTAGTCTCGCTTCCCATCGGTCAAAAGGGCCATGCTGCAAAAAGTGTCAAAACCAGAAATGCAGGACAGACCATGGAGAAATGGCAGCCTTGCTACGCTGATGGGCGGGATGTAAATTGCCAACAGCCACTCTGGAGAAGTGTACGGTGTGTCCTGAAACATCTAAAACACACAGCTTAGGGAGCATAGGGCACGTCCACTCATGGGCGTATAAATTGGGAAAACTAAAAATCAGCAAGACACAGGCACCACAAAGTTTAGGGCTGCTCTGTTGACAAGAACCTCCACTTCATGACACCTTAAATATCCCAGGAAGGAGAAAAATGGATAAAGAAGTTGTGGTCCTAATGTACAATGGAATATCACGCAGACATGAAATCAATATCATAAGGCTAGAAGAAGCAAGATGAGTCGACTTAGGTACGATGATTCTAAGTGAAATAAGTCACACAGAAAAAGACACTTATCATAAGCTATCACTTATAGAGGGAATGTAAAAACCGCTACACTTGAACTGAATTACAAAACAGAACAGAGTCACACGTTTAGAAAACACACTATGGCTGCTTAACGGGAAAGGTGAGGTGGGGTGATGCATAAAACAAGGGTTTCAAATTCGCTCAGATACCGTTCCATACACCCAATATGTAATAGAAAAGACCGACTCATTGCTCAGAGAACTGGACTCAACACCCCCTATTCACCGCACAAGAATATATGTGACTAGTAAGAATCTTAAAACCTATATATTGATATCTGTCTGGAAGTGAGTCAAGTGGGTGTAACGCCGCATAAACACAGCCATGAAAAGCAGCTAAACCCCATTATAAAAATAAATTACTTTTAAAAACCCGTAAAACAAAGACAGTGAAAGAGAGAGAAATTCTTACAAAATTCGTTCAGAGGCTGTGATGCAACCTGGATTGACCATATCTAGACCCACAGCTGGATGAGACATAAGGGTGGACACACTTGGGGCTGCGAGGTTGGGTGAGGTTGGGTGAGCAAACACAGACCCTTTAAAGTAATACTGCGTGGTACCCATCCCATGGGTCCCAAATCTCCAGGTTCAAGGGCATCTTCCTACATCGAAAACATGCATGAGAAACCAAGAAGATGGTACACCGTGTGATTTTGAAAGGTTTCTAAAACGCACCTCATTTCTCATCTCCTTGTGTTCGGGTTCGCCATTCCAGCTACTTTACTAGCAATCTCCCTACTTGGAGAATCAACACCTTTAACCTCCTGTTCCGTACAGGTTGCAATTTGTCCTGAGGATGAAAGGGAAGAGGGGCAACCAATGAGAGACTAGATCTAGGTTTTGGGACAGGCACAGGTCACTCTATTTTCCCATCAGGAAGAAGAATTAACCACGGCTCAGCCTGCCGCCCAGAAGCAGAATAGGGCCTGAGGCAATCCCGCGCTCTTGCGGCCAGCTCCCAAAAAAGACAGTTGAAAAATGGAGCCCAGGGAGACTGCCATTCACAAACCCGCAGAGTTATAAATGATAACTCTCGTCCACAAATATATTGAGGGAAGGCAATGAAGAGGATTTGAAAGCAAGGCAGAATTGCAGGAAACAGGTTTCAGGAGGTAGATTCGAATCGCCTTTAAAGCACATGAAAAGTTGCAAAATGTCGACAATGATGCCCTTGGCCAAAAAGGGCGTATGCGTTTTTTCCTGAATATATTCAGGAAAAAACGCATACGCCCTTTTTGGCCAACCAAGCAACCTGGAAAGGCAAATCAGCGCTACAAAGTAGTCTCGCTTCCCATCGGTCAAAAGGGCCATGCTGCAAAAAGTGTCAAAACCAGAAATGCAGGACAGACCATGGAGAAATGGCAGCCTTGCTACGCTGATGGGCGGGATGTAAATTGCCAACAGCCACTCTGGAGAAGTGTACGGTGTGTCCTGAAACATCTAAAACACACAGCTTAGGGAGCATAGGGCACGTCCACTCATGGGCATATAAATTGGGAAAACTAAAAATCAGCAAGACACAGGCACCCTAAAGTTTAGGGCTGCTCTGTTGACAAGAACCTCCACTTCATGACACCTTAAATATCCCAGGAAAGAGAAAAATGGATAAAGAAGTCGTGGTCCTTATGTACAATGGAATATCACTCAGACATGAAATCAATGTCATAAGGCTAGTAGAAGCAAGATGAGTAGATTTAGGTACAACGATTCTAAGTGAAATAAGTCACACAGAAAAAGACACTTATCATAAGCTATCACTTATAGAGGGAATGTAAAAACCGCTACACTTGAACTGAATTACAAAAGAGAATAGATTCATACGTTTAGAAAACACACTATGGCTGCTTAACGGGAAAGGTGAGGTGGGGTGATGCATAAAACAAGGGTTTCAAATTCGCTCAGATACCGTTCCATACACCCAATATGTAATAGACAAGGCCTACTCCTTGCTCAGTGAACTGGACTCAACACCCCCTATTCACCGCACAACAATATATGTGACTAGTAAGAATCTTAAAACCTATGTATTGATATCTCTCTGGAAGTGAGTCAAGTGGGTGTAAAGCCGCATAAACACAGCCATGAAAATCAGCTAAACCCCATTATAAAAATAAATTACTTTTAAAAACCCGTTAAACAAAGACAGTGAAAGAGAGAGAAATTCTTCCAAAATTCGTTCAGGGGCTGTGATGCAACCTGGATTGACCATATCTAGACCCACAGCTGGATGAGACATAAGGGTGGACACTCTTGGGGCTGAGAGGTTGGGTGAGGTTCGGTGAGCAAACGCAGAATCTTTAAAGTAATACTGCCTGGTACCCATCCCATGGGTCCCAAATCTCCAGGTTCAAGGGCATCTTCCTACATCGAAAACATGCATGAGAAACCCAGAAGATGGTACACCGTGTGATTTTGAAAGGTTTCTAAAACGCACCTCATTTCTCATCTCCTTGTGCTCGGGTTCGCCATTCCAGGTACTTTACTAGCAATCTCCCTACTTGGAGAATCAGCACCTTTAACCTCCTGTTCCCTACAGGTTGCAATTTGTACTGAGGATGAACGGGAAGAGGGGCAACCAATGAGAGACTAGATCTAGGTGTTGGGACAGGCACAGGTCACTCTATTTTCCCATCAGGAAGAAGAATTAACCACAGGCTCAGCCTGCCGCCCAGAAGCAGAATAGGGCCTGAGGCAATATCGCGCTCTTGCGGCCAGCTCCCAAAAAAGCGAGTTGAAAAATGGAGCCCAGGGAGACTGCCATTCACAAACCCGCAGAGTTATAAATGATAACTCTCGTCCACAAATATATTGAGGGAAGGCAACGAAGAGGATTTGAAAGCAAGGCAGAATTGCAGGAAACAGGTTTCAGGAGGTAGATTCGAATCGCCTTTAAAGCACATGAAAAGTTGCAAAATGTCGACAATGATGCCCTTGGCCAAAAAGGGCGTATGCGTTTTTTCCTGAATATATTCAGGAAAAAACGCATACGCCCTTTTTGGCCAACCAAGCAACCTGGAAAGGCAAATCAGCGCTACAAAGTAGTCTCGCTTCCCATCGGTCAAAAGGGCCATGCTGCAAAAAGTGTCAAAACCAGAAATGCAGGACAGACCATGGAGAAATGGCAGCCTTGCTACGCTGATGGGCGGGATGTAAATTGCCAACAGCCACTCTGGAGAAGTGTACGGTGTGTCCTGAAACATCTAAAACACACAGCTTAGGGAGCATAGGGCACGTCCACTCATGGGCGTATAAATTGGGAAAACTAAAAATCAGCAAGACACAGGCACCCCAAAGTTTAGGGCTGCTCTGTTGACAAGAACCTCCACTTCATGACACCTTAAATATCCCAGGAAGGAGAAAAATGGATAAAGAAGTTGTGGTCCTAATGTACAATGGAATATCACGCAGACATGAAATCAATATCATAAAGCTAGAAGAAGCAAGATGAGTCGACTTAGGTACGATGATTCTAAGTGAAATAAGTCACACAGAAAAAGACACTTATCATAAGCTATCACTTATAGAGGGAATGTAAAAACCGCTACACTTGAACTGAGTTACAAAACAGAACAGAGTCACACGTTTAGAAAACACACTATGGCTGCTTAACGGGAAAGGTGAGGTGGGGTGATGCATAAAACAAGGGTTTCAAATTCGCTCAGATACCGTTCCATACACCCAATATGTAATAGAAAAGACCGACTCATTGCTCAGAGAACTGGACTCAACACCCCTTATTCACCGCACAAGAATATATGTGACTAGTAAGAATCTTAAAACCTATATATTGATATCTGTCTGGAAGTGAGTCAAGTGGGTGTAACGCCGCATAAACACAGCCATGAAAAGCAGCTAAACCCCATTATAAAAATAAATTACTTTTAAAAACCCGTAAAACAAAGACAGTGAAAGAGAGAAATTCTTACAAAATTCGTTCAGAGGCTGTGATGCAACCTGGATTGACCATATCTAGACCCACAGCTGGATGAGACATAAGGGTGGACACACTTGGGGCTGCGAGGTTGGGTGAGGTTGGGTGAGCAAACACAGACCCTTTAAAGTAATACTGCGTGGTACCCATCCCATGGGTCCCAAATCTCCAGGTTCAAGGGCATCTTCCTACATCGAAAACATGCATGAGAAACCAAGAAGATGGTACACCGTGTGATTTTGAAAGGTTTCTAAAACGCACCTCATTTCTCATCTCCTTGTGTTCGGGTTCGCCATTCCAGCTACTTTACTAGCAATCTCCCTACTTGGAGAATCAACACCTTTAACCTCCTGTTCCGTACAGGTTGCAATTTGTCCTGAGGATGAAAGGGAAGAGGGGCAACCAATGAGAGACTAGATCTAGGTTTTGGGACAGGCACAGGTCACTCTATTTTCCCATCAGGAAGAAGAATTAACCACGGCTCAGCCTGCCGCCCAGAAGCAGAATAGGGCCTGAGGCAATCCCGCGCTCTTGCGGCCAGCTCCCAAAAAAGACAGTTGAAAAATGGAGCCCAGGGAGACTGCCATTCACAAACCCGCAGAGTTATAAATGATAACTCTCGTCCACAAATATATTGAGGGAAGGCAATGAAGAGGATTTGAAAGCAAGGCAGAATTGCAGGAAACAGGTTTCAGGAGGTAGATTCGAATCGCCTTTAAAGCACATGAAAAGTTGCAAAATGTCGACAATGATGCCCTTGGCCAAAAAGGGCGTATGCGTTTTTTCCTGAATATATTCAGGAAAAAACGCATACGCCCTTTTTGGCCAACCAAGCAACCTGGAAAGGCAAATCAGCGCTACAAAGTAGTCTCGCTTCCCATCGGTCAAAAGGGCCATGCTGCAAAAAGTGTCAAAACCAGAAATGCAGGACAGACCATGGAGAAATGGCAGCCTTGCTACGCTGATGGGCGGGATGTAAATTGCCAACAGCCACTCTGGAGAAGTGTACGGTGTGTCCTGAAACATCTAAAACACACAGCTTAGGGAGCATAGGGCACGTCCACTCATGGGCATATAAATTGGGAAAACTAAAAATCAGCAAGACACAGGCACCCTAAAGTTTAGGGCTGCTCTGTTGACAAGAACCTCCACTTCATGACACCTTAAATATCCCAGGAAAGAGAAAAATGGATAAAGAAGTCGTGGTCCTTATGTACAATGGAATATCACTCAGACATGAAATCAATGTCATAAGGCTAGTAGAAGCAAGATGAGTAGATTTAGGTACAACGATTCTAAGTGAAATAAGTCACACAGAAAAAGACACTTATCATAAGCTATCACTTATAGAGGGAATGTAAAAACCGCTACACTTGAACTGAATTACAAAAGAGAATAGATTCATACGTTTAGAAAACACACTATGGCTGCTTAACGGGAAAGGTGAGGTGGGGTGATGCATAAAACAAGGGTTTCAAATTCGCTCAGATACCGTTCCATACACCCAATATGTAATAGACAAGGCCTACTCCTTGCTCAGTGAACTGGACTCAACACCCCCTATTCACCGCACAACAATATATGTGACTAGTAAGAATCTTAAAACCTATGTATTGATATCTCTCTGGAAGTGAGTCAAGTGGGTGTAAAGCCGCATAAACACAGCCATGAAAATCAGCTAAACCCCATTATAAAAATAAATTACTTTTAAAAACCCGTTAAACAAAGACAGTGAAAGAGAGAGAAATTCTTCCAAAATTCGTTCAGGGGCTGTGATGCAACCTGGATTGACCATATCTAGACCCACAGCTGGATGAGACATAAGGGTGGACACTCTTGGGGCTGAGAGGTTGGGTGAGGTTCGGTGAGCAAACGCAGAATCTTTAAAGTAATACTGCCTGGTACCCATCCCATGGGTCCCAAATCTCCAGGTTCAAGGGCATCTTCCTACATCGAAAACATGCATGAGAAACCCAGAAGATGGTACACCGTGTGATTTTGAAAGGTTTCTAAAACGCACCTCATTTCTCATCTCCTTGTGCTCGGGTTCGCCATTCCAGGTACTTTACTAGCAATCTCCCTACTTGGAGAATCAGCACCTTTAACCTCCTGTTCCCTACAGGTTGCAATTTGTACTGAGGATGAACGGGAAGAGGGGCAACCAATGAGAGACTAGATCTAGGTGTTGGGACAGGCACAGGTCACTCTATTTTCCCATCAGGAAGAAGAATTAACCACAGGCTCAGCCTGCCGCCCAGAAGCAGAATAGGGCCTGAGGCAATATCGCGCTCTTGCGGCCAGCTCCCAAAAAAGCGAGTTGAAAAATGGAGCCCAGGGAGACTGCCATTCACAAACCCGCAGAGTTATAAATGATAACTCTCGTCCACAAATATATTGAGGGAAGGCAACGAAGAGGATTTGAAAGCAAGGCAGAATTGCAGGAAACAGGTTTCAGGAGGTAGATTCGAATCGCCTTTAAAGCACATGAAAAGTTGCAAAATGTCGACAATGATGCCCTTGGCCAAAAAGGGCGTATGCGTTTTTTCCTGAATATATTCAGGAAAAAACGCATACGCCCTTTTTGGCCAACCAAGCAACCTGGAAAGGCAAATCAGCGCTACAAAGTAGTCTCGCTTCCCATCGGTCAAAAGGGCCATGCTGCAAAAAGTGTCAAAACCAGAAATGCAGGACAGACCATGGAGAAATGGCAGCCTTGCTACGCTGATGGGCGGGATGTAAATTGCCAACAGCCACTCTGGAGAAGTGTACGGTGTGTCCTGAAACATCTAAAACACACAGCTTAGGGAGCATAGGGCACGTCCACTCATGGGCGTATAAATTGGGAAAACTAAAAATCAGCAAGACACAGGCACCCCAAAGTTTAGGGCTGCTCTGTTGACAAGAACCTCCACTTCATGACACCTTAAATATCCCAGGAAGGAGAAAAATGGATAAAGAAGTTGTGGTCCTAATGTACAATGGAATATCACGCAGACATGAAATCAATATCATAAAGCTAGAAGAAGCAAGATGAGTCGACTTAGGTACGATGATTCTAAGTGAAATAAGTCACACAGAAAAAGACACTTATCATAAGCTATCACTTATAGAGGGAATGTAAAAACCGCTACACTTGAACTGAGTTACAAAACAGAACAGAGTCACACGTTTAGAAAACACACTATGGCTGCTTAACGGGAAAGGTGAGGTGGGGTGATGCATAAAACAAGGGTTTCAAATTCGCTCAGATACCGTTCCATACACCCAATATGTAATAGAAAAGACCGACTCATTGCTCAGAGAACTGGACTCAACACCCCTTATTCACCGCACAAGAATATATGTGACTAGTAAGAATCTTAAAACCTATATATTGATATCTGTCTGGAAGTGAGTCAAGTGGGTGTAACGCCGCATAAACACAGCCATGAAAAGCAGCTAAACCCCATTATAAAAATAAATTACTTTTAAAAACCCGTAAAACAAAGACAGTGAAAGAGAGAGAAATTCTTACAAAATTCGTTCAGAGGCTGTGATGCAACCTGGATTGACCATATCTAGACCCACAGCTGGATGAGACATAAGGGTGGACACACTTGGGGCTGCGAGGTTGGGTGAGGTTGGGTGAGCAAACACAGACCCTTTAAAGTAATACTGCGTGGTACCCATCCCATGGGTCCCAAATCTCCAGGTTCAAGGGCATCTTCCTACATCGAAAACATGCATGAGAAACCAAGAAGATGGTACACCGTGTGATTTTGAAAGGTTTCTAAAACGCACCTAATTTCTCATCTCCTTGTGTTCGGGTTCGCCATTCCAGCTACTTTACTAGCAATCTCCCTACTTGGAGAATCAACACCTTTAACCTCCTGTTCCGTACAGGTTGCAATTTGTCCTGAGGATGAAAGGGAAGAGGGGCAACCAATGAGAGACTAGATCTAGGTTTTGGGACAGGCACAGGTCACTCTATTTTCCCATCAGGAAGAAGAATTAACCACAGGCTCAGCCTGCCGCCCAGAAGCAGAATAGGGCCTGAGGCAATCCCGCGCTCTTGCGGCCAGCTCCCAAAAAAGCGAGTTGAAAAATGGAGCCCAGGGAGACTGCCATTCACAAACCCACAGAGTTATAAATGATAACTCTCGTCCACAAATATATTGAGGGAAGGCAATGAAGAGGATTTGAAAGCAAGGCAGAATTGCAGGAAACAGGTTTCAGGAGGTAGATTCGAATCGCCTTTAAAGCACATGAAAAGTTGCAAAATGTCGACAATGATGCCCTTGGCCAAAAAGGGCGTATGCGTTTTTTCCTGAATATATTCAGGAAAAAACGCATACGCCCTTTTTGGCCAACCAAGCAACCTGGAAAGGCAAATCAGCACTACAAAGTAGTCTCGCTTCCCATCGGTCAAAAGGGCCATGCTGCAAAAAGTGTCAAAACCAGAAATGCAGGACAGACCATGGAGAAATGGCAGCCTTGCTACGCTGATGGGCGGGATGTAAATTGCCAACAGCCACTCTGGAGAAGTGTACGGTGTGTCCTGAAACATCTAAAACACACAGCTTAGGGAGCATAGGGCACGTCCACTCATGGGCGTATAAATTGGGAAAACTAAAAATCAGCAAGACACAGGCACCCTAAAGTTTAGGGCTGCTCTGTTGACAAGAACCTCCACTTCATGACACCTTAAATATCCCAGGAAAGAGAAAAATGGATAAAGAAGTCGTGGTCCTTATGTACAATGGAATATCACTCAGACATGAAATCAATGTCATAAGGCTAGTAGAAGCAAGATGAGTAGATTTAGGTACAACGATTCTAAGTGAAATAAGTCACACAGAAAAAGACACTTATCATAAGCTATCACTTATAGAGGGAATGTAAAAACCGCTACACTTGAACTGAATTACAAAAGAGAATAGATTCATACGTTTAGAAAACACACTATGGCTGCTTAACGGGAAAGGTGAGGTGGGGTGATGCATAAAACAAGGGTTTCAAATTCGCTCAGATACCGTTCCATACACCCAATATGTAATAGACAAGGCCTACTCCTTGCTCAGTGAACTGGACTCAACACCCCCTATTCACAGCACAACAATATATGTGACTAGTAAGAATCTTAAAACCTATGTATTGATATCTCTCTGGAAGTGAGTCAAGTGGGTGTAAAGCCGCATAAACACAGCCATGAAAATCAGCTAAACCCCATTATAAAAATAAATTACTTTTAAAAACCCGTTAAACAAAGACAGTGAAAGAGAGAGAAATTCTTCCAAAATTCGTTCAGGGGCTGTGATGCAACCTGGATTGACCATATCTAGACCCACAGCTGGATGAGACATAAGGGTGGACACTCTTGGGGCTGAGAGGTTGGGTGAGGTTCGGTGAGCAAACGCAGAATCTTTAAAGTAATACTGCCTGGTACCCATCCCATGGGTCCCAAATCTCCAGGTTCAAGGGCATCTTCCTACATCGAAAACATGCATGAGAAACCCAGAAGATGGTACACCGTGTGATTTTGAAAGGTTTCTAAAACGCACCTCATTTCTCATCTCCTTGTGCTCGGGTTCGCCATTCCAGGTACTTTACTAGCAATCTCCCTACTTGGAGAATCAGCACCTTTAACCTCCTGTTCCCTACAGGTTGCAATTTGTACTGAGGATGAACGGGAAGAGGGGCAACCAATGAGAGACTAGATCTAGGTGTTGGGACAGGCACAGGTCACTCTATTTTCCCATCAGGAAGAAGAATTAACCACAGGCTCAGCCTGCCGCCCAGAAGCAGAATAGGGCCTGAGGCAATATCGCGCTCTTGCGGCCAGCTCCCAAAAAAGCGAGTTGAAAAATGGAGCCCAGGGAGACTGCCATTCACAAACCCGCAGAGTTATAAATGATAACTCTCGTCCACAAATATATTGAGGGAAGGCAATGAAGAGGATTTGAAAGCAAGGCAGAATTGCAGGAAACAGGTTTCAGGAGGTAGATTCGAATCGCCTTTAAAGCACATGAAAAGTTGCAAAATGTCGACAATGATGCCCTTGGCCAAAAAGGGCGTATGCGTTTTTTCCTGAATATATTCAGGAAAAAACGCATACGCCCTTTTTGGCCAACCAAGCAACCTGGAAAGGCAAATCAGCGCTACAAAGTAGTCTCGCTTCCCATCGGTCAAAAGGGCCATGCTGCAAAAAGTGTCAAAACCAGAAATGCAGGACAGACCATGGAGAAATGGCAGCCTTGCTACGCTGATGGGCGGGATGTAAATTGCCAACAGCCACTCTGGAGAAGTGTACGGTGTGTCCTGAAACATCTAAAACACACAGCTTAGGGAGCATAGGGCACGTCCACTCATGGGCGTATAAATTGGGAAAACTAAAAATCAGCAAGACACAGGCACCCCAAAGTTTAGGGCTGCTCTGTTGACAAGAACTTCCACTTCATGACACCTTAAATATCCCAGGAAGGAGAAAAATGGATAAAGAAGTTGTGGTCCTAATGTACAATGGAATATCACGCAGACATGAAATCAATATCATAAAGCTAGAAGAAGCAAGATGAGTCGACTTAGGTACGATGATTCTAAGTGAAATAAGTCACACAGAAAAAGACACTTATCATAAGCTATCACTTATAGAGGGAATGTAAAAACCGCTACACTTGAACTGAGTTACAAAACAGAACAGAGTCACACGTTTAGAAAACACACTATGGCTGCTTAACGGGAAAGGTGAGGTGGGGTGATGCATAAAACAAGGGTTTCAAATTCGCTCAGATACCGTTCCATACACCCAATATGTAATAGAAAAGACCGACTCATTGCTCAGAGAACTGGACTCAACACCCCTTATTCAACGCACAAGAATATATGTGACTAGTAAGAATCTTAAAACCTATATATTGATATCTGTCTGGAAGTGAGTCAAGTGGGTGTAACGCCGCATAAACACAGCCATGAAAAGCAGCTAAACCCCATTATAAAAATAAATTACTTTTAAAAACCCGTAAAACAAAGACAGTGAAAGAGAGAGAAATTCTTACAAAATTCGTTCAGAGGCTGTGATGCAACCTGGATTGACCATATCTAGACCCACAGCTGGATGAGACATAAGGGTGGACACACTTGGGGCTGCGAGGTTGGGTGAGGTTGGGTGAGCAAACACAGACCCTTTAAAGTAATACTGCGTGGTACCCATCCCATGGGTCCCAAATCTCCAGGTTCAAGGGCATCTTCCTACATCGAAAACATGCATGAGAAACCCAGAAGATGGTACACCGTGTGATTTTGAAAGGTTTCTAAAACGCACCTCATTTCTCATCTCCTTGTGCTCGGGTTCGCCATTCCAGGTACTTTACTAGCAATCTCCCTACTTGGAGAATCAGCACCTTTAACCTCCTGTTCCATACAGGTTGCAATTTGTCCTGAGGATGAAAGGGAAGAGGGGCAACCAATGAGAGACTAGATCTAGGTGTTGGGACAGGCACAGGTCACTCTATTTTCCCATCAGGAAGAAGAATTAACCACAGGCTCAGCCTGCCGCCCAGAAGCAGAATAGGGCCTGAGGCAATCCCGCGCTCCTGCGGCCAGCTCCCAAAAAAGCAAGTTGAAAAATGGAGCCCAGGGACACTGCCATTCACAAACCCGCAGAGTTATAAATGATAACTCTCGTCCACAAATATATTGAGGGAAGGCAACGAAGAGGATTTGAAAGCAAGGCAGAATTGCAGGAAACAGATTTCAGGAGGTAGATTTGAATCGCCTTTAAAGCACATGAAAGGTGGCAAAACGTCGACAATGATGACCTTGGCCAAAAAGAGCGTATGCGTTTTTTCCTGAATATATTCAGGAAAAAACGCATACGCCCTTTTTGGCCAACCAAGCAACCTGGAAAGGCAAATCAGCGCTACAAAGAAGTCTCGCTTCCCATCGGTCAAAAGGGCCATGCTGCAAAAATTTTCAAAACCAGAAATGCAGGACAGGCCATGGAGAAATGGCAGCCTTGCTACGCTGATGGGAGGGATGTAAATTGCCAACAGCCACACTGGAGAAGTGTACGGTGTGTCCTGAAACTTCGAAAAAACACAGCTTACGGAGCATAGGGCACGTCCACTCATGGTCGTATAAATTGGGAAAACTAAAAATCAGCAAGACACAGGCACCCCAATGATTAGGGCTGCTCTGTTGACAAGAACCTCCACTTCATGACACCTTAAATATCCCAGGAAAGAAAAAAATGGATAAAGAAGTTGTGGTCCTTATGTAAAATGGAATATCACTCAGACATGAAAGAAATGTCATAAGGCTAGTAGAAGCAAGATGAGTGGATTTAGGAATGACGATTCTAAGTGAAATAAGTCACACTGAAAAAGACACTTATCATAAGCTATCACTTATAGAGGGAATGTAAAAACCGCTACACTTGAACTGAATTACAAAACAGAACAGAGTCACACGTTTAGAAAACACACTATGGCTGCTTAACGGGAAAGGTGAGGTGGGGTGATGCATAAAACAAGGGTTTCAAATTCGCTCACATACCGTTCCATACACCCAATATGTAATAGACAAGACCTACACCTTGCTCAGTGAACTTGACACAACACCCCCTATTCACCGCACAAGAATATATCTGACTAGTAAGAATCGTAAAACCTATGTATTGATATCTCTCTGGAAGTGAGTCAAGTGGGTGTAAAGCCGCATCAACACAGCCGTGAAAGGCCGCTAAACCCCATTATAAAAATAAATTACTTTTAAAAACCCGTAAAACAAAGACAGTGAAAGAGAGAGAAATCCTTCCAAAATTCGGTCAGGGGCTGTGATGCAACCTGGATTGACCATATCTAGACACACAGCTGGATGAGACATAAGGGTGGACACTCTTGGGGCTGAGAGGTTGGGTGAGGTTGGGTGAGCAAACGCACAACCTTTAAAGTAATACTGCGTGGTACGCATCCCATGGGTCCCAAATCTCCAGGTTCAAGGGCATCTTCCTACATCGAAAACATGCATGAGAAACCCAGAAGATGGTACACCGTGTGATTTTGAAAGGTTTCTAAAACGCACCTCATTTCTCATCTCCTTGTGCTCGGGTTCGCCATTCCAGGTACGTTACTAGCAATCTCCCTACTTGGAGAATCAGCACCTTTAACCTCCTGTTCCCTACAGGTTGCAATTTGTCCTGAGGATGAACGGGAAGAGGGACAACCAATGAGAGACTAGATCTAGGTGTTGGGACAGGCACAGGTCACTCTATTTTCCCATCAGGAAGAAGAATTAACCACAGGCTCAGCCTGCCGCCCAGAAGCAGAATAGGGCCTGAGGCAATCCCGCTCTCTTACGGCCAGCTCCCAAAAAAGCGAGTTGAAAAATGGAGCCCAGGGACACTGCCATTCACAAACCCGCAGAGTTATAAATGATAACTCTCGTCCACAAATATATTGAGGGAAGGCAACGAAGAGGATTTGAAAGCAAGGCAGAATTGCAGGAAACAGGTTTCAGGAGGTAGATACGAATCGCCTTTAAAGCACATGAAAAGTCGCAAAACGTCGACAATGATGCCCTTGGCCAAAAAGGGCGTATGCGTTTTTTCCTGAATATATTCAGGAAAAAACGCATACGCCCTTTTTGGCCAACCAAGCAACCTGGAAAGGCAAATCAGCGCTACCAATTAGTCTCGCTTCCCATCGGTCAAAAGGGCCATGCTGCAAAAAGTGTCAAAACCAGAAATGCAGGATAGGCCATGGAGAAATGGCAGCCTTGCTACGCTGAGGGGTGGGATGTAAATTGCCAACAGCCACTCTGGAGAAGTGTACGGTGTGTCCTGAAACATCTAAAACACACAGCTTAGGGAGCATAGGGCACGTCCACTCATGGGCGTATAAATTGGGAAAACTAAAAATCAGCAAGACACAGGCACCCCAAAGTTTAGGGCTGCTCTGTTGACAAGAACCTCCACTTCATGACACCTTAAATATCCCAGGAAAGAGAAAAATGGATAAAGAAGTTGTGGTCCTTATGTACAATGGAATATCACGCAGACATGAAATCAATATCATAATGCTAGAAGAAGCAAGATGAGTGGACTTAGGTACGATGATTCTAAGTGAAATAAGTCACACAGAAAAAGACACTTATCATAAGCTATCACTTATAGAGGGAATGTAAAAACCGCTACACTTGAACTGAGTTACAAAACAGAACAGAGTCACACGTTTAGAAAACACACTATGGCTGCTTAACGGGAAAGGTGAGGTGGGGTGATGCATAAAACAAGGGTTTCAAATTCGCTCAGATACCGTTCCATACACCCAATATGTAATAGAAAAGACCGACTCATTGCTCAGTGAACTGGACTCAACACCCCCTATTCACCGCACAAGAATATATGTGACTAGTAAGAATCTTAAAACCTATGTATTGATATCTGTCTGGAAGTGAGTCAAGTGGGTGTAAAGCCGCATAAACACAGCCGTGAAAAGCAGCTAAACCCCATTATAAAAATAAATTACTTTTAAAAACCCGTAAAACAAAGACAGTGAAAGGGAGAGAAATTCTTACAAAATTCGTTCAGAAGCTGTGATGCAACCTGTATTGACCATATCTAGACCCACAGCTGGATGAGTCATAAGGGTGGACACACTTGGGGCTGAGAGGTTGGGTGAGGTTGGGTGAGCAAACACAGACCCTTTAAAGTAATACTGCGTGGTACCCATCCCATGGGTCCCAAATCTCCAGGTTCAAGGGCATCTTCCTACATCAAAAACATGCATGAGAAACCCAGAAGATGGTACACCGTGTGATTTTGAAAGGTTTCTAAAACGCACCTCATTTCTCATCTCCTTGTGTTCGGTTTCGCCATTCCAGCTACTTTACTAGCAATCTCCCTACTTGGAGAATCAGCACCTTTAACCTCCTGTTCCGTACAGGTTGCAATTTGTCCTGAGGATGAAAGGGAAGAGGGGCAACCAATGAGAGACTAGATCTAGGTGTTGGGACAGGCACAGGTCACTCTATTTTCCCATCAGGAAGAAGAATTAACCACAGGCTCAGCCTACCGCCCGGAACCAGAATAGGGCCTTAGGCAATCCCCTGGGTTTGCGGCCAGCTCCCAAAAAAGACAGTTGAAAAATGGAGCTCAGGGGCACTGCAATTCACAAACCTGCTGAGTTATAAATGATAACTCTCGTCCAAAAATATATTGAGGGAAGGCAACGAAGAGGATTTGAAAGCAAGGCAGAATTGCAGGAAACAGATTTCAGGAGGTAGATTCGAATCGCCTTTAAAGCACATGAAAGGTGGCAAAACGTCGACAATGATGACCTTGGCCAAAAAGAGCGTATGCGTTTTTTCCTGAATATATTCAGGAAAAAACATATACGCCCTTTTTGGCCAACCAAGCAACCTGGAAAGGCAAATCAGCGCTACAAAGAAGTCTCGCTTCCCATCGGTCAAAAGGGCCATGCTGCAAAAATTTTCAAAACCAGAAATGCAGGACAGGCCATGGAGAAATGGCAGCCTTGCTACGCTGATGGGAGGGATGTAAATTGCCAACAGCCACACTGGAGAAGTGTACGGTGTGTCCTGAAACATCTAAAACACACAGCTTAGGAAGCATAGGGCACGTCCACTCATGGGCGTATAAATTGGGAAAACTAAAAATCAGCAAGACACAGGCACCCCAAAGTTTAGGGCTGCTCTGTTGACAAGAACCTCCACTTCATGACACCTTAAATATCCCAGGAAAGAGAAAGATGGATAAAGAAGTTGTGGTCCTTATGTACAATGGAATATCACGCAGATATGAAATCAATATCATAAGGCTAGAAGAAGCAAGATGAGTGGACTTAGGTACGATGATTCTAAGTGAAATAAGTCACACAGAAAAAGACACTTATCATAAACTATCACTTATAGAGGGAATGTAAAAACCGCTACACTTGAGCTGAGTTACAAAACAGAACAGAGTCACACGTTTAGAAAACACACTCTGGCTGCTTAACGGGAAAGGTGAGGTGGGGTGATGCATAAAACAAGGGTTTCAAATTCGCTCAGATACCGTTCCATACACCCAATATGTAATAGAAAAGACCGACTCCTTGCTCAGTGAACTGGACTCAACAACCCCTATTCACCGCACAAGAATATATGTGACTAGTAAGAATCTTAAAACCTATGTATTGATATCTGTCTGGAAGTGAGTCAAGTGGGTGTAAAGCCGCATAAACACAGCCGTGAAAAGCAGCTAAACCCCATTATAAAAATAAATTACTTTTAAAAACCCGTAAAACAAAGACAGTGAAAGACAGAGAAATTCTTACAAAATTCGTTCAGAGGCTGTGATGCAACCTGGATTGAACATATCTAGACGCACAGCTGGATGAGACATAAGGGTGGACACACTTGGGGCTGAGAGGTTGGGTGAGGTTGGGTGAGCAAACACAGACCCTTTAAAGTAATACTGCGTGGTACCCATCCCATGGGTCCCAAATCTCCAGGTTCAAGGGCATCTTCCTACATCGAAAACATGCATGAGAAACCCAGAAGATGGTACACCGTGTGATTTTGAAAGGTTTCTAAAACGCACCTCATTTCTCATCTCCTTGTGATCGGGTTCGCCATTCCAGGTACGTTACTAGCAATCTCCCTACTTGGAGAATCAGCACCTTTAAGCTCCTGTTCCGTACAGGATGCAATTTGTCCTGAGGATGAACGGGAATAGGGGCAACCAATGAGAGACTAGATCTAGGTGTTGGGACAGGCACAGGTCACTCTATTTTCCCATCAGGAAGAAGAATTAACCACAGGCTCAGCCTGCCGCCCAGAAGCAGAATAGGGCCTGAGGCAATCCCGCGCTCTTGCGGCCAGATCCCAAAAAAGCGAGTTGCAAAATGGAGCCCAGGGACACTGCCATTCACAAACCCGCAGAGTTATAAATGATAACTCTCGTCCACAAATATATTGAGGGAAGGGAACGAAGAGGATTTGAAAGCAAGGCAGAATTGCAGGAAACAGGTTTCAGGAGGTAGATTCGAATCGCCTTTAAAGCACATGAAAAGTCGCAAAACGTCGAAAATGATGCCCTTGGCCAAAAAGGGCGTATGCGTTTTTTCCTGAATATATTCAGGAAAAAACGCATACGCCCTTTTTGGCCAACCAAGCAACCTGGAAAGGCAAATCAGCGCTACAAAGTAGTCTCGCTTCCCATCGGTCAAAAGGGCCATGCTGCAAAAAGTGTCAAAACCAGAAATGCAGGATAGGCCATGGAGAAATGGCAGCCTTGCTACGCTGAGGGGCGGGATGTAAATTGCCAACAGCCACTCTGGAGAAGTGTACGGTGTGTCCTGAAACATCTAAAAAACACAGCTTAGGGAGCATAGGGCACGTCCACTCATGGGCGTATAAATTGGGAAAACTAAAAATCAGCAAGACACAGGCACCCCAAAGTTTAGGGCTGCTCTGTTGACAAGAACCTCCACTTCATGACACCTTAAATATCCCAGGAAAGAGAAAAATGGATAAAGAAGTTGTGGTCCTTATGTACAATGGAATATCACGCAGACATGAAATCAATATCATAAGGCTAGAAGAAGCAAGATGAGTGGACTTAGGTACGATGATTCTAAGTGAAATAAGTCACACAGAAAAAGACACTTATCATAAGCTATCACTTATAGAGGGAATGTAAAAACCGCTACACTTGAACTGAGTTACAAAACAGAACAGAATCACACGTTTAGAAAACACACTATGGCTGCTTAACGGGAAAGGTGAGGTGGGGTGATGCATAAAACAAGGGTTTCAAATTCGCTCAGATACCGTTCCATACACCCAATATGTAATAGAAAAGACCGACTCCTTGCTCAGTGAACTGGACTCAACACCCCCTATTCACCGCACAAGAATATATGTGACTAGTAAGAATCTTAAAACCTATGTATTGATATCTGTCTGGAAGTGAGTCAAGTGGGTGTAAAGCCGCATAAACACAGCCGTGAAAAGCAGCTAAACCCCATTATAAAAATAAATTACTTTTAAAAACCCGTAAAACAAAGACAGTGAAAGACAGAGAAATTCTTACAAAATTCGTTCAGAGGCTGTGATGCAACCTGGATTGACCATATCTAGACCCACAGCTGGATGAGTCATAAGGGTGGACACACTTGGGGCTGAGAGGTTGGGTGAGGTTGGGTGAGCAAACACAGACCCTTTAAAGTAATACTGCGTGGTACCCATCCCATGGGTCCCAAATCTCCAGGTTCAAGGGCATCTTCCTACATCGAAAACATACATGAGAAACCCAGAAGATGGTACACCGTGTGATTTTGAAAGGTTTCTAAAACGCACCTCATTTCTCATCTCCTTGTGCTCGGGTTCGCCATTCCAGGTACTTTACTAGCAATCTCCCTACTTGGAGAATCAGCACCTTTAACCTCCTGTTCCCTACAGGTTGCAATTTGTCCTGAGGATGAACGGGAAGAGGGGCAACCAATGAGAGACTAGATCTAGGTGTTGGGACAGGCACAGGTCACTCTATTTTCCCATCAGGAAGAAGAATTAACCACAGGCTCAGCCTGCCGCCCAGAAGCAGAATAGGGCCTGAGGCAATCCCGCGCTCTTGCGGCCAGCTCCCAAAAAAGCGAGTTGCAAAATGGAGCCCAGGGACACTGCCATTGACAAACCCGCAGAGTTATAAATGATAACTCTCGTCCACAAATATATTGAGGGAAGGCAACGAAGAGGATTTGAAAGCAAGGCAGAATTGCAGGAAACAGGTTTCAGGAGGTAGATTCGAATCGCCTTTAAAGCACATGAAAAGTCGCAAAACGTCGACAATGATGCCCTTGGCGAAAAAGGGCGTATGCGTTTTTTCCTGAATATATTCAGGAAAAAACGAATACGCCCTTTTTGGCCAACCAAGCAACCTGGAAAGGCAAATCAGCGCTACAAAGTAGTCTCGCTTCCCATCGGTCAAAAGGACCATGCTGCAAAAAGTGTCAAAACCAGAAATGCAGGATAGGCCATGGAGAAATGGCAGCCTTGCTACGCTGATGGGCGGGATGTAAATTGCCAACAGCCACTCTGGAGAAGTGTACGGTGTGTCCTGAAACATCGAAAAAACACAGCTTAGGGAGCATAGGGCACGTCCACTCATGGGCGTATAAATTGGGAAAACTAAAAATCAGCAAGACACAGGCACCCCAAAGTTTAGGGCGGCTCTGTTGACAAGAACCTCCACTTCATGACACCTTAAATATCCCAGGAAAGAGAAAAATGGATAAAGAAGTTGTGGTCCTTATGTACAATGGAATATCACGCAGACATGAAATCAATATCATAAGGCTAGAAGAAGCAAGATGAGTGGACTTAGGTACGATGATTCTAAGTGAAATAAGTCACACAGAAAAAGACACTTATCATAAGCTATCACTTATAGAGGGAATGTAAAAACCGCTACACTTGAACTGAGTTACAAAACAGAACAGAGTCACACGTTTAGAAAACACACTATGGCTGCTTAACGGGAAAGGTGAGGTGGGGTGATGCATAAAACAAGGGTTTCAAATTCGCTCAGATACCGTTCCATACACCCAATATGTAATAGAAAAGACCGACTCCTTGCTCAGTGAACTGGACTCAACACCCCCTATTCACCGCACAAGAATATATGTGACTAGTAAGAATCTTAAAACCTATGTATTGATATCTGTCTGGACGTGAGTCAAGTGGGTGTAAAGCCGCATAAACACAGCCGTGAAAAGCAGCTAAACCCCATTATAAAAATAAATTACTTTTAAAAACCCGTAAAACAAAGACAGTGAAAGAGAGAGAAATTCTTACAAAATTCGTTCAGAGGCTGTGATGCAACCTGGATTGAACATATCTAGACCCACAGCTGGATGAGACATAAGGGTGGACACACTTGGGGCTGAGAGGTTGGGTGAGGTTGGGTGAGCAAACACAGACCCTTTAAAGTAATACTGCGTGGTACCCATCCCATGGGTCCCAAATCTCCAGGTTCAAGGGCATCTTCCTACATCGAAAACATGCATGAGAAACCCAGAAGATGGTACACCGTGTGATTTTGAAAGGTTTCTAAAACGCACCTCATTTCTCATCTCCTTGTGCTCGGGTTCGCCATTCCAGGCACGTTAGTAGCAATCTCCCTACTTGGAGAATCAGCACCTTTAACCTCCTGTTCCCTACAGGTTGCAATTTGTCCTGAGGATGAATGGGAAGAGGGGCAACCAATGAGAGACTAGATCTAGGTGTTGGGACAGGCACAGGTCACTCTATTTTCCCATCAGGAAGAAGAATTAACCACAGGCTCAGCCTGCCGCCCAGAAGCAGAATAGGGCCTGAGGCAATCCCGCGCTCTTACGACCAGCTCCCAAAAAAGCGAGTTGAAAAATGGAGCCCAGGGACACTGCCATTCACAAACCCGCAGAGTTATAAATGATAACTCTCGTCCACAAATATATTGAGGGAAGGCAACGAAGAGGATTTGAAAGCAAGGCAGAATTGCAGGAAACAGGTTTCAGGAGGTAGATTCGAATCGCCTTTAAAGCACATGAAAAGTCGCAAAACGTCGACAATGATGCCCTTGGCCAAAAAGGGCGTATGCGTTTTTTCCTGAATATATTCAGGAAAAAACGCATACGCCCTTTTTGGCCAACCAAGCAACCTGGAAAGGCAAATCAGCGCTACAAAGAAGTCTCGCTTCCCATCGGTCAAAAGGGCCATGCTGCAAAAAGTGTCAAAACCAGAAATGCAGGACAGGCCATGGAGAAATGGCAGCCTTGCTACGCTGAGGGGCGGGATGTAAATTGCCAACAGCCACTCTGGAGAAGTGTACGGTGTGTCCTGAAACATCTAAAAAACACAGCTTAGGGAGCATAGGGCACGTCCACTCATGGGCGTATAAATTGGGAAAACTAAAAATCAGCAAGACACAGGCACCCCAAAGTTTAGGGCTGCTCTGTTGACAAGAACCTCCACTTCATGACACCTTAAATATCCCAGGAAAGAGAAAAATGGATAAAGAAGTTGTGGTCCTTATGTACAATGGAATATCACGCAGACATGAAATCAATATCATAAGGCTAGAAGAAGCAAGATGAGTGGACTTAGGTACGATGATTCTAAGTGAAATAAGTCACACAGAAAAAGACACTTATCATAAGCTATCACTTATAGAGGGAATGTAAAAACCGCTACACTTGAACTGAGTTACAAAACAGAACAGAGTCACACGTTTAGAAAACACACTATGGCTGCTTAACGGGAAAGGTGAGGTGGGGTGATGCATAAAACAAGGGTTTCAAATTCGCTCAGATACCGTTCCATACACCCAATATGTAATAGAAAAGACCGACTCATTGCTCAGTGAACTGGACTCAACACCCCCTATTCACCGCACAAGAATATATGTGACTAGTAAGAATCTTAAAACCTATGTATTGATATCTGTCTGGAAGTGAGTCAAGTGGGTGTAAAGCCGCATAAACACAGCCGTGAAAAGCAGCTAAACCCCATTATAAAAATAAATTACTTTTAAAAACCCGTAAAACAAAGACAGTGAAAGAGAGAGAAATTCTTACAAAATTCGTTCAGAGGCTGTGATGCAACCTGGATTGACCATATCTAGACCCACAGCTGGATGAGTCATAAGGGTGGACACACTTGGGGCTGAGAGGTTGGGTGAGGTTGGGTGAGCAAACACAGACCCTTTAAAGTAATACTGCGTGGTACCCATCCCATGGGTCCCAAATCTCCAGGTTCAAGGGCATCTTCCTACATCGAAAACATGCATGAGAAACCCAGAAGATGGTACACCGTGTGATTTTGTAAGGTTTCTAAAACGCACCTCATTTCTCATCTCCTTGTGCTCGGGTTCGCCATTCCAGGTACTTTACTAGCAATCTCCCTACTTGGAGAATCAGCACCTTTAACCTCCTGTTCCCTACAGGTTGCAATTTGTCCTGAGGATGAACGGGAAGAGGGGCAACCAATGAGAGACTAGATCTAGGTGTTGGGACAGGCACAGGTCACTCTATTTTCCCATCAGGAAGAAGAATTAACCACAGGCTCAGCCTGCCGCCCAGAAGCAGAATAGGGCCTGAGGCAATCCCGCGCTCTTGCGGCCAGCTCCCAAAAAAGCGAGTTGCAAAATGGAGCCCAGGGACACTGCCATTCACAAACCCGCAGAGTTATAAATGATAACTCTCGTCCACAAATATATTGAGGGAAGGCAACAAAGAGGATTTGAAAGCAAGGCAGAATTGCAGGAAACAGGTTTCAGGAGGTAGATTCGAATCGCCTTTAAAGCACATGAAAAGTCGCAAAACGTCGACAATGATGCCCTTGGCCAAAAAGGGCGTATGCGTTTTTTCCTGAATATATTCAGGAAAAAACGCATACGCACTTTTTGGCCAACCAAGCAACCTGGAAAGGCAAATCAGCGCTACAAAGTAGTCTCGCTTCCCATCGGTCAAAAGGGCCATGCTGCAAAAAGTGTCAAAACCAGAAATGCAGGATAGGCCATGGAGAAATGGCAGCCTTGCTACGCTGAGGGGCGGGATGTAAATTGCCAACAGCCACTCTGGAGAAGTGTACGGTGTGTCCTGAAACATCGAAAAAACACAGCTTAGGGAGCATAGGGCACGTCCACTCATGGGCGTATAAATTGGGAAAACTAAAAATCAGCAAGACACAGGCACCCCAAAGTTTAGGGCTGCTCTGTTGACAAGAACCTCCACTTCATGACACCTTAAATATCCCAGGAAAGAGAAAAATGGATAAAGAAGTTGTGGTCCTTATGTACAATGGAATATCACGCAGACATGAAATCAATATCATAAGGCTAGAAGAAGCAAGATGAGTGGACTTAGGTACGATGATTCTAAGTGAAATAAGTCACACAGAAAAAGACACTTATCATAAGCTATCACTTATAGAGGGAATGTAAAAACCGCTACACTTGAACTGAGTTACAAAACAGAACAGAATCACACGTTTAGAAAACACACTATGGCTGCTTAACGGGAAAGGTGAGGTGGGGTGATGCATAAAACAAGGGTTTCAAATTCGCTCAGATACCGTTCCATACACCCAATATGTAATAGAAAAGACCGACTCATTGCTCAGTGAACTGGACTCAACACCCCCTATTCACCGCACAAGAATATATGTGACTAGTAAGAATCTTAAAACCTATGTATTGATATCTGTCTGGAAGTGAGTCAAGTGGGTGTAAAGCCGCATAAACACAGCCGTGAAAAGCAGCTAAACCCCATTATAAAAATAAATTACTTTTAAAAACCCGTAAAACAAAGACAGTGAAAGACAGAGAAATTCTTACAAAATTCGTTCAGAGGCTGTGATGCAACCTGGATTGACCATATCTACACGCACAGCTGGATGAGTCATAAGGGTGGACACACTTGGGGCTGAGAGGTTGGGTGAGGTTGGGTGAGCAAACACAGACCCTTTAAAGTAATACTGTGTGGTACCCATCCCATGGGTCCCAAATCTCCAGGTTCAAGGGCATCTTCCTACATCGAAAACATACATGAGAAACCCAGAAGATGGTACACCGTGTGATTTTGTAAGGTTTCTAAAACGTACCTCATTTCTCATCTCCTTGTGCTCGGGTTCGCCATTCCAGGTACTTTACTAGCAATCTCCCTACTTGGAGAATCAGCACCTTTAACCTCCTGTTCCCTACAGGTTGCAATTTGTCCTGAGGATGAACGGGAAGAGGGGCAACCAATGAGAGACTAGATCTAGGTGTTGGGACAGGCACAGGTCACTCTATTTTCCCATCAGGAAGAAGAATTAACCACAGGCTCAGCCTGCCGCCCAGAAGCAGAATAGGGCCTGAGGCAATCCCGCGCTCTTGCGGCCAGCTCCCAAAAAAGCGAGTTGCAAAATGGAGCCCAGGGACACTGCCATTCACAAACCCGCAGAGTTATAAATGATAACTCTCGTCCACAAATATATTGAGGGAAGGCAACGAAGAGGATTTGAAAGCAAGGCAGAATTGCAGGAAACAGGTTTCAGGAGGTAGATTCGAATCGCCTTTAAAGCACATGAAAAGTCGCAAAACGTCGACAATGATGCCCTTGGCCAAAAAGGGCGTATGCGTTTTTTCCTGAATATATTCAGGAAAAAACGCATACGCCCTTTTTGGCCAACCAAGCAACCTGGAAAGGCAAATCAGCGCTACAAAGAAGTCTCGCTTCCCATCGGTCAAAAGGGCCATGCTGCAAAAAGTGTCAAAACCAGAAATGCAGGACAGGCCATGGAGAAATGGCAGCCTTGCTACGCTGAGGGGCGGGATGTAAATTGCCAACAGCCACTCTGGAGAAGTGTACGGTGTGTCCTGAAACATCTAAAAAACACAGCTTATGGAGCATAGGGCACGTCCACTCATGGGCGTATAAATTGGGAAAACTAAAAATCAGCAAGACACAGGCACCCCAAAGTTTAGGGCTGCTCTGTTGACAAGAACCTCCACTTCATGACACCTTAAATATCCCAGGAAAGAGAAAAATGGATAAAGAAGTTGTGGTCCTTATGTACAATGGAATATCACGCAGACATGAAATCAATATCATAAGGCTAGAAGAAGCAAGATGAGTGGACATAGGTACGATGATTCTAAGTGAAATAAGTCACACAGAAAAAGACACTTATCATAAGCTATCACTTATAGAGGGAATGTAAAAACCGCTACACTTGAACTGAGTTACAAAACAGAACAGAGTCACACGTTTAGAAAACACACTATGGCTGCTTAACGGGAAAGGTGAGGTGGGGTGATGCATAAAACAAGGGTTTCAAATTCGCTCAGATACCGTTCCATACACCCAATATGTAATAGAAAAGACCGACTCCTTGCTCAGTGAACTGGACTCAACACCCCCTATTCACCGCACAAGAATATATGTGACTAGTAAGAATCTTAAAACCTATGTATTGATATCTGTCTGGACGTGAGTCAAGTGGGTGTAAAGCCGCATAAACACAGCCGTGAAAAGCAGCTAAACCCCATTATAAAAATAAATTACTTTTAAAAACCCGTAAAACAAAGACAGTGAAAGAGAGAGAAATTCTTACAAAATTCGTTCAGAGGCTGTGATGCAACCTGGATTGAACATATCTAGACCCACAGCTGGATGAGACATAAGGGTGGACACACTTGGGGCTGAGAGGTTGGGTGAGGTTGGGTGAGCAAACACAGACCCTTTAAAGTAATACTGCGTGGTACCCATCCCATGGGTCCCAAATCTCCAGGTTCAAGGGCATCTTCCTACATCGAAAACATGCATGAGAAACCCAGAAGATGGTACACCGTGTGATTTTGAAAGGTTTCTAAAACGCACCTCATTTCTCATCTCCTTGTGCTCGGGTTCGCCATTCCAGGTACGTTAGTAGCAATCTCCCTACTTGGAGAATCAGCACCTTTAACCTCCTGTTCCCTACAGGTTGCAATTTGTCCTGAGGATGAACGGGAAGAGGGGCAACCAATGAGAGACTAGATCTAGGTGTTGGGACAGGCACAGGTCACTCTATTTTCCCATCAGGAAGAAGAATTAACCACAGGCTCAGCCTGCCGCCCAGAAGCAGAATAGGGCCTGAGGCAATCCCGCGCTCTTACGACCAGCTCCCAAAAAAGCGAGTTGAAAAATGGAGCCCAGGGACACTGCCATTCACAAACCCGCAGAGTTATAAATGATAACTCTCGTCCACAAATATATTGAGGGAAGGCAACAAAGAGGATTTGAAAGCAAGGCAGAATTGCAGGAAACAGGTTTCAGGAGGTAGATTCGAATCGCCTTTAAAGAACATGAAAAGTCGCAAAACGTCGACAATGATGCCCTTGGCCAAAAAGGGCGTATGCGTTTTTTCCTGAATATATTCAGGAAAAAACGCATACGCCCTTTTTGGCCAACCAAGCAACCTGGAAAGGCAAATCAGCGCTACAAAGAAGTCTCGCTTCCCATCGGTCAAAAGGGCCATGCTGCAAAAAGTGTCAAAACCAGAAATGCAGGACATGCCATGGAGAAATGGCAGCCTTGCTACGCTGAGGGGCGGGATGTAAATTGCCAACAGCCACTCTGGAGAAGTGTACGGTGTGTCCTGAAACATCTAAAAAACACAGCTTAGGGAGCATAGGGCACGTCCACTCATGGGCGTATAAATTGGGAAAACTAAAAATCAGCAAGACACAGGCACCCCAAAGTTTAGGGCTGCTCTGTTGACAAGAACCTCCACTTCATGACACCTTAAATATCCCAGGAAAGAGAAAAATGGATAAAGAAGTTGTGGTCCTTATGTACAATGGAATATCACGCAGACATGAAATCAATATCATAAGGCTAGAAGAAGCAAGATGAGTGGACTTAGGTACGATGATTCTAAGTGAAATAAGTCACACAGAAAAAGACACTTATCATAAGCTATCACTTATAGAGGGAAAGTAAAAACCGCTACACTTGAACTGAGTTACAAAACAGAACAGAGTCACACGTTTAGAAAACACACTATGGCTGCTTAACGGGAAAGGTGAGGTGGGGTGATGCATAAAACAAGGGTTTCAAATTCGCTCAGATACCGTTCCATACACCCAATATGTAATAGAAAAGACCGACTCATTGCTCAGTGAACTGGACTCAACAACCCCTATTCACCGCACAAGAATATATGTGACTAGTAAGAATCTTAAAACCTATGTATTGATATCTGTCTGGAAGTGAGTCAAGTGGGTGTAAAGCCGCATAAACACAGCCGTGAAAAGCAGCTAAACCCCATTATAAAAATAAATTACTTTTAAAAACCCGTAAAACAAAGACAGTGAAAGAGAGAGAAATTCTTACAAAATTCGTTCAGAGGCTGTGATGCAACCTGGATTGACCATATCTAGACCCACAGCTGGATGAGTCATAAGGGTGGACACACTTGGGGCTGAGAGGTTGGGTGAGGTTGGGTGAGCAAACACAGACCCTTTAAAGTAATACTGCGTGGTACCCATCCCATGGGTCCCAAATCTCCAGGTTCAAGGGCATCTTCCTACATCGAAAACATGCATGAGAAACCCAGAAGATGGTACACCGTGTGATTTTGTAAGGTTTCTAAAACGCACCTCATTTCTCATCTCCTTGTGCTCGGGTTCGCCATTCCAGGTACTTTACTAGCAATCTCCCTACTTGGAGAATCAGCACCTTTAACCTCCTGTTCCCTACAGGTTGCAATTTGTCCTGAGGATGAACGGGAAGAGGGGCAACCAATGAGAGACTAGATCTAGGTGTTGGGACAGGCACAGGTCACTCTATTTTCCCATCAGGAAGAAGAATTAACCACAGGCTCAGCCTGCCGCCCAGAAGCAGAATAGGGCCTGAGGCAATCCCGCGCTCTTGCGGCCAGCTCCCAAAAAAGCGAGTTGCAAAATGGAGCCCAGGGACACTGCCATTCACAAACCCGCAGAGTTATAAATGATAACTCTCGTCCACAAATATATTGAGGGAAGGCAACGAAGAGGATTTGAAAGCAAGTCAGAATTGCAGGAAACAGGTTTCAGGAGGTAGATACGAATCGCCTTTAAAGCACATGAAAAGTCACAAAACGTCGACAATGATGCCCTTGGCCAAAAAGGGCGTATGCGTTTTTTCCTGAATATATTCAGGAAAAAACGCATACGCCCTTTTTGGCCAACCAAGCAACCTGGAAAGGCAAATCAGCGCTACAAAGAAGTCTCGCTTCCCATCGGTCAAAAGGGCCATGCTGCAAAAAGTGTCAAAACCAGAAATGCAGGACAGGCCATGGAGAAATGGCAGCCTTGCTACGCTGAGGGGCGGGATGTAAATTGCCAACAGCCACTCTGGAGAAGTGTACGGTGTGTCCTGAAACATCTAAAAAACACAGCTTAGGGAGCATAGGGCACGTCCACTCATGGGCGTATAAATTGGGAAAACTAAAAATCAGCAAGACACAGGCACCCCAAAGTTTAGGGCTGCTCTGTTGACAAGAACCTCCACTTCATGACACCTTAAATATCCCAGGAAAGAGAAAAATGGTTAAAGAAGTTGTGGTCCTTATGTACAATGGAATATCACGCAGACATGAAATCAATATCATAAGGCTAGAAGAAGCAAGATGAGTGGACTTAGGTACGATGATTCTAAGTGAAATAAGTCACACAGAAAAAGACACTTATCATAAGCTATCACTTATAGAGGGAATGTAAAAACCGCTACACTTGAACTGAATTACAAAACAGAACAGAGTCACACGTTTAGAAAACACACTATGGCTGCTTAACGGGAAAGGTGAGGTGGGGTGATGCATAAAACAAGCGTTTCAAATTCGCTCAGATACCGTTCCATACACCCAATATGTAATAGACAACACCGACTCCTTGCTCAGTGAACTGGACTCAACACCCCCTATTCACCGCACAAGAATATATGTGACTAGTAAGAATCTTAAAACCTATGTATTGATATCTGTCTGGAAGTGAGTCAAGTGGGTGTAAAGCCGCATAAACACAGCCGTGAAAAGCAGCTAAACCCCATTATAAAAATAAATTACTTTTAAAAACCCGTAAAACAAAGACAGTGAAAGAGAGAGAAATTCTTACAAAATTCGTTCAGAGGCTGTGATGCAACCTGGATTGACCATATCTAGACCCACAGCTGGATGAGACATAAGGGTGGACACACTTGGGGCTGAGAGATTGGGTGAGGTTGGGTGAGCAAACACAGACCCTTTAAAGTAATACTGCGTGGTACCCCTAATATGGGTCCCAAATCTCCAGGTTCAAGGGCATCTTCCTACATCGAAAGCATGCATGAGAAACCCAGAAGATGGTACACCGTGTGATTTTGAAAGGTTTCTAAAACGCACCTCATTTCTCATCTCCTTGTGTTCGGGTTCGCCATTCCAGCTACTTTACTAGCAATCTCCCTACTTGGAGAATCAGCACCTTTAACCTCCTGTTCCGTACAGGTTGCAATTTGTCCTGAGGTTGAACTGGAAGAGGGGCAGCCAATGAGAGACTAGATCTAGGTGTTGGGACAGGCACAGGTCACTCTATTTTCCCATCAGGAAGAAGAATTAATCACAGGCTCAGCCTACCGCCGGGAACCAGAATAGGGCCTTAGGCAATCCCGTGCGATTGCGGCCAGCTCCCAAAAAAGACAGTTGAAAAATGGAGCTCAGGGGCACTGCAATTCACAAACCTGCTGAGTTATAAATGATAACTCTCGTCCAAAAATATTTTGAGGGAAGGCAACGAAGAGGATTTGAAAGCAAGGCAGAATTGCAGGAAACAGATTTCAGGAGGTAGATTCGAATCGCCTTTAAAGCACATGAAAGGTGGCAAAACGTCGACAATGATGACCTTGGCCAAAAAGGGCGTATGCGTTTTTTCCTGAATATATTCAGGAAAAAACGCATACGCCCTTTTTGGCCAACCAAGCAACCTGGAAAGGCAAATCAGCGCTACAAAGAAGTCTCGCTTCCCATCGGTCAAAAGGGCCATGCTGCAAAAATTTTCAAAACCAGAAATGCAGGACAGGCCATGGAGAAATGGCAGCCTTGCTACGCTGATGGGAGGGATGTAAATTGCCAAGAGCCACACTGGAGAAGTGTACGGTGTGTCCTGAAACTTCGAAAAAACACAGCTTAGGGAGCATAGGGCACTTCCACTCATGGTCGTATAAATTGGGAAAACTAAAAATCAGCAAGACACAGGCACCCCAATGATTAGGGCTGCTCTGTTGACAAGAACCTCCACATCATGCCACCTTAAATATCCCAGGAAAGAAAAAAATGGATAAAGAAGTTGTGGTCCTTATGTAAAATGGAATATCAATCAGACATGAAATAAATGTCATAAGGCTAGTAGAAGCAAGATGAGTGGATTTAGGAACGACGATTCTAAGTGAAATAAGTCACACAGAAAAAGACACTTATCATAAGCTATCACTTATAGAGGGAATGTAGAAACCGCTACACTTGAATTGAATTACAAAACAGAACAGAGTCACACGTTTAGAAAACACACTATGGCTGCTTAACGGGAAAGTTGAGGTGGGGTGATGCATAAAACAAGGGTTTCAAATTCGCTCACATACCGTTCCATACACCCAATATGTAATAGACAAGACCTACTCCTTGCTCAGTGAACTGTACACAACACCCCCTATTCACCGCACAAGAATATATCTGACTAGTAAGAATCTTAAAACCTATGTATTGATATCTCTCTGGAAGTGAGTCAAGTGGGTGTAAAGCCGCATCAACACAGCCGTGAAAGGCCGCTAAACCCCATTATAAAAATAAATTACTTTTAAAAACCCGTAAAACAAAGACAGTGAAAGAGAGAGAAATTCTTCCAAAATTCGGTCAGGGGCTGTGATGCAACCTGGATTGACCATATCTAGACACACAGCTGGATGAGACATAAGGGTGGACACTCTTGGGGCTGAGAGGTTGGGTGAGGTTGGGTGAGCAAACGCACAACCTTTAAAGTAATACTGTGTGGTACGCATCCCATGGGTCCCAAATCTCCAGGTTCAAGGGCATCTTCCTACATCAAAAACATACATGAGAAACCCAGAAGATGGTACACCGTGTGATTTTGTAAGGTTTCTAAAACGCACCTCATTTCTCATCTCCTTGTGCTCGGGTTCGCCATTCCAGGTACTTTACTAGCAATCTCCCTACTTGGAGAATCAGCACCTTTAACCTCCTGTTCCCTACAGGTTGCAATTTGTCCTGAGGATGAACGGAAGAGGGTCAAGCAATGAGAGACTAGATCTAGGTGTTGGGACAGGCACAGGTCACTCTATTTTCCCATCAGGAAGAAGAATTAACCACAGGCTCAGCCTGCCCCCCAGAAGCAGAATAGGGCCTGAGGCAATCCCGCGCTCCTGCGGCCAGCTCCCAAAAAAGCGAGTTGAAAAATGGAGCCCAGGGACACTGCCATTCACAAACCCGCATAGTTATAAATGATAACTCTCGTGCACAAATATATTGAGGGAAGGCAACGAAGAGGATTTGAAAGCAAGGCAGAATTGCAGGAAACAGGTTTCAGGAGGTAGATTCGAATCGCCTTTAAAGCACATGAAAAGTGGCAAAACGTCGACAATGATGCCCTTGGCCAAAAAGGGCGTATGCGTTTTTTCCTGAATATATTCAGGAAAAAACGCATACGCCCTTTTTGGCCAACCAAGCAACCTGAAAAAGCAAATCAGCACTACAAAGAAGTCTCGCTTCCCATCGGTCAAAAGGGCCATGCTGCAAAAAGTGTCAAAACCAGAAATGCAGGACAGGCCATGGAGAAATGGCAGCCTTGCTACGCTGATGGGCGGGATGTACATTGCCAACAGCCACTCTGGAGAAGTGTACGGTGTGTCCTGAAACATCGAAAAAAAACAGCTTGGGGAGCATAGGGCACGTCCACTCATGGGCGTATAAATTGGGAAAACTAAAAATCAGCAAGACACAGGCACCCGAAAGTTTAGGGCTGCTCTGTTGACAAGAACCTCCACTTCATGACACCTTAAATATCCCAGGAAAGAGAAAAATGGATAAAGAAGTTGTGGTCCTTATGTACAATGGAATATCACTCAGACATGAAATCAATGTCATAAGGCTAGTAGAAGCAAGATGAGTGGATTTAGGTACGACGATTCTAAGTGAAATAAGTCACACAGAAAAAGACACTTATCATAAGCTATCACTTATAGAGGGAATGTAAAAACCGCTACACTTGAACTGAATTACAAAACAGAACAGAGACACACGTTTACAAAACACACTATGGCTGCTTAACGGGAAATGTGAAGTGGGGTGATGCATAAAACAAGGGTTTCAAATTGGCTCAGATACCGTTCCATACACCCAATATGTAATAGACAAGACCAACTCCTTGCTCAGTGAACTGGACTCAACACCCCCTATTCACCGCACAAGAATATATGTGACTAGTAAGAATCGTAAAACCTATGTATTGATATCTGTCTGGAAGTGAGTCAAGTGGGTGTAAAGCCGCATAAACACAGCCGTGAAAAGCAGCTAAACACCATTATAAAAATAAATTACTTTTAAAAACCCGTAAAACAAAGACAGTGAAAGAGAGAGAAATTCTTACAAAATTCTTTCAGAGGCTGTGATGCAACCTGGATTGACCATATCTAGACCCACAGCTGGATGAGACATAAGGGTGGACACTCTTGGGGCTGAAAGGTTGGGTGAGGTTGGGTGAGCAAACGCAGAACCTTTAAAGTAATACTGCCTGGTACCCATTCCATGGGTCCCAAATCTCCAGGTTCAAGGGCATCTTCCTACATCGAAAACATGCATGAGAAATCCAGATGATGGTACACCGTGTGATTTTGAAAGGTTTCTAATACGCACCTCATTTCTCAACTCCTTGTGCTCGGGTTCGCCTTTCCAGCTACTTTACTATCAATCTCCCTACTTGGAGAATCAGCACCTTTAAGCTCCTGTTCCGTACAGGATGCAATTTGTCCTGAGGATGAACGGGAATAGGGGCAACCAATGAGAGACTAGATCTAGGTGTTGGGACAGGCACAGGTCACTCTATTTTCCCATCAGGAAGAAGAATTAACCACAGGCTCAGCCTGCCGCCCAGAAGCAGAATAGGGCCTGAGGCAATCCCGCGCTCTTACGGCCAGCTCCCAAAAAAGCGAGTTGAAAAATGGAGCCCAGGGACACTGCCATTCACAAACCCGCAGAGTTATAAATGATAACTCTCGTCCACAAATATATTGAGGGAAGGCAACGAAGAGGATTTGAAAGCAAGGCAGAATTGCAGGAAACAGGTTTCAGGAGGTAGATTCGAATCGCCTTTAAAGCACATGAAAAGTCGCAAAACGTCGACAATGATGCCCTTGGCCAAAAAGGGCGTATGCGTTTTTTCCTGAATATATTCAGGAAAAAACGCATACGCACTTTTTGGCCAACCAAGCAACCTGGAAAGGCAAATCAGCGCTACAAAGAAGTCTCGCTTCCCATCGGTCAAAAGGGCCATGCTGCAGAAAGTGTCAAAACCAGAAATGCAGGACAGGCCATGGAGAAATGGCAGCCTTGCTACGCTGATGGGCGGGATGTATATTGCCAACAGCCACTCTGGAGAAGTATACGGTGTGTCCTGAAACATCGAAAAAACACAGCTTAGGGAGCATAGGGCACGTCCACTCATGGGCGTATAAATTGGGAAAACTAAAAATCAGCAAGACACAGGCACCCCAAAGTTTAGGTCTGCTCTGTTGACAAGAACCTCCACTTCATGACACCTTAAATATCCCAGGAAAGAGAAAAATGGATAAAGAATTTGTGGTCCTTATGTAAAATGGAATATCACTCAGACATGAAATCAATGTCATAAGGCTAGTAGAAGCAAGATGAGTGGATTTAGGTACGACGATTCTAAGTGAAATAAGTCTCACAGAAAAAGACACTTATCATAAGCTATCACTTATAGAGGGAATGTAAAAACCGCTACACTTGAACTGAATTACAAAACAGAACAGAGTCTCACGTTTAGAAAACACACTATGGCTGCTTAACGGGAAAGGTGAGGTGGGGTGATGCATAAAACAAGGTTTTCAAATTCGCTCAGATACCGTTCCATACACCCAATATGTAATAGACAAGACCTACTCCTTGCTCAGTGAACTGGACTCAACACCCCCTATTCACCGCAGAAGAATATATGTGACTAGTAAGAATCTTAAAACCTATGAATTGATATCTGTCTGGAAGTGAGTCCAGTGGGTGTAAAGCCGCATAAACACAGCCGTGAAAGGCAGCTAAACCCCATTATAAAAATAAATAACTTTTAAAAACCCGTAAAACAAAGACAGTGAAAGAGAGAGAAATTCTTACACAATTCGTTCAGAGGCTGTGATGCAACCTGGATTGACCATATCTAGACACACAGCTGGATGAGACATAAGGGTGGACACTCTTGGGGCTGAAATGTTGGGTGAGGTTGGGTGAGCAAACCCAGACCCTTTAAAGTAATACTGCCTAGTACCCATCCCATGGGTCCCAAATCTCCAGGTTCAAGGGCATCTTCCTACATCGAAAACATGCATGAGAAACCCAGAAGATGGTATACCGTGTGATTTTGAAAGGTTTCTAATACGCACCTCATTTCTCATCTCCTTGTGCTCGGGTTCGCACTTCCAGCTACTTTACTAGCAATCTCCCTACTTGGAGAATCAGCACCTTTAAACTCCTGTTCCCTACAGGTTGCAATTTGTCCTGAGGATGAACGGGAAGAGGGGCAACCAATGAGAGACTAGATCTAGGTGTTGGGACACGCACAGGTCACTCTATTTTCCCATCGGGAAGAAGAATTAACCACAGGCTCAGCCTGCCGCCCAGAAGCAGAATAGGGCCTGAGGCAATCCCGCGCTTTTGCGGCCAGCTCCCAAAAAAGCCAGTTGAAAAATGGAGCTCAGGGACACTGCAATTCACAAACCCGCAGATGTATAAATGATAACTCTCATCCACAAATATATTGAGGGAAGGCAACGAAGAGGATTTGAAAGCAAGTCAGAATTGCAGGAAACAGGTTTCAGGAGGTAGATACGAATCGCCTTTAAAGCACATGAAAAGTCACAAAACGTCGACAATGATGCCCTTGGCCAAAAAGGGCGTATGCGTTTTTTCCTGAATATATTCAGGAAAAAACGCATACGCCCTTTTTGGCCAACTAAGCAACCTGGAAAGGCAAATCAGCGCTACAAAGTAGTCTCGCTTCCCATCGGTCAAAAGGGCCATGCTGCAAAAAGTGTCAAAACCAGAAATGCAGGACAGGCCATGGAGAAATGGCAGCCTTGCTATGCTGATGGGCGGGATGTAAATTGCCAACAGCCACTCTGGAGAAGTGTACGGTGTGTCCTGAAACATCTAAAACACACAGCTTAGGGAGCATAGGGCACGTCCACTCATGGGCGTATAAATTGGGAAAACTAAAAATCAGCAAGACACAAGCACCCCAAAGTTTAGGGCTGCTCTGTTGACAAGAACCTCCACTTCATGACACCTTAAATATCCCAGGAAAGAGAAAAATGGATAAAGAAGTTGTGGTCCTTATGTACAATGGAATATCACTCAGACATGAAATCAATGTCATAAGGCTAGTAGAAGCAAGATGAGTGGACTTAGGTACGACGATTCTAAGTGAAATAAGTCACACAGAAAAAGACACTTATCATAAGCTATCACTTATAGAGGGAATGTAAAAACCGCTACACTTGAATTGAATTACAAAACAGAACAGAGTCACACGTTTAGAAAACACACTATGGCTGCTTAACGGGAAAGGTGAGGTGGGGTGATGCATAAAACAAGGGTTTCAAATTGGCTCAGATACCGTTCCATACACCCAATATGTAATAGAAAAGACCGACTCCTTGCTCAGTGAACTGGACTCAACACCCCCTATTCACCGCACAAGAATATATGTGACTAGTAAGAATCTTAAAACCTATGTATTGATATCTGTCTGGAAGTGAGTCAAGTGGGTGTAAAGCCGCATAAACACAGCCGTGAAAAGCAGCTAAACCCCATTATAAAAATAAATTACTTTTAAAAACCCGTAAAACAAAGACAGTGAAAGAGAGAGAAATTCTTACAAAATTCGTTCAGGGGCTGTGATGCAACCTGGATTGACCATATCTAGACCCACAGCTGGATGAGACATAAGGGTAGACACACTTGGGGCTGATAGGTTGGGTGAGGTAGGGTGAGCAAACACAGACCCTTTAAAGTAATACTGCCTGGTACCCATCCCATGGGTCCCAAATCTCCAGGTTCAAGGGCATATTCCTACATCGAAAACATGCATGAGAAACCCAGAAACACCGTGTGATTTTGAAAGGTTTCTAAAACGCACCTCATTTCTCATCTCCTTGTGCTCGGGTTCGCCATTCCAGCTACTTTACTAGCAATCTCCCTACTTGGAGAATCAGCACCTTTAACCTCCTGTTCCCTACAGGTTGCAATTTGTCCTGAGGATGAACGGAAGAGGGTCAAGCAATGAGAGACTAGATCTAGGTGTTGGGACAGGCACAGGTCACTCTATTTTCCCATCAGGAAGAAGAATTAACCACAGGCTCAGCCTGCCGCCCAGAAGCAGAATAGGGCCTGAGGCAATCCCGCGCTCCTGCCGCCAGCTCCCAAAAAAGCGAGTTGAAAAATGGAGCCCAGGGACACTGCCATTCACAAACCCGCAGAGTTATAAATGATAACTCTCGTCCACAAATATATTGAGGGAAGGCAACGAAGAGGATTTGAAAGCAAGGCAGAATTGCAGGAAACAGGTTTCAGAAGGTAGATTCGAATCGCCTTTAAAGCACATGAAAAGTCGCAAAACGTCGACAATGATGCCCTTGGCCAAAAAGGGCGTATGCGTTTTTTCCTGAATATATTCAGGAAAAAACGCATACGCCCTTTTTGGCCAACCAAGCAACCTGGAAAGGCAGATCAGCGCTACAAAGTAGTCTCGCTTCCCATCGGTCAAAAGGGCCATGCTGCAAAAAGTGTCAAAACCAGAAATGCAGGACAGGCCATGGAGAAATGGCAGCCTTGCTACGCTGATGGGCGGGATGTAAATTGCCAACAGCCACTCTGGAGAAGTGTACGGTGTGTCCTGAAACATCTAAAGCACACAGCTTAGGGAGCATAGGGCACGTCCACTCATGGGCGTATAAATTGGGAAAACTAAAAATCAGCAAGACACAGGCACCCCAAAGTTTAGGGCTGCTCTGTTGACAAGAACCTCCACTTCATGACACCTTAAATATCCCAGGAAAGAGAAAAATGGATAAAGAAGTTGTGGTCCTTATGTACAATGGAATATCACTCAGACATGAAATCAATATCATAAGGCTAGAAGAAGCAAGATGAGTGGACTTAGGTACGACGATTCTAAGTGAAATAAGTCACACAGAAAAAGACACTTATCATAAGCTATCACTTATAGAGGGAATGTAAAAACCGCTACACTTGAATTGAATTACAAAACAGAACAGAGTCACACGTTTAGAAAACACACTATGGCTGCTTAACGGGAAAGGTGAGGTGGGGTGATGCATAAAACAAGGGTTTCAAATTCGCTCAGATACCTTTCCATACACCCAATATGTAATAGAAAAGACCGACTCCTTGCTCAGTGAACTGGACTCAACACCCCCTATTCACCGCACAAGAATATATGTGACTAGTAAGAATCTTAAAACCTATGTATTGATATCTGTCTGGAAGTGAGTCAAGTGGGTGTAAAGTCGCATAAACACAGCCGTGAAAAGCAGCTAAACCCCATTATAAAAATAAATTACTTTAAAAACCCGTAAAACAAAGACAGTGAAAGAGAGAGAAATTCTTACAAAATTCGTTCAGGGGCTGTGATGCCACCTGGATTGACCATATCTAGACCCACAAGTGGATGAGACAAAAGGGTAGACACACTTGGGGCTGAGAGGTTGGGTGAGGTTGGGTGAGCAAACACAGACATGTAAAGTAATACTGTGTGGTACGCATCCCATGGGTCCCAAATCTCCAGGTTCAAGGGCATATTCCTACATCGAAAACATGCATGAGAAACCCAGAAGATGGTACACCGTGTGATTTTGAAAGGTTTCTAATACGCACATCATTTCTCATCTCCTTGTGCTCGGGTTCGCCTTTCCAGCTACTTTACTAGCAATCTCCTTACTTGGAGAATCCGCACCTTTAACCTCCTGTTCCATACAGGTTGCAATTTGTCCTGAGGGTGAAAGGGAAGAGGGGCAACCAATGAGAGACTAGATCTAGGTGTTGGGACAGGCACAGGTCCCTCTATTTTCCCATCAGGAAGAAGAATTAACCACAGGCTCAGCCTGCCCCCCGGAACCAGAATAGGGCCTGAGGCAATCCCGTGCTTTTGCGGCCAGCTCCCAAAAAAGACAGTTGAAAAATGGAGCTCGGGGGCACTGCCTTTCACAAACCCGCTGAGTTATAAATGATAACTCTCGTCCACAAATATATTGAGGGAAGACAACGAAGAGGATTTGAAAGCAAGGCAGAATTGCAGGAAACCGGTTTCAGGAAGTAGATTCGAATCGCCTTTAAAGCACATGAAAAGTGGCAAAACGCCGACAATGATGCCCTTGGCCAAACGGGGCGTATGCGTTTTTTCCTGAATATATTCAGGAAAAAACGCATACGCCCCGTTTGGCCAACCAAGCAACCTGGAAAGGCAAATCAGCGCTACAAAGAAGTCTCGCTTCCCATCGGTCAAAAGGGCCATGCTGCAGAAAGTGTCAAAACCAGAAATGCAGGACAGGCCATAGAGAAATGGCAGCCTTGCTACGCTGATGGGCGGGATGTAAATTGCCAACAGCCGCTCTGGAGAAGTGTACTGTGTGTCCTGAAACATTGAAAAAACACAGCTTAGGGAGCATAGGGCACGTCCACTCATGGGCGTATAAATTGGGAAAACTAAAAATCAGCAAGACACAGGCACCCCAAAGTTTAGCGCTGCTCTATTGACAGGAACCTCCACTTCATGACACCTTAAATATCCCAGGAAAGAGAAAAATGGATAAAGAAGCTGTGGTCCTTATGTACAATGGAATATCACTCAGACATGAAATGAATGCAATAAGGCTAGTAGAAGCAAGATGAGTGGAGTTAGGTACAAGGATTCTAAGTGAAATAAGTCACACAGAAAAAGACACTTATCATAAGCTATCACTTATAGAGGGAATGTAAAAACCGCTACACTTGAACTGAATTACAAAACAGAACAGAGTCACACGTTTAGAAAACACACTATGGCTGCTTAACGGGAAAAGTGAGGTGGGGTGAGGCATAAAACAAGGGTTTCAAATTCGCTCAGATACCTTTCCATACACCCAATATGTAATAGACAAGACCTACTCCTTGCTCAGTGAACTGGACTCAACACCCCCTATTCACCGCACAAGAATATATCTGACTAGTAAGAATCTTAAAACTTATGTATTGATATCTCTCTCGAAGTGAGTCAAGTGGGTGTAAAGCCGCATAAACACAGCCATGAAAAGCAGCTAAACCCCATTATAAAAATAAATTACTTTTAAAAACCCGTTAAACAAAGACAGTGAAAGAGAGAGAAATTCTTCCAAAATTCGTTCAGGGGCTGTGATGCAACCTGGATTGACCATATCTAGACCCACAGCTGGATGAGACATAACGGTGGACACTCTTGGGGCTGAGAGGTTTGGTGAGGTTGGGTGAGCAAACGCAGAACCTTTAAAGTAATACTGCGTGGTACCCATCCCATGGGTCCCAAATATCCAGGTTCAAGGGCATCTTCCTACATCGAAAACATGTATGAGAAACCCAGCAGATGGTACACCTTGTGATTTTGAAAGGTTTCTAAAAGGCACCTTATTTCTCATCTCCTTGTGTTCGGGTTCGCCATTCCAGCTACTTTACTAGCAATCTCCCTACTTGGAGAATCAGCACCTTTAACCTCCTGTTCCCTACAGGTTGCAATTTGTCCTGAGGATGAACGGGAAGAGGGGCAACAAATGAGAGACTAGATCTAGGTGTTGGGACAGGCACTGGTCACTCTATTTTCCCATCAGGAAGAAGAATTAACCACAGGCTCAGCCTGCCGCCCAGAAGCAGAATAGGGCCTGAGGCAATCCCGCGCTCTTGCGGCCAGCTCCCAAAAAAGCGAGTTGAAAAATGGAGATCAGGGACACTGCCATTCACAAACCCGCAGAGTTATAAATGATAACTCTCGTCCACAAATATATTGAGGGAAGGCAATGAAGAGGATTTGAAAGCAAGGCAGAATTGCAGGAAACAGGTTTCAGGAGGTAGATTCGAATCGCCTTTAAAGCACATGAAAAGTCGAAAAATGTCGACAATGATGCCCTTGGCCAAAAAGGGCGTATGCGTTTTTTCCTGAATATATTCAGGAAAAAACGCATACGCCCTTTTTGGCCAACCAAGCAACCTGGAAAGGCAAATCAGCGCTACAAAGTAGTCTCGCTTCCCATCGGTCAAAAGGGCCATGATGCAAAAATTGTCAAAACCAGACATGCAGTACAGACCATGGAGAAATGGCAGCCTTGCTACGCTGATGGGCGGGATGTAAATTGCCAACAGCCACTCTGGAGAAGTGTACGGTGTGTCCTGAAACATCTAAAACACACAGCTTAGGGAGCATAGGGCACGTCCACTCATGGGCGTATAAATTGGGAAAACTAAAAATCAGCAAGACACAGGCACCCCAAAGTTTAGGGCTGCTCTGTTGACAAGAACCTCCACTTCATGACACCTTAAATATCCCAGGAAAGAGAAAAATGGATAAAGAAGTTGTGGTCCTAATGTACAATGGAATATCACGCAGACATGAAAACAATATCATAAGGCTAGAAGAAGCAAGATGAGTGGACTTAGGTACGATGATTCTAAGTGAAATAAGTCACACAGAAAAAGACACTTATCATAAGCTATCACTTATAGAGGGAATGTAAAAACCGCTACACTTGAACTGAGTTACAAAACAGAACAGAGTCACACGTTTAGAAAACACACTATGGCTGCTTAACGGGAAAGGTGAGGTGGGGTGATGCATAAAACAAGGGTTTCAAATTCGCTCAGATACCGTTCCATACACCCAATATGTAATAGAAAAGACCGACTCATTGCTCAGTGAACTGGACTCAACACCCCCTATTCACCGCACAAGAATATATGTGACTAGTAAGAATCTTAAAACCTATGTATTGATATCTGTCTGGAAGTGAGTCAAGTGGGTGTAAAGCCCCATAAACACAGCCATGAAAAGCAGCTAAACCCCATTATAAAAATAAGTTACTTTTAAAAACCCGTAAAACAAAGACAGTGAAAGAGAGAGAAATTCTTACAAAATTCGTTCAGAGGCTGTGATGCAACCTGGATTGACCATATCTAGACCCACAGCTGGATGAGACATAAGGGTGGACACACTTGGGGCTGCGAGGTTGGGTGAGGTTGGGTGAGCAAACACAGACCCTTTAAAGTAATACTGGGTGGTACCCATCCCATGGGTCCCAAATCTCCAGGTTCAAGGGCATCTTCCTACATCGAAAACATGCATGAGAAACCCAGAAGATGGTACACCATGTGATTTTGAAAGGTTTCTAAAACGCACCTCATTTCTCATCTCCTTGTGTTCGGGTTCGCCATTCCAGCTACTTTACTAGCAATCTCCCTACTTGGAGAATCAACACCTTTAACCTCCTGTTCCGTACAGGTTGCAATTTGTCCTGAGGATGAAAGGGAAGAGGGGCAACCAATGAGAGACTAGATCTAGGTGTTGGGACAGGCACAGGTCACTCTATTTTCCCATCAGGAAGAAGAATTAACCACAGGCTCAGCCTACCGCCGGTAACCAGAATAGGGCCTTAGGCAATCCCGTGCGTTTGCGGCCAGCTCCCAAAATAGACAGTTGAAAAATGGAGCTCAGGGGCACTGCAATTCACAAACCTGCTGAGTTATAAATGATAACTCTCGTCCAAAAATATATTGAGGGAAGGCAACGAAGAGGATTTCAAAGCAAGGCAGAATTGCACGAAACAGATTTCAGGAGGTAGATTCGAATCGCCTTTAAAGCACATGAAAGGTGGCAAAACGTCGACAATGATGACCTTGTCCAAAAAGAGCGAATGCGTTTTTTCCTGAATATATTCAGGAAAAAAGGCATACGCCCTTTTTGGCCAACCAAGCAACCTGGAAAGGCAAATCATCGCTACAAAGTAGTCTCGCTTCCCATCGGTCAAAAGGGTCATGCTGCAAAAAGTGTCAAAACCAGAAATGCAGGACAGGACATGGAGAAATGGCAGCCTTGCTACGCTGATGGGAGGGATGTAAATTGCCAACAGCCACTCTGGAGAAGTATACGGTGTGTCCTGAAATATCTAAAACACACAGCTTAGGGAGCATAGGGCACGTCCACTCATGGGCGTATAAATTGGGAAAACTAAAAATCAGCAAGACACAGGCACCCCAAAATTTAGGGCTGCTCTGTTGACAAGAACCTCCACTTCATGACACCTTAAATATCCCAGGAAAGAGAAAAATGGATAAAGAAGTTGTGGTCCTTATGTTCAATGGAATATCACTCAGACATGAAATCAATGTCATAAGGCAAGTAGAAGCAAGATGAGTGGATTTAAGTACGATGATTCTAAGTGAAATAAGTCACACAGAAAAAGACACTTATCATAAGCTATCACTTATAGAGGGAATGTAAAAACCGCTACACTTTAACTGAATTACAAAACAGAACAGAGTCACACGTTTAGAAAACACACTATGGCTGCTTAACGGGAAAGGTGAGGTGGGGTGATGCATAAAACAAGGGTTTCAAATTCGCTCAGATACCGTTCCATACACCCAATATGTAATAGACAAGACCGACTCCTTGCTCAGTGAACTGGACTCAACACCCCCTATTCACCACACAAGAATATATCTGACTAGTAAGAATCTTAAAACCTATGAATTGATATCTCTCTGGAAGTGAGTCAAGTGGGTGTAAAGCCGCATAAACACAGCCGTGAAAAGCAGCTAAACCCCATTATAAAAATAAATTACTTTTAAAAACCCGTAAAACAAAGACTGTGAAAGAGAGAGAAATTCTTCCAAAATTCGGTCTGCGGCTGTGATGCAACCTGGATTGACCATATCTAGACACACAGCTGGATGAGACATAAGGGTGGACACTCTTGGGGCTGAGAGGTTGGGTGAGCAAACGCAGAGCCTTTAAAGTAATACTGCGTGGTACGCATCCCATGGGTCCCAAATCTCCAGGTTCAACGGCATCTTCGTACATCGAAAACATACATGAAAAACCCAGAAGATGGTACACCGTGTGATTTTGAAAGGTTTCTAAAACGCACCTCATTTCTCATCTCCTTGTGTTCGGGTTCGCCATTCCAGGTACTTTACTAGCAATCTCCCTACTTGGAGAATCAGCACCTTTAACCTCCTGTTCCCTACAGGTTGCAATTTGTCCTGAGGATGAACGGAAGAGGGGCAACCAATGAGAGACTAGATCTAGGTGTTGGGACAGGCACAGGTCACTCTATTTTCCCATCAGGAAGAAGAATTAAAAACAGGCTCAGCCTGCCGCCCAGAAGCAGAATAGGGCCTGAGGCAATCCCGCGCTCCTGCGGCCAGCTCCCAAAAAAGCGAGTTGAAAAATGGAGCCCAGGGACACTGCCATTCACAAACCCGCAGAGTTATAAATGATAACTCCCGTCCACAAATATATTGAGGGAAGGCAACGAAGAGGATTTGAATGCAAGGCAGAATTGCAGGAAACAGGTTTCAGGAGGTAGATACGAATCGCCTTTAAAGCACATGAAAAGTCGCAAAACGTCGACAATGATGCCCTTGGCCAAAAAGGGCGTATGCGTATTTTCCTGAATATATTCAGGAAAAAACGCATACGCCCTTTTTGGCCAACCAAGCAACCTGGAAAGGCAAATCAGCGCTACAAAGAAGTCTCGCTTCCCATCGGTCAAAAGGGCCATGCTGCAGAAAGTGTCAAAACCAGAAATGCAGGACAGGCCATGGAGAAATGGCAGCCTTGCTACGCTGATGGGCGGGATGTAAATTGCCAACAGCCACTCTGGAGAAGTGTACGGTGTGTCCTGAAACATCTAAAACACACAGCTTAGGGAGCATAGGGCACGTCCACTCATGGGCGTATAAATTGGGAAAACTAAAAATCAGCAAGACACAGGCACCCCAAAGTTTAGGGCGGCTCTGTTGACAAGATCCTCCACTTCATGACACCTTAAATATCCCAGGAAAGAGAAAAATGGATAAAGAAGTTGTGGTCCTTCTGTACAATGGAATATCACGCAGACAGGAAATCAATATCATAAGGCTAGAAGAAGCAAGATGAGTGGACTTAGGTACGATGATTCTAAGTGAAATAAGTCACACAGAAAAAGACACTTATCATAAGCTATCACTTATAGAGGGAATGTAAAAACCGCTACACTTGAACTGAGTTACAAAACAGAACAGAGTAACACGTTTAGAAAACACACTATGGCTGCTTAACGGGAAAGGTGAGGTGGGGTGATGCATAAAACAAGGGTTTCAAATTCGCTCAGATACCTTTCCATACACCCAATATGTAATAGAAAAGACCGACTCCTTGCTCAGTGAACTGGACTCAACACCCCCTATTCACCGCACAAGAATATATGTGACTAGTAAGAATCTTAAAACCTATGTATTGATATCTGTCTGGACGTGAGTCAAGTGGGTGTAAAGCCGCATAAACACAGCCGTGAAAAGCAGCTAAACCCCATTATAAAAATAAATTACTTTTAAAAACCCGTAAAACAAAGACAGTGAAAGAGAGAGACATTCTTACAAAATTCGTTCAGAGGCTGTGATGCAACCTGGATTGAACATATCTAGACCCACAGCTGGATGAGACATAAGGGTGGACACACTTGGGGCTGAGAGGTTGGGTGAGGTTGGGTGAGCAAACACAGACCCTTTAAATTAATACTGCGTGGTACCCATCCCATGGGTCCCAAATCTCCAGGTTCAAGGGCATCTTCCTACATCGAAAACATGCATGAGAAACCCAGAAGATGGTACACCGTGTGATTTTGAAAGGTTTCTAAAACGCACCTCATTTCTCATCTCCTTGTGCTCGGGTTCGCCATTCCAGGTACGTTACTAGCAATCTCCCTACTTGGAGAATCAGCACCTTTAACCTCCTGTTCCCTACAGGTTGCAATTTGTCCTGAGGATGAACGGGAAGAGGGGCAACCAATGAGAGACTAGATCTAGGTGTTGGGACAGGCACAGGTCACTCTATTTTCCCATCAGGAAGAAGAATTAACCACAGGCTCAGCCTGCCGCCCAGAAGCAGAATAGGGCCTGAGGCAATCCCGCGCTCTTACGACCAGCTCCCAAAAAAGCGAGTTGAAAAATGGAGCCCAGGGACACTGCCATTCACAAACCCGCAGAGTTATAAATGATAACTCTCGTCCACAAATATATTGAGGGAAGGCAACGAAGAGGATTTGAAAGCAAGGCAGAATTGCAGGAAACAGGTTTCAGGAGGTAGATTCGAATCGCCTTTAAAGCACATGAAAGGTCGCAAAACGTCGACAATGATGCCCTTGGCCAAAAAGGGCGTATGCGTTTTTTCCTGAATATATTCAGGAAAAAACGCATACGCCCTTTTTGGCCAACCAAGCAACCTGGAAAGGCAAATCAGCGCTACAAAGTAGTCTCGCTTCCCATCGGTCAAAAGGGCCATGCTGCAAAAAGTGTCAAAACCAGAAATGCAGGACAGGCCATGGAGAAATGGCAGCCTTGCTACGCTGATGGGCGGGATGTAAATTGCCAACAGCCGCTCTGGAGAAGTGTACTGTGTGTCCTGAAACATTGAAAAAACACAGCTTAGGGAGCATAGGGCACGTCGACTCATGGGCGTATAAATTGGGAAAACTAAAAATCAGCAAGACACAGGCACCCCAAAGTTTAGCGCTGCTCTATTGACAGGAACCTCCACTTCATGACACCTTAAATATCCCAGGAAAGAGAAAAATGGATAAAGAAGCTGTGGTCCTTATGTACAATGGAATATCACTCAGACATGAAATGAATGCAATAAGGCTAGTAGAAGCAAGATGAGTGGAGTTAGGTACAAGGATTCTAAGTGAAATAAGTCACACAGAAAAAGACACTTATCATAAGCTATCACTTATAGAGGGAATGTAAAAACCGCTACACTTGAACTGAATTACAAAACAGAACAGAGTCACACGTTTAGAAAACACACTATGGCTGCTTAACGGGAAAAGTGAGGTGGGGTGAGGCATAAAACAAGGGTTTCAAATTCGCTCAGATACCTTTCCATACACCCAATATGTAATAGACAAGACCTACTCCTTGCTCAGTGAACTGGACTCAACACCCCCTATTCACCGCACAAGAATATATCTGACTAGTAAGAATCTTAAAACTTATGTATTGATATCTCTCTCGAAGTGAGTCAAGTGGGTGTAAAGCCGCATAAACACAGCCATGAAAAGCAGCTAAACCCCATTATAAAAATAAATTACTTTTAAAAACCCGTTAAACAAAGACAGTGAAAGAGAGAGAAATTCTTCCAAAATTCGTTCAGGGGCTGTGATGCAACCTGGATTGACCATATCTAGACCCACAGCTGGATGAGACATAACGGTGGACACTCTTGGGGCTGAGAGGTTTGGTGAGGTTGGGTGAGCAAACGCAGAACCTTTAAAGTAATACTGCGTGGTACCCATCCCATGGGTCCCAAATATCCAGGTTCAAGGGCATCTTCCTACATCGAAAACATGTATGAGAAACCCAGCAGATGGTACACCTTGTGATTTTGAAAGGTTTCTAAAAGGCACCTTATTTCTCATCTCCTTGTGTTCGGGTTCGCCATTCCAGCTACTTTACTAGCAATCTCCCTACTTGGAGAATCAGCACCTTTAACCTCCTGTTCCCTACAGGTTGCAATTTGTCCTGAGGATGAACGGGAAGAGGGGCAACAAATGAGAGACTAGATCTAGGTGTTGGGACAGGCACTGGTCACTCTATTTTCCCATCAGGAAGAAGAATTAACCACAGGCTCAGCCTGCCGCCCAGAAGCAGAATAGGGCCTGAGGCAATCCCGCGCTCTTGCGGCCAGCTCCCAAAAAAGCGAGTTGAAAAATGGAGATCAGGGACACTGCCATTCACAAACCCGCAGAGTTATAAATGATAACTCTCGTCCACAAATATATTGAGGGAAGGCAATGAAGAGGATTTGAAAGCAAGGCAGAATTGCAGGAAACAGGTTTCAGGAGGTAGATTCGAATCGCCTTTAAAGCACATGAAAAGTCGAAAAATGTCGACAATGATGCCCTTGGCCAAAAAGGGCGTATGCGTTTTTTCCTGAATATATTCAGGAAAAAACGCATACGCCCTTTTTGGCCAACCAAGCAACCTGGAAAGGCAAATCAGCGCTACAAAGTAGTCTCGCTTCCCATCGGTCAAAAGGGCCATGATGCAAAAATTGTCAAAACCAGACATGCAGTACAGACCATGGAGAAATGGCAGCCTTGCTACGCTGATGGGCGGGATGTAAATTGCCAACAGCCACTCTGGAGAAGTGTACGGTGTGTCCTGAAACATCTAAAACACACAGCTTAGGGAGCATAGGGCACGTCCACTCATGGGCGTATAAATTGGGAAAACTAAAAATCAGCAAGACACAGGCACCCCAAAGTTTAGGGCTGCTCTGTTGACAAGAACCTCCACTTCATGACACCTTAAATATCCCAGGAAAGAGAAAAATGGATAAAGAAGTTGTGGTCCTAATGTACAATGGAATATCACGCAGACATGAAAACAATATCATAAGGCTAGAAGAAGCAAGATGAGTGGACTTAGGTACGATGATTCTAAGTGAAATAAGTCACACAGAAAAAGACACTTATCATAAGCTATCACTTATAGAGGGAATGTAAAAACCGCTACACTTGAACTGAGTTACAAAACAGAACAGAGTCACACGTTTAGAAAACACACTATGGCTGCTTAACGGGAAAGGTGAGGTGGGGTGATGCATAAAACAAGGGTTTCAAATTCGCTCAGATACCGTTCCATACACCCAATATGTAATAGAAAAGACCGACTCATTGCTCAGTGAACTGGACTCAACACCCCCTATTCACCGCACAAGAATATATGTGACTAGTAAGAATCTTAAAACCTATGTATTGATATCTGTCTGGAAGTGAGTCAAGTGGGTGTAAAGCCCCATAAACACAGCCATGAAAAGCAGCTAAACCCCATTATAAAAATAAGTTACTTTTAAAAACCCGTAAAACAAAGACAGTGAAAGAGAGAGAAATTCTTACAAAATTCGTTCAGAGGCTGTGATGCAACCTGGATTGACCATATCTAGACCCACAGCTGGATGAGACATAAGGGTGGACACACTTGGGGCTGCGAGGTTGGGTGAGGTTGGGTGAGCAAACACAGACCCTTTAAAGTAATACTGGGTGGTACCCATCCCATGGGTCCCAAATCTCCAGGTTCAAGGGCATCTTCCTACATCGAAAACATGCATGAGAAACCCAGAAGATGGTACACCATGTGATTTTGAAAGGTTTCTAAAACGCACCTCATTTCTCATCTCCTTGTGTTCGGGTTCGCCATTCCAGCTACTTTACTAGCAATCTCCCTACTTGGAGAATCAACACCTTTAACCTCCTGTTCCGTACAGGTTGCAATTTGTCCTGAGGATGAAAGGGAAGAGGGGCAACCAATGAGAGACTAGATCTAGGTGTTGGGACAGGCACAGGTCACTCTATTTTCCCATCAGGAAGAAGAATTAACCACAGGCTCAGCCTACCGCCGGTAACCAGAATAGGGCCTTAGGCAATCCCGTGCGTTTGCGGCCAGCTCCCAAAATAGACAGTTGAAAAATGGAGCTCAGGGGCACTGCAATTCACAAACCTGCTGAGTTATAAATGATAACTCTCGTCCAAAAATATATTGAGGGAAGGCAACGAAGAGGATTTCAAAGCAAGGCAGAATTGCACGAAACAGATTTCAGGAGGTAGATTCGAATCGCCTTTAAAGCACATGAAAGGTGGCAAAACGTCGACAATGATGACCTTGTCCAAAAAGAGCGAATGCGTTTTTTCCTGAATATATTCAGGAAAAAAGGCATACGCCCTTTTTGGCCAACCAAGCAACCTGGAAAGGCAAATCATCGCTACAAAGTAGTCTCGCTTCCCATCGGTCAAAAGGGTCATGCTGCAAAAAGTGTCAAAACCAGAAATGCAGGACAGGACATGGAGAAATGGCAGCCTTGCTACGCTGATGGGAGGGATGTAAATTGCCAACAGCCACTCTGGAGAAGTATACGGTGTGTCCTGAAATATCTAAAACACACAGCTTAGGGAGCATAGGGCACGTCCACTCATGGGCGTATAAATTGGGAAAACTAAAAATCAGCAAGACACAGGCACCCCAAAATTTAGGGCTGCTCTGTTGACAAGAACCTCCACTTCATGACACCTTAAATATCCCAGGAAAGAGAAAAATGGATAAAGAAGTTGTGGTCCTTATGTTCAATGGAATATCACTCAGACATGAAATCAATGTCATAAGGCAAGTAGAAGCAAGATGAGTGGATTTAAGTACGATGATTCTAAGTGAAATAAGTCACACAGAAAAAGACACTTATCATAAGCTATCACTTATAGAGGGAATGTAAAAACCGCTACACTTTAACTGAATTACAAAACAGAACAGAGTCACACGTTTAGAAAACACACTATGGCTGCTTAACGGGAAAGGTGAGGTGGGGTGATGCATAAAACAAGGGTTTCAAATTCGCTCAGATACCGTTCCATACACCCAATATGTAATAGACAAGACCGACTCCTTGCTCAGTGAACTGGACTCAACACCCCCTATTCACCACACAAGAATATATCTGACTAGTAAGAATCTTAAAACCTATGAATTGATATCTCTCTGGAAGTGAGTCAAGTGGGTGTAAAGCCGCATAAACACAGCCGTGAAAAGCAGCTAAACCCCATTATAAAAATAAATTACTTTTAAAAACCCGTAAAACAAAGACTGTGAAAGAGAGAGAAATTCTTCCAAAATTCGGTCTGCGGCTGTGATGCAACCTGGATTGACCATATCTAGACACACAGCTGGATGAGACATAAGGGTGGACACTCTTGGGGCTGAGAGGTTGGGTGAGCAAACGCAGAGCCTTTAAAGTAATACTGCGTGGTACGCATCCCATGGGTCCCAAATCTCCAGGTTCAACGGCATCTTCGTACATCGAAAACATACATGAAAAACCCAGAAGATGGTACACCGTGTGATTTTGAAAGGTTTCTAAAACGCACCTCATTTCTCATCTCCTTGTGTTCGGGTTCGCCATTCCAGGTACTTTACTAGCAATCTCCCTACTTGGAGAATCAGCACCTTTAACCTCCTGTTCCCTACAGGTTGCAATTTGTCCTGAGGATGAACGGAAGAGGGGCAACCAATGAGAGACTAGATCTAGGTGTTGGGACAGGCACAGGTCACTCTATTTTCCCATCAGGAAGAAGAATTAAAAACAGGCTCAGCCTGCCGCCCAGAAGCAGAATAGGGCCTGAGGCAATCCCGCGCTCCTGCGGCCAGCTCCCAAAAAAGCGAGTTGAAAAATGGAGCCCAGGGACACTGCCATTCACAAACCCGCAGAGTTATAAATGATAACTCCCGTCCACAAATATATTGAGGGAAGGCAACGAAGAGGATTTGAATGCAAGGCAGAATTGCAGGAAACAGGTTTCAGGAGGTAGATACGAATCGCCTTTAAAGCACATGAAAAGTCGCAAAACGTCGACAATGATGCCCTTGGCCAAAAAGGGCGTATGCGTATTTTCCTGAATATATTCAGGAAAAAACGCATACGCCCTTTTTGGCCAACCAAGCAACCTGGAAAGGCAAATCAGCGCTACAAAGAAGTCTCGCTTCCCATCGGTCAAAAGGGCCATGCTGCAGAAAGTGTCAAAACCAGAAATGCAGGACAGGCCATGGAGAAATGGCAGCCTTGCTACGCTGATGGGCGGGATGTAAATTGCCAACAGCCACTCTGGAGAAGTGTACGGTGTGTCCTGAAACATCTAAAACACACAGCTTAGGGAGCATAGGGCACGTCCACTCATGGGCGTATAAATTGGGAAAACTAAAAATCAGCAAGACACAGGCACCCCAAAGTTTAGGGCGGCTCTGTTGACAAGATCCTCCACTTCATGACACCTTAAATATCCCAGGAAAGAGAAAAATGGATAAAGAAGTTGTGGTCCTTCTGTACAATGGAATATCACGCAGACAGGAAATCAATATCATAAGGCTAGAAGAAGCAAGATGAGTGGACTTAGGTACGATGATTCTAAGTGAAATAAGTCACACAGAAAAAGACACTTATCATAAGCTATCACTTATAGAGGGAATGTAAAAACCGCTACACTTGAACTGAGTTACAAAACAGAACAGAGTAACACGTTTAGAAAACACACTATGGCTGCTTAACGGGAAAGGTGAGGTGGGGTGATGCATAAAACAAGGGTTTCAAATTCGCTCAGATACCTTTCCATACACCCAATATGTAATAGAAAAGACCGACTCCTTGCTCAGTGAACTGGACTCAACACCCCCTATTCACCGCACAAGAATATATGTGACTAGTAAGAATCTTAAAACCTATGTATTGATATCTGTCTGGACGTGAGTCAAGTGGGTGTAAAGCCGCATAAACACAGCCGTGAAAAGCAGCTAAACCCCATTATAAAAATAAATTACTTTTAAAAACCCGTAAAACAAAGACAGTGAAAGAGAGAGACATTCTTACAAAATTCGTTCAGAGGCTGTGATGCAACCTGGATTGAACATATCTAGACCCACAGCTGGATGAGACATAAGGGTGGACACACTTGGGGCTGAGAGGTTGGGTGAGGTTGGGTGAGCAAACACAGACCCTTTAAATTAATACTGCGTGGTACCCATCCCATGGGTCCCAAATCTCCAGGTTCAAGGGCATCTTCCTACATCGAAAACATGCATGAGAAACCCAGAAGATGGTACACCGTGTGATTTTGAAAGGTTTCTAAAACGCACCTCATTTCTCATCTCCTTGTGCTCGGGTTCGCCATTCCAGGTACGTTACTAGCAATCTCCCTACTTGGAGAATCAGCACCTTTAACCTCCTGTTCCCTACAGGTTGCAATTTGTCCTGAGGATGAACGGGAAGAGGGGCAACCAATGAGAGACTAGATCTAGGTGTTGGGACAGGCACAGGTCACTCTATTTTCCCATCAGGAAGAAGAATTAACCACAGGCTCAGCCTGCCGCCCAGAAGCAGAATAGGGCCTGAGGCAATCCCGCGCTCTTACGACCAGCTCCCAAAAAAGCGAGTTGAAAAATGGAGCCCAGGGACACTGCCATTCACAAACCCGCAGAGTTATAAATGATAACTCTCGTCCACAAATATATTGAGGGAAGGCAACGAAGAGGATTTGAAAGCAAGGCAGAATTGCAGGAAACAGGTTTCAGGAGGTAGATTCGAATCGCCTTTAAAGCACATGAAAGGTCGCAAAACGTCGACAATGATGCCCTTGGCCAAAAAGGGCGTATGCGTTTTTTCCTGAATATATTCAGGAAAAAACGCATACGCCCTTTTTGGCCAACCAAGCAACCTGGAAAGGCAAATCAGCGCTACAAAGTAGTCTCGCTTCCCATCGGTCAAAAGGGCCATGCTGCAAAAAGTGTCAAAACCAGAAATGCAGGACAGGCCATGGAGAAATGGCAGCCTTGCTACGCTGAGGGGCGGGATGTAAATTGCCAACAGCCACTCTGGAGAAGTGTACGGTGTGTCCTGAAACATCTAAAAAACACAGCTTAGGGAGCATAGGGCACGTCCACTCATGGGCGTATAAATTGGGAAAACTAAAAATCAGCAAGACACAGGCACCCCAAAGTTTAGGGCTGCTCTGTTGACAAGAACCTCCACTTCATGACACCTTAAATATCCCAGGAAAGAGAAAAATGGTTAAAGAAGTTGTGGTCCTTATGTACAATGGAATATCACGCAGACATGAAATCAATATCATAAGGCTAGAAGAAGCAAGATGAGTGGACTTAGGTACGATGATTCTAAGTGAAATAAGTCACACAGAAAAAGACACTTATCATAAGCTATCACTTATAGAGGGAATGTAAAAACCGCTACACTTGAACTGAGTTACAAAACAGAACAGAGTCACACGTTTAGAAAACACACTATGGCTGCTTAACGGGAAAGGTGAGGTGGGGTGATGCATAAAACAAGGGTTTCAAATTCGCTCAGATACCGTTCCATACACCCAATATGTAATAGACAACACCGACGCATTGCTCAGTGAACTGGACTCAACACCCCCTATTCACCGCACAAGAATATATGTGACTAGTAAGAATCTTAAAACCTATGTATTGATATCTGTCTGGAAGTGAGTCAAGTGGGTGTAAAGCCGCATAAACACAGCCGTGAAAAGCAGCTAAACCCCATTATAAAAATAAATTACTTTTAAAAACCCGTAAAACAAAGACAGTGAAAGAGAGAGAAATTCTTACAAAATTCGTTCAGAGGCTGTGATGCAACCTGGATTGACCATATCTAGACCCACAGCTGGATGAGACATAAGGGTGGACACACTTGGGGCTGAGAGATTGGGTGAGGTTGGGTGAGCAAACACAGACCCTTTAAAGTAATACTGCGTGGTACCCCTAATATGGGTCCCAAATCTCCAGGTTCAAGGGCATCTTCCTACATCGAAAACATGCATGAGAAACCCAGAAGATGGTACACCGTGTGATTTTGAAAGGTTTCTAAAACGCACCTCATTTCTCATCTCCTTGTGTTCGGGTTCGCCATTCCAGCTACTTTACTAGCAATCTCCCTACTTGGAGAATCAGCACCTTTAACCTCCTGTTCCGTACAGGTTGCAATTTGTCCTGAGGTTGAACTGGAAGAGGGGCAGCCAATGAGAGACTAGATCTAGGTGTTGGGACAGGCACAGGTCAATCTATTTTCCCATCAGGAAGAAGAATTAATCACAGGCTCAGCCTACCGCCGGGAACCAGAATAGGGCCTTAGGCAATCCCGTGCGATTGCGGCCAGCTCCCAAAAAAGACTGTTGAAAAATGGAGCTCAGGGGCACTGCAATTCACAAACCTGCTGAGTTATAAATGATAACTCTCGTCCAAAAATATATTGAGGGAAGGCAACGAAGAGGATTTGAAAGCAAGGCAGAATTGCAGGAAACAGATTTCAGGAGGTAGATTCGAATCGCCTTTAAAGCACATGAAAGGTGGCAAAACGTCGACAATGATGACCTTGGTCAAAAAGAGCGTATGCGTTTTTTCCTGAATATATTCAGGAAAAAACGCATACGCCCTTTTTGGCCAACCAAGCAACCTGGAAAGGCAAATCAGCGCTACAAAGAAGTCTCGCTTCCCATCGGTCAAAAGGTCCATGCTGCAAAAATTTTCAAAACCAGAAATGCAGGACAGGCCATGGAGAAATGGCAGCCTTGCTACGCTGATGGGAGGGATGTAAATTGCCAACAGCCACACTGGAGAAGTGTACGGTGTGTCCTGAAACTTCGAAAAAACACAGCTTAGGGAGCATAGGGCACGTCCACTCATGGTCGTATAAATTGGGAAAACTAAAAATCAGCAAGACACAGGCACCCCAATGATTAGGGCTGCTCTGTTGACAAGAACCTCCACATCATGCCACCTTAAATATCCCAGGAAAGAAAAAAATGGATAAAGAAGTTGTGGTCCTTATGTAAAATGGAATATCAATCAGACATGAAATAAATGTCATAAGGCTAGTAGAAGCAAGATGAGTGGATTTAGGAACGACGATTCTAAGTGAAATAAGTCACACAGAAAAAGACACTTATCATAAGCTATCACTTATAGAGGGAATGTAGAAACCGCTACACTTGAATTGAATTACAAAACAGAACAGAGTCACACGTTTAGAAAACACACTATGGCTGCTTAACGGGAAAGTTGAGGTGGGGTGATGCATAAAACAAGGGTTTCAAATTCGCTCACATACCGTTCCATACACCCAATATGTAATAGACAAGACCTACTCCTTGCTCAGTGAACTGGAGACAACACCCCCTATTCACCGCACAAGAATATATCTGACTAGTAAGAATCTTAAAACCTATGTATTGATATCTCTCTGGAAGTGAGTCAAGTGGGTGTAAAGCCGCATAAACACAGCCGTGAAAGGCCGCTAAACCCCATTATAAAAATAAATTACTTTTAAAAACCCGTAAAACAAAGACAGTGAAAGAGAGAGAAATTCTTCCAAAATTCGGTCAGGGGCTGTGATTCAACCTGGATTGACCATATCTAGACACACAGCTGGATGAGACATAAGGGTGGACACTCTTGGGGCTGAGAGGTTGGGTGAGGTTGGGTGAGCAAACGCACAACCTTTAAAGTAATACTGCGTGGTACGCATCCCATGGGTCCCAAATCTCCAGGTTCAAGGGCATCTTCCTACATCAAAAACATACATGAGAAACCCAGAAGATGGTACACCGTGTGATTTTGTAAGGTTTCTAAAACGCACCTCATTTCTCATCTCCTTGTGCTCGGGTTCGCCATTCCAAGTACGTTACTAGCAATCTCCCTACTTGGAGAATCAGCACCTTTAACCTCCTGTTCCCTACAGGTTGCAATTTGTCCTGAGGATGAACGGGAAGAGGGGCAACCAATGAGAGACTAGATCTAGGTGTTGGGACAGGCACAGGTCACTCTATTTTCCCATCAGGAAGAAGAATTAACCACAGGCTCAGCCTGCCCCCCAGAAGCAGAATAGGGCCTGAGGCAATCCCGCGCTCTTGCGGCCAGCTCCCAAAAAAGCGAGTTGCAAAATGGAGCCCAAGGGACACTGCCTTTCACAAACCCGCAGAGTTATAAATGATAACTCTCGTCCACAAATATATTGAGGGAAGGCAATGAAGAGGATTTGAAAGCAAGGCAGAATTGCAGGAAACAGGTTTCAGGAGGTAGATTCGAATCGCCTTTAAAGCACATGAAAAGTGGCAAAACGTCGACAATGATGCCCTTGGCCAAAAAGGGCGTATGCGTTTTTTCCTGAATATATTCAGGAAAAAACGCATACGCCCTTTTTGGCCAAGCAAGCAACCTGGAAAGGCAAATCAGCACTACAAAGTAGTCTCGCTTCCCATCGGTCAAAAGGGCCATGCTGCAAAAAGTGTCAAAACCAGAAATGCAGGACAGGCCATGGAGAAATGGCAGCCTTGCTACGCTGAGGGGCGGGATGTAAATTGCCAACAGCCACTCTGGAGAAGTGTACGGTGTTTCCTGAAACATCTAAAACACACAGCTTAGGGAGCATAGGGCACATCCACTCATGGGCGTATAAATTGGGAAAACTAAAAATCAGCAAGACACAGGCACCCCAAAGTTTAGGGCTGCTCTGTTGACAAGAACCTCCACTTCATGACACCTTAAATATCCCAGGAAAGAGAAAAATGGATAAAGAAGTTGTGGTCCTTATGTACAATGGAATATCACGCAGACATGAAATCAATATCATAAGGCTAGAAGAAGCAAGATGAGTGGACTTAGGTACGACGATTCTAAGTGAAATAAGTCACACAGAAAAAGACACTTATCATAAGCTATCACTTATAGAGGGAATGTAAAAACCGCTACACTTGAACTGAATTACAAAACAGAACAGAGTCTCACGTTTAGAAAACACACTATGGCTGCTTAACGGGAAAGGTGAGGTGGGGTGATGCATAAAACAAGGTTTTCAAATTCGCTCAGATACCGTTCCATACACCCAATATGTAATAGACAAGACCGACTCCTTGCTCAGTGAACTGGACTCAACACCCCCTATTCACCGCACAAGAATATATGTGACTAGTAAGAATCTTAAAACCTATGAATTGATATCTGTCTGGAAGTGAGTCCAGTGGGTGTAAAGCCGCATAAACACAGCCGTGAAAGGCAGCTAAACCCCATTATAAAAATAAATAACTTTTAAAAACCCGTAAAACAAAGACAGTGAAAGAGAGAGAAATTCTTACAAAATTCGTTCAGGGGCTGTGATGCAACCTGGATTGACCATATCTAGACCCACAGCTGGATGAGACATAAGGGTAGACACACTTGGGGCTGATAGGTTGGGTGAGGTAGGGTGAGCAAACACAGACCCTTTAAAGTAATACTGCCTGGTACCCATCCCATGGGTCCCAAATCTCCAGGTTCAAGGGCATATTCCTACATCGAAAACATGCATGAGAAACCCAGAAACACCGTGTGATTTTGAAAGGTTTCTAAAACGCACCTCATTTCTCATCTCCTTGTGCTCGGGTTCGCCATTCCAGCTACTTTACTAGCAATCTCCCTACTTGGAGAATCAGCACCTTTAAACTCCTGTTCCCTACAGGTTGCAATTTGTCCTGAGGATGAACGGAAGAGGGTCAAGCAATGAGAGACTAGATCTAGGTGTTGGGACACGCACAGGTCACTCTATTTTCCCATCAGGAAGAAGAATTAACCACAGGCTCAGCCTGCCGCCCAGAAGCAGAATAGGGCCTGAGGCAATCACGCGCTCCTGCCGCCAGCTCCCAAAAAAGCGAGTTGAAAAATGGAGCCCAGGGACACTGCCATTCACAAACCCGCAGAGTTATAAATGATAACTCTCGTCCACAAATATATTGAGGGAAGGCAACGAAGAGGATTTGAAAGCAAGGCAGAATTGCAGGAAACAGGTTTCAGAAGGTAGATTCGAATCGCCTTTAAAGCACATGAAAAGTCGCAAAACGTCGACAATGATGCCCTTGGCCAAAAAGGGCGTATGCGTTTTTTCCTGAATATATTCAGGAAAAAACGCATACGCCCTTTTTGGCCAACCAAGCAACCTGGAAAGGCAGATCAGCGCTACAAAGTAGTCTCGCTTCCCATCGGTCAAAAGGGCCATGCTGCAAAAAGTGTCAAAACCAGAAATGCAGGACAGGCCATGGAGAAATGGCAGCCTTGCTACGCTGATGGGCGGGATGTAAATTGCCAACAGCCACTCTGGAGAAGTGTACGGTGTGTCCTGAAACATCTAAAGCACACAGCTTAGGGAGCATAGGGCACGTCCACTCATGGGCGTATAAATTGGGAAAACTAAAAATCAGCAAGACACAGGCACCCCAAAGTTTAGGGCTGCTCTGTTGACAAGAACCTCCACTTCATGACACCTTAAATATCCCAGGAAAGAGAAAAATGGATAAAGAAGTTGTGGTCCTTATGTACAATGGAATATCACTCAGACATGAAATCAATATCATAAGGCTAGAAGAAGCAAGATGAGTGGACTTAGGTACGACGATTCTAAGTGAAATAAGTCACACAGAAAAAGACACTTATCATAAGCTATCACTTATAGAGGGAATGTAAAAACCGCTACACTTGAATTGAATTACAAAACAGAACAGAGTCACACGTTTAGAAAACACACTATGGCTGCTTAACGGGAAAGGTGAGGTGGGGTGATGCATAAAACAAGGGTTTCAAATTGGCTCAGATACCGTTCCATACACCCTATATGTAATAGAAAAGAACGACTCCTTGCTCAGTGAACTGGACTCAACACCCCCTATTCACCACACAAGAATATATGTGACTAGTAAGAATCTTAAAACCTATGTATTGATATCTGTCTGGAAGTGAGTCAAGTGGGTGTAAAGCCGCATAAACACAGCCGTGAAAAGCAGCTAAACCCCATTATAAAAATAAATTACTTTAAAAACCCGTAAAACAAAGACAGTGAAAGAGAGAGAAATTCTTACAAAATTCGTTCAGGGGCTGTGATGCCACCTGGATTGACCATATCTAGACCCACAAGTGGATGAGACAAAAGGGTAGACACACTTGGGGCTGAGAGGTTGGGTGAGGTTGGGTGAGCAAACACAGACATGTAAAGTAATACTGTGTGGTACGCATCCCATGGGTCCCAAATCTCCAGGTTCAAGGGCATATTCCTACATCAAAAACATGCATGAGAAACCCAGAAGATGGTACACCGTGTGATTTTGAAAGGTTTCTAATACGCACATCATTTCTCATCTCCTTGTGCTCGGGTTCGCCTTTCCAGCTACTTTACTAGCAATCTCCTTACTTGGAGAATCCGCACCTTTAACCTCCTGTTCCATACAGGTTGCAATTTGTCCTGAGGGTGAAAGGGAAGAGGGGCAACCAATGAGAGACTAGATCTAGGTGTTGGGACAGGCACAGGTCCCTCTATTTTCCCATCAGGAAGAAGAATTAACCACAGGCTCAGCCTGCCCCCCGGAACCAGAATAGGGCCTGAGGCAATCCCGTGCTTTTGCGGCCAGCTCCCAAAAAAGACAGTTGAAAAATGGAGCTCGGGGGCACTGCCTTTCACAAACCCGCTGAGTTATAAATGATAACTCTCGTCCACAAATATATTGAGGGAAGACAACGAAGAGGATTTGAAAGCAAGGCAGAATTGCAGGAAACCGGTTTCAGGAAGTAGATTCGAATCGCCTTTAAAGCACATGAAAAGTGGCAAAACGCCGACAATTATGCCCTTGGCCAAACGGGGCGTATGCGTTTTTTCCTGAATATATTCAGGAAAAAACGCATACGCCCCGTTTGGCCAACCAAGCAACCTGGAAAGGCAAATCAGCGCTACAAAGAAGTCTCGCTTCCCATCGGTCAAAAGGGCCATGCTGCAGAACGTGTCAAAACCAGAAATGCAGGACAGGCCATAGAGAAATGGCAGCCTTGCTACGCTGATGGGCGGGATGTAAATTGCCAACAGCCGCTCTGGAGAAGTGTACTGTGTGTCCTGAAACATTGAAAAAACACAGCTTAGGGAGCATAGGGCACGTCCACTCATGGGCGTATAAATTGGGAAAACTAAAAATCAGCAAGACACAGGCACCCCAAAGTTTAGCGCTGCTCTATTGACAGGAACCTCCACTTCATGACACCTTAAATATCCCAGGAAAGAGAAAAATGGATAAAGAAGCTGTGGTCCTTATGTACAATGGAATATCACTCAGACATGAAATGAATGCAATAAGGCTAGTAGAAGCAAGATGAGTGGAGTTAGGTACAAGGATTCTAAGTGAAATAAGTCACACAGAAAAAGACACTTATCATAAGCTATCACTTATAGAGGGAATGTAAAAACCGCTACACTTGAACTGAATTACAAAACAGAACAGAGTCACACGTTTAGAAAACACACTATGGCTGCTTAACGGGAAAAGTGAGGTGGGGTGAGGCATAAAACAAGGGTTTCAAATTCGCTCAGATACCGTTCCATACACCCAATATGTAATAGACAAGACCTACTCCTTGCTCAGTGAACTGGACTCAACACCCCCTATTCACCGCACAAGAATATATGTGACTAGTAAGAATCTTAAAACCTATGTATTGATATCTGTCTGGAAGTGAGTCAAGTGGGTGTAAAGCCGCATAAACACAGCCGTGAAAAGCAGCTAAACCCCATTATAAAAATAAATTACTTTTAAAAACCCGTAAAACAAAGACAGTGAAAGAGAGAGAAATTCTTACAAAATTCGTTCAGGGGCTGTGATGCAACCTGGATTGACCATATCTAGACCCACAGCTGGATGAGACATAACGGTGGACACTCTTGGGGCTGAGAGGTTTGGTGAGGTTGGGTGAGCAAACGCAGAACCTTTAAAGTAATACTGCGTGGTACCCATCCCATGGGTCCCAAATATCCAGGTTCAAGGGCATCTTCCTACATCGAAAACATGTATGAGAAACCCAGCAGATGGTACACCTTGTGATTTTGAAAGGTTTCTAAAAGGCACCTTATTTCTCATCTCCTTGTGTTCGGGTTCGCCATTCCAGCTACTTTACTAGCAATCTCCCTACTTGGAGAATCAGCACCTTTAACCTCCTGTTCCCTACAGGTTGCAATTTGTCCTGAGGATGAACGGGAAGAGGGGCAACAAATGAGAGACTAGATCTAGGTGTTGGGACAGGCACTGGTCACTCTATTTTCCCATCAGGAAGAAGAATTAACCACAGGCTCAGCCTGCCGCCCAGAAGCAGAATAGGGCCTGAGGCAATCCCGCGCTCTTGCGGCCAGCTCCCAAAAAAGCGAGTTGAAAAATGGAGATCAGGGACACTGCCATTCACAAACCCGCAGAGTTATAAATGATAACTCTCGTCCACAAATATATTGAGGGAAGGCAATGAAGAGGATTTGAAAGCAAGGCAGAATTGCAGGAAACAGGTTTCAGGAGGTAGATTCGAATCGCCTTTAAAGCACATGAAAAGTCGAAAAATGTCGACAATGATGCCCTTGGCCAAAAAGGGCGTATGCGTTTTTTCCTGAATATATTCAGGAAAAAACGCATACGCCCTTTTTGGCCAACCAAGCAACCTGGAAAGGCAAATCAGCGCTACAAAGTAGTCTCGCTTCCCATCGGTCAAAAGGGCCATGATGCAAAAATTGTCAAAACCAGACATGCAGTACAGACCATGGAGAAATGGCAGCCTTGCTACGCTGATGGGCGGGATGTAAATTGCCAACAGCCACTCTGGAGAAGTGTACGGTGTGTCCTGAAACATCTAAAACACACAGCTTAGGGAGCATAGGGCACGTCCACTCATGGGCGTATAAATTGGGAAAACTAAAAATCAGCAAGACACAGGCACCCCAAAGTTTAGGGCTGCTCTGTTGACAAGAACCTCCACTTCATGACACCTTAAATATCCCAGGAAAGAGAAAAATGGATAAAGAAGTTGTGGTCCTAATGTACAATGGAATATCACGCAGACATGAAAACAATATCATAAGGCTAGAAGAAGCAAGATGAGTGGACTTAGGTACGATGATTCTAAGTGAAATAAGTCACACAGAAAAAGACACTTATCATAAGCTATCACTTATAGAGGGAATGTAAAAACCGCTACACTTGAACTGAGTTACAAAACAGAACAGAGTCACACGTTTAGAAAACACACTATGGCTGCTTAACGGGAAAGGTGAGGTGGGGTGATGCATAAAACAAGGGTTTCAAATTCGCTCAGATACCGTTCCATACACCCAATATGTAATAGAAAAGACCGACTCATTGCTCAGTGAACTGGACTCAACACCCCCTATTCACCGCACAAGAATATATGTGACTAGTAAGAATCTTAAAACCTATGTATTGATATCTGTCTGGAAGTGAGTCAAGTGGGTGTAAAGCCCCATAAACACAGCCATGAAAAGCAGCTAAACCCCATTATAAAAATAAGTTACTTTTAAAAACCCGTAAAACAAAGACAGTGAAAGAGAGAGAAATTCTTACAAAATTCGTTCAGAGGCTGTGATGCAACCTGGATTGACCATATCTAGACCCACAGCTGGATGAGACATAAGGGTGGACACACTTGGGGCTGCGAGGTTGGGTGAGGTTGGGTGAGCAAACACAGACCTTTAAAGTAATACTGGGTGGTACCCATCCCATGGGTCCCAAATCTCCAGGTTCAAGGGCATCTTCCTACATCGAAAACATGCATGAGAAACCCAGAAGATGGTACACCATGTGATTTTGAAAGGTTTCTAAAACGCACCTCATTTCTCATCTCCTTGTGTTCGGGTTCGCCATTCCAGCTACTTTACTAGCAATCTCCCTACTTGGAGAATCAACACCTTTAACCTCCTGTTCCGTACAGGTTGCAATTTGTCCTGAGGATGAAAGGGAAGAGGGGCAACCAATGAGAGACTAGATCTAGGTGTTGGGACAGGCACAGGTCACTCTATTTTCCCATCAGGAAGAAGAATTAACCACAGGCTCAGCCTACCGCCGGTAAACAGAATAGGGCCTTAGGCAATCCCGTGCGTTTGCGGCCAGCTCCCAAAATAGACAGTTGAAAAATGGAGCTCAGGGGCACTGCAATTCACAAACCTGCTGAGTTATAAATGATAACTCTCGTCCAAAAATATATTGAGGGAAGGCAACGAAGAGGATTTCAAAGCAAGGCAGAATTGCATGAAACAGATTTCAGGAGGTAGATTCGAATCGCCTTTAAAGCACATGAAAGGTGGCAAAACGTCGACAATGATGACCTTGTCCAAAAAGAGCGAATGCGTTTTTTCCTGAATATATTCAGGAAAAAAGGCATACGCCCTTTTTGGCCAACCAAGCAACCTGGAAAGGCAAATCATCGCTACAAAGTAGTCTCGCTTCCCATCGGTCAAAAGGGTCATGCTGCAAAAAGTGTCAAAACCAGAAATGCAGGACAGGACATGGAGAAATGGCAGCCTTGCTACGCTGATGGGAGGGATGTAAATTGCCAACAGCCACTCTGGAGAAGTATACGGTGTGTCCTGAAATATCTAAAACACACAGCTTAGGGAGCATAGGGCACGTCCACTCATGGGCGTATAAATTGGGAAAACTAAAAATCAGCAAGACACAGGCACCCCAAAGTTTAGGGCTGCTCTGTTGACAAGAACCTCCACTTCATGACACCTTAAATATCCCAGGAAAGAGAAAAATGGATAAAGAATTTGTGGTCCTTATGTACAATGGAATATCACTCAGACATGAAATCAATGTCATAAGGCAAGTAGAAGCAAGATGAGTGGATTTAAGTACGATGATTCTAAGTGAAATAAGTCACACAGAAAAAGACACTTATCATAAGCTATCACTTATAGAGGGAATGTAAAAACCGCTACACTTTAACTGAATTACAAAACAGAACAGAGTCACACGTTTAGAAAACACACTATGGCTGCTTAACGGGAAAGGTGAGGTGGGGTGATGCATAAAACAAGGGTTTCAAATTCGCTCAGATACCGTTCCATACACCCAATATGTAATAGACAAGACCGACTCCTTGCTCAGTGAACTGGACTCAACACCCCCTATTCACCACACAAGAATATATCTGACTAGTAAGAATCTTAAAACCTATGAATTGATATCTCTCTGGAAGTGAGTCAAGTGGGTGTAAAGCCGCATAAACACAGCCGTGAAAAGCAGCTAAACCCCATTATAAAAATAAATTACTTTTAAAAACCCGTAAAACAAAGACTGTGAAAGAGAGAGAAATTCTTCCAAAATTCGGTCTGCGGCTGTGATGCAACCTGGATTGACCATATCTAGACACACAGCTGGATGAGACATAAGGGTGGACACTCTTGGGGCTGAGAGGTTGGGTGAGCAAACGCAGAACCTTTAAAGTAATACTGCGTGGTACGCATCCCATGGGTCCCAAATCTCCAGGTTCAAGGGCATCTTCGTACATCGAAAACATACATGAAAAACCCAGAAGATGGTACACCGTGTGATTTTGAAAGGTTTCTAAAACGCACCTCATTTCTCATCTCCTTGTGTTCGGGTTCGCCATTCCAGGTACTTTACTAGCAATCTCCCTACTTGGAGAATCAGCACCTTTAACCTCCTGTTCCCTACAGGTTGCAATTTGTCCTGAGGATGAACGGAAGAGGGGCAACCAATGAGAGACTAGATCTAGGTGTTGGGACAGGCACAGGTCACTCTATTTTCCCATCAGGAAGAAGAATTAAAAACAGGCTCAGCCTGCCTCCCAGAAGCAGAATAGGGCCTGAGGCAATCCCGCGCTCCTGCGGCCAGCTCCCAAAAAAGCGAGTTGAAAAATGGAGCCCAGGGACACTGCCATTCACAAACCCGCAGAGTTATAAATGATAACTCCCGTCCACAAATATATTGAGGGAAGGCAACGAAGAGGATTTGAATGCAAGGCAGAATTGCAGGAAACAGGTTTCAGGAGGTAGATACGAATCGCCTTTAAAGCACATGAAAAGTCGCAAAACGTCGACAATGATGCCCTTGGCCAAAAAGGGCGTATGCGTATTTTCCTGAATATATTCAGGAAAAAACGCATACGCCCTTTTTGGCCAACCAAGCAACCTGGAAAGGCAAATCAGCGCTACAAAGAAGTCTCGCTTCCCATCGGTCAAAAGGGCCATGCTGCAGAAAGTGTCAAAACCAGAAATGCAGGACAGGCCATGGAGAAATGGCAGCCTTGCTACGCTGATGGGCGGGATGTAAATTGCCAACAGCCACTCTGGAGAAGTGTACGGTGTGTCCTGAAACATCTAAAACACACAGCTTAGGGAGCATAGGGCACGTCCACTCATGGGCGTATAAATTGGGAAAACTAAAAATCAGCAAGACACAGGCACCCCAAAGTTTAGGGCGGCTCTGTTGACAAGAACCTCCACTTCATGACACCTTAAATATCCCAGGAAAGAGAAAAATGGATAAAGAAGTTGTGGTCCTTATGTACAATGGAATATCACGCAGACATGAAATCAATATCATAAGGCTAGAAGAAGCAAGATGAGTGGACTTAGGTACGATGATTCTAAGTGAAATAAGTCACACAGAAAAAGACACTTATCATAAGCTATCACTTATAGAGGGAATGTAAAAACCGCTACACTTGAACTGAGTTACAAAACAGAACAGAGTCACACGTTTAGAAAACACACTATGGCTGCTTAACGGGAAAGGTGAGGTGGGGTGATGCATAAAACAAGGGTTTCAAATTCGCTCAGATACCTTTCCATACACCCAATATGTAATAGAAAAGACCGACTCCTTGCTCAGTGAACTGGACTCAACACCCCCTATTCACCGCACAAGAATATATGTGACTAGTAAGAATCTTAAAACCTATGTATTGATATCTGTCTGGACGTGAGTCAAGTGGGTGTAAAGCCGCATAAACACAGCCGTGAAAAGCAGCTAAACCCCATTATAAAAATAAATTACTTTTAAAAACCCGTAAAACAAAGACAGTGAAAGAGAGAGACATTCTTACAAAATTCGTTCAGAGGCTGTGATGCAACCTGGATTGAACATATCTAGACCCACAGCTGGATGAGACATAAGGGTGGACACACTTGGGGCTGAGAGGTTGGGTGAGGTTGGGTGAGCAAACACAGACCCTTTAAAGTAATACTGCGTGGTACCCATCCCATGGGTCCCAAATCTCCAGGTTCAAGGGCATCTTCCTACATCGAAAACATGCATGAGAAACCCAGAAGATGGTACACCGTGTGATTTTGAAAGGTTTCTAAAACGCACCTCATTTCTCATCTCCTTGTGCTCGGGTTCGCCATTCCAGGTACGTTACTAGCAATCTCCCTACTTGGAGAATAAGCACCTTTAACCTCCTGTTCCCTACAGGTTGCAATTTGTCCTGAGGATGAACGGGAAGAGGGGCAACCAATGAGAGACTAGATCTAGGTGTTGGGACAGGCACAGGTCACTCTATTTTCCCATCAGGAAGAAGAATTAACCACAGGCTCAGCCTGCCGCCCAGAAGCAGAATAGGGCCTGAGGCAATCCCGCGCTCTTACGACCAGCTCCCAAAAAAGCGAGTTGAAAAATGGAGCCCAGGGACACTGCCATTCACAAACCCGCAGAGTTATAAATGATAACTCTCGTCCACAAATATATTGAGGGAAGGCAACGAAGAGGATTTGAAAGCAAGGCAGAATTGCAGGAAACAGGTTTCAGGAGGTAGATTCGAATCGCCTTTAAAGCACATGAAAGGTCGCAAAACGTCGACAATGATGCCCTTGGCCAAAAAGGGCGTATGCGTTTTTTCCTGAATATATTCAGGAAAAAACGCATACGCCCTTTTTGGCCAACCAAGCAACCTGGAAAGGCAAATCAGCGCTACAAAGTAGTCTCGCTTCCCATCGGTCAAAAGGGCCATGCTGCAAAAAGTGTCAAAACCAGAAATGCAGGACAGGCCATGGAGAAATGGCAGCCTTGCTACGCTGAGGGGCGGGATGTAAATTGCCAACAGCCACTCTGGAGAAGTGTACGGTGTGTCCTGAAACATCTAAAAAACACAGCTTAGGGAGCATAGGGCACGTCCACTCATGGGCGTATAAATTGGGAAAACTAAAAATCAGCAAGACACAGGCACCCCAAAGTTTAGGGCTGCTCTGTTGACAAGAACCTCCACTTCATGACACCTTAAATATCCCAGGAAAGAGAAAAATGGTTAAAGAAGTTGTGGTCCTTATGTACAATGGAATATCACGCAGACATGAAATCAATATCATAAGGCTAGAAGAAGCAAGATGAGTGGACTTAGGTACGATGATTCTAAGTGAAATAAGTCACACAGAAAAAGACACTTATCATAAGCTATCACTTATAGAGGGAATGTAAAAACCGCTACACTTGAACTGAGTTACAAAACAGAACAGAGTCACACGTTTAGAAAACACACTATGGCTGCTTAACGGGAAAGGTGAGGTGGGGTGATGCATAAAACAAGGGTTTCAAATTCGCTCAGATACCGTTCCATACACCCAATATGTAATAGACAACACCGACGCATTGCTCAGTGAACTGGACTCAACACCCCCTATTCACCGCACAAGAATATATGTGACTAGTAAGAATCTTAAAACCTATGTATTGATATCTGTCTGGAAGTGAGTCAAGTGGGTGTAAAGCCGCATAAACACAGCCGTGAAAAGCAGCTAAACCCCATTATAAAAATAAATTACTTTTAAAAACCCGTAAAACAAAGACAGTGAAAGAGAGAGAAATTCTTACAAAATTCGTTCAGAGGCTGTGATGCAACCTGGATTGACCATATCTAGACCCACAGCTGGATGAGACATAAGGGTGGACACACTTGGGGCTGAGAGATTGGGTGAGGTTGGGTGAGCAAACACAGACCCTTTAAAGTAATACTGCGTGGTACCCCTAATATGGGTCCCAAATCTCCAGGTTCAAGGGCATCTTCCTACATCGAAAACATGCATGAGAAACCCAGAAGATGGTACACCGTGTGATTTTGAAAGGTTTCTAAAACGCACCTCATTTCTCATCTCCTTGTGTTCGGGTTCGCCATTCCAGCTACTTTACTAGCAATCTCCCTACTTGGAGAATCAGCACCTTTAACCTCCTGTTCCGTACAGGTTGCAATTTGTCCTGAGGTTGAACTGGAAGAGGGGCAGCCAATGAGAGACTAGATCTAGGTGTTGGGACAGGCACAGGTCAATCTATTTTCCCATCAGGAAGAAGAATTAATCACAGGCTCAGCCTACCGCCGGGAACCAGAATAGGGCCTTAGGCAATCCCGTGCGATTGCGGCCAGCTCCCAAAAAAGACTGTTGAAAAATGGAGCTCAGGGGCACTGCAATTCACAAACCTGCTGAGTTATAAATGATAACTCTCGTCCAAAAATATATTGAGGGAAGGCAACGAAGAGGATTTGAAAGCAAGGCAGAATTGCAGGAAACAGATTTCAGGAGGTAGATTCGAATCGCCTTTAAAGCACATGAAAGGTGGCAAAACGTCGACAATGATGACCTTGGCCAAAAAGAGCGTATGCGTTTTTTCCTGAATATATTCAGGAAAAAACGCATACGCCCTTTTTGGCCAACCAAGCAACCTGGAAAGGCAAATCAGCGCTACAAAGAAGTCTCGCTTCCCATCGGTCAAAAGGTCCATGCTGCAAAAATTTTCAAAACCAGAAATGCAGGACAGGCCATGGAGAAATGGCAGCCTTGCTACGCTGATGGGAGGGATGTAAATTGCCAACAGCCACACTGGAGAAGTGTACGGTGTGTCCTGAAACTTCGAAAAAACACAGCTTAGGGAGCATAGGGCACGTCCACTCATGGTCGTATAAATTGGGAAAACTAAAAATCAGCAAGACACAGGCACCCCAATGATTAGGGCTGCTCTGTTGACAAGAACCTCCACATCATGCCACCTTAAATATCCCAGGAAAGAAAAAAATGGATAAAGAAGTTGTGGTCCTTATGTAAAATGGAATATCAATCAGACATGAAATAAATGTCATAAGGCTAGTAGAAGCAAGATGAGTGGATTTAGGAACGACGATTCTAAGTGAAATAAGTCACACAGAAAAAGACACTTATCATAAGCTATCACTTATAGAGGGAATGTAGAAACCGCTACACTTGAATTGAATTACAAAACAGAACAGAGTCACACGTTTAGAAAACACACTATGGCTGCTTAACGGGAAAGTTGAGGTGGGGTGATGCATAAAACAAGGGTTTCAAATTCGCTCACATACCGTTCCATACACCCAATATGTAATAGACAAGACCTACTCCTTGCTCAGTGAACTGGACACAACACCCCCTATTCACCGCACAAGAATATATCTGACTAGTAAGAATCTTAAAACCTATGTATTGATATCTCTCTGGAAGTGAGTCAAGTGGGTGTAAAGCCGCATCAACACAGCCGTGAAAGGCCGCTAAACCCCATTATAAAAATAAATTACTTTTAAAAACCCGTAAAACAAAGACAGTGAAAGAGAGAGAAATTCTTCCAAAATTCGGTCAGGGGCTGTGATTCAACCTGGATTGACCATATCTAGACACACAGCTGGATGAGACATAAGGGTGGACACTCTTGGGGCTGAGAGGTTGGGTGAGGTTGGGTGAGCAAACGCACAACCTTTAAAGTAATACTGCGTGGTACGCATCCCATGGGTCCCAAATCTCCAGGTTCAAGGGCATCTTCCTACATCAAAAACATACATGAGAAACCCAGAAGATGGTACACCGTGTGATTTTGTAAGGTTTCTAAAACGCACCTCATTTCTCATCTCCTTGTGCTCGGGTTCGCCATTCCAAGTACGTTACTAGCAATCTCCCTACTTGGAGAATCAGCACCTTTAACCTCCTGTTCCCTACAGGTTGCAATTTGTCCTGAGGATGAACGGGAAGAGGGGCAACCAATGAGAGACTAGATCTAGGTGTTGGGACAGGCACAGGTCACTCTATTTTCCCATCAGGAAGAAGAATTAACCACAGGCTCAGCCTGCCCCCCAGAAGCAGAATAGGGCCTGAGGCAATCCCGCGCTCTTGCGGCCAGCTCCCAAAAAAGCGAGTTGCAAAATGGAGCCCAAGGGACACTGCCTTTCACAAACCCGCAGAGTTATAAATGATAACTCTCGTCCACAAATATATTGAGGGAAGGCAATGAAGAGGATTTGAAAGCAAGGCAGAATTGCAGGAAACAGGTTTCAGGAGGTAGATTCGAATCGCCTTTAAAGCACATGAAAAGTGGCAAAACGTCGACAATGATGCCCTTGGCCAAAAAGGGCGTATGCGTTTTTTCCTGAATATATTCAGGAAAAAACGCATACGCCCTTTTTGGCCAAGCAAGCAACCTGGAAAGGCAAATCAGCACTACAAAGTAGTCTCGCTTCCCATCGGTCAAAAGGGCCATGCTGCAAAAAGTGTCAAAACCAGAAATGCAGGACAGGCCATGGAGAAATGGCAGCCTTGCTACGCTGAGGGGCGGGATGTAAATTGCCAACAGCCACTCTGGAGAAGTGTACGGTGTTTCCTGAAACATCTAAAACACACAGCTTAGGGAGCATAGGGCACATCCACTCATGGGCGTATAAATTGGGAAAACTAAAAATCAGCAAGACACAGGCACCCCAAAGTTTAGGGCTGCTCTGTTGACAAGAACCTCCACTTCATGACACCTTAAATATCCCAGGAAAGAGAAAAATGGATAAAGAAGTTGTGGTCCTTATGTACAATGGAATATCACGCAGACATGAAATCAATATCATAAGGCTAGAAGAAGCAAGATGAGTGGACTTAGGTATGACGATTCTAAGTGAAATAAGTCACACAGAAAAAGACACTTATCATAAGCTATCACTTATAGAGGGAATGTAAAAACCGCTACACTTGAACTGAATTACAAAACAGAACAGAGTCTCACGTTTAGAAAACACACTATGGCTGCTTAACGGGAAAGGTGAGGTGGGGTGATGCATAAAACAAGGTTTTCAAATTCGCTCAGATACCGTTCCATACACCCAATATGTAATAGACAAGACCGACTCCTTGCTCAGTGAACTGGACTCAACACCCCCTATTCACCGCACAAGAATATATGTGACTAGTAAGAATCTTAAAACCTATGAATTGATATCTGTCTGGAAGTGAGTCCAGTGGGTGTAAAGCCGCATAAACACAGCCGTGAAAGGCAGCTAAACCCCATTATAAAAATAAATAACTTTTAAAAACCCGTAAAACAAAGACAGTGAAAGAGAGAGAAATTCTTACACAATTCGTTCAGAGGCTGTGATGCAACCTGGATTGACCATATCTAGACCCACAGCTGGATGAGACATAAGGGTGGACACTCTTGGGGCTGAAAGGTTGGGTGAGGTTGGGTGAGCAAACCCAGACCCTTTAAAGTAATACTGCCTAGTACCCATCCCATGGGTCCCAAATCTCCAGGTTCAAGGGCATCTTCCTACATCGAAAACATGCATGAGAAACCCAGAAGATGGTACACCGTGTGATTTTGAAAGGTTTCTAATACGCACCTCATTTCTCATCTCCTTGTGCTCGGGTTCGCACTTCCAGCTACTTTACTAGCAATCTCCCTACTTGGAGAATCAGCACCTTTAAACTCCTGTTCCCTACAGGTTGCAATTTGTCCTGAGGATGAACGGGAAGAGGGGCAACCAATGAGAGACTAGATCTAGGTGTTGGGACACGCACAGGTCACTCTATTTTCCCATCGGGAAGAAGAATTAACCACAGGCTCAGCCTGCCGCCCAGAAGCAGAATAGGGCCTGAGGCAATCCCGCGCTTTTGCGGCCAGCTCCCAAAAAAGCCAGTTGAAAAATGGAGCTCAGGGACACTGCAATTCACAAACCCGCAGATGTATAAATGATAACTCTCATCCACAAATATATTGAGGGAAGGCAACGAAGAGGATTTGAAAGCAAGGCAGAATTGCAGGAAACAGGTTTCAGGAGGTAGATACGAATCGCCTTTAAAGCACATGAAAAGTCACAAAACGTCGACAATGATGCCCTTGGCCAAAAAGGGCGTATGCGTTTTTTCCTGAATATATTCAGGAAAAAACGCATACGCCCTTTTTGGCCAACTAAGCAACCTGGAAAGGCAAATCAGCGCTACAAAGTAGTCTCGCTTCCCATCGGTCAAAAGGGCCATGCTGCAAAAAGTGTCAAAACCAGAAATGCAGGACAGGCCATGGAGAAATGGCAGCCTTGCTATGCTGATGGGCGGGATGTAAATTGCCAACAGCCACTCTGGAGAAGTGTACGGTGTGTCCTGAAACATCTAAAACACACAGCTTAGGGAGCATAGGGCACGTCCACTCATGGGCGTATAAATTGGGAAAACTAAAAATCAGCAAGACACAAGCACCCCAAAGTTTAGGGCTGCTCTGTTGACAAGAACCTCCACTTCATGACACCTTAAATATCCCAGGAAAGAGAAAAATGGATAAAGAAGTTGTGGTCCTTATGTACAATGGAATATCACGCAGACATGAAATCAATGTCATAAGGCTAGTAGAAGCAAGATGAGTGGACTTAGGTACGACGATTCTAAGTGAAATAAGTCACACAGAAAAAGACACTTATCATAAGCTATCACTTATAGAGGGAATGTAAAAACCGCTACACTTGAATTGAATTACAAAACAGAACAGAGTCACACGTTTAGAAAACACACTATGGCTGCTTAACGGGAAAGGTGAGGTGGGGTGATGCATAAAACAAGGGTTTCAAATTGGCTCAGATACCGTTCCATACACCCAATATGTAATAGAAAAGACCGACTCCTTGCTCAGTGAACTGGACTCAACACCCCCTATTCACCGCACAAGAATATATGTGACTAGTAAGAATCTTAAAACCTATGTATTGATATCTGTCTGGAAGTGAGTCAAGTGGGTGTAAAGCCGCATAAACACAGCCGTGAAAAGCAGCTAAACCCCATTATAAAAATAAATTACTTTTAAAAACCCGTAAAACAAAGACAGTGAAAGAGAGAGAAATTCTTACAAAATTCGTTCAGGGGCTGTGATGCAACCTGGATTGACCATATCTAGACCCACAGCTGGATGAGACATAAGGGTAGACACACTTGGGGCTGATAGGTTGGGTGAGGTAGGGTGAGCAAACACAGACCCTTTAAAGTAATACTGCCTGGTACCCATCCCATGGGTCCCAAATCTCCAGGTTCAAGGGCATATTCCTACATCGAAAACATGCATGAGAAACCCAGAAACACCGTGTGATTTTGAAAGGTTTCTAAAACGCACCTCATTTCTCATCTCCTTGTGCTCGGGTTCGCCATTCCAGCTACTTTACTAGCAATCTCCCTACTTGGAGAATCAGCACCTTTAACCTCCTGTTCCCTACAGGTTGCAATTTGTCCTGAGGATGAACGGAAGAGGGGCAACCAATGAGAGACTAGATCTAGGTGTTGGGACAGGCACAGGTCACTCTATTTTCCCATCAGGAAGAAGAATTAACCACAGGCTCAGCCTGCCGCCCAGAAGCAGAATAGGGCCTGAGGCAATCCCGCGCTCCTGCCGCCAGCTCCCAAAAAAGCGAGTTGAAAAATGGAGCCCAGGGACACTGCCATTCACAAACCCGCAGAGTTATAAATGATAACTCTCGTCCACAAATATATTGAGGGAAGGCAACGAAGAGGAATTGAAAGCAAGGCAGAATTGCAGGAAACAGGTTTCAGGAGGTAGATTCGAATCGCCTTTAAAGCACATGAAAAGTCGCAAAACGTCGACAATGATGCCCTTGGCCAAAAAGGGCGTATGCGTTTTTTCCTGAATATATTCAGGAAAAAACGCATACGCCCTTTTTGGCCAACCAAGCAACCTGGAAAGGCAGATCAGCGCTACAAAGTAGTCTCGCTTCCCATCGGTCAAAAGGGCCATGCTGCAAAAAGTGTCAAAACCAGAAATGCAGGACAGGCCATGGAGAAATGGCAGCCTTGCTACGCTGATGGGCGGGATGTAAATTGCCAACAGCCACTCTGGAGAAGTGTACGGTGTGTCCTGAAACATCTAAAGCACACAGCTTAGGGAGCATAGGGCACGTCCACTCATGGGCGTATAAATTGGGAAAACTAAAAATCAGCAAGACACAGGCACCCCAAAGTTTAGGGCTGCTCTGTTGACAAGAACCTCCACTTCATGACACCTTAAATATCCCAGGAAAGAGAAAAATGGATAAAGAAGTTGTGGTCCTTATGTACAATGGAATATCACTCAGACATGAAATCAATATCATAAGGCTAGAAGAAGCAAGATGAGTGGACTTAGGTACGACGATTCTAAGTGAAATAAGTCACACAGAAAAAGACACTTATCATAAGCTATCACTTATAGAGGGAATGTAAAAACCGCTACACTTGAACTGAATTACAAAACAGAACAGAGTCACACGTTTAGAAAACACACTATGGCTGCTTAACGGGAAAGGTGAGGTGGGGTGATGCATAAAAGAAGGGTTTCAAATTGGCTCAGATACCGTTCCATACACCCTATATGTAATAGAAAAGAACGACTCCTTGCTCAGTGAACTGGACTCAACACCCCCTATTCACCACACAAGAATATATGTGACTAGTAAGAATCTTAAAACCTATGTATTGATATCTGTCTGGAAGTGAGTCAAGTGGGTGTAAAGCCGCATAAACACAGCCGTGAAAAGCAGCTAAACCCCATTATAAAAATAAATTACTTTTAAAAACCCGTAAAACAAAGACAGTGAAAGAGGGAGAAATTCTTACAAAATTCGTTCAGGGGCTGTGATGCCACCTGGATTGACCATATCTAGACCCACAAGTGGATGAGACAAAAGGGTAGACACACTTGGGGCTGAGAGGTTGGGTGAGGTTGGGTGAGCAAACACAGACATGTAAAGTAATACTGTGTGGTACGCATCCCATGGGTCCCAAATCTCCAGGTTCAAGGGCATATTCCTACATCGAAAACATGCATGAGAAACCCAGAAGATGGTACACCGTGTGATTTTGAAAGGTTTCTAATACGCACATCATTTCTCATCTCCTTGTGCTCGGGTTCGCCTTTCCAGCTACTTTACTAGCAATCTCCTTACTTGGAGAATCCGCACCTTTAACCTCCTGTTCCATACAGGTTGCAATTTGTCCTGAGGGTGAAAGGGAAGAGGGGCAACCAATGAGAGACTAGATCTAGGTGTTGGGACAGGCACAGGTCACTCTATTTTCCCATCAGGAAGAAGAATTAACCACAGGCTCAGCCTGCCCCCCGGAACCAGAATAGGGCCTGAGGCAATCCCGTGCTTTTGCGGCCAGCTCCCAAAAAAGACAGTTGAAAAATGGAGCTCGGGGGCACTGCCTTTCACAAACCCGCTGAGTTATAAATGATAACTCTCGTCCACAAATATATTGAGGGAAGACAACGAAGAGGATTTGAAAGCAAGGCAGAATTGCAGGAAACCGGTTTCAGGAAGTAGATTCGAATCGCCTTTAAAGCACATGAAAAGTGGCAAAACGCCGACAATGATGCCCTTGGCCAAACGGGGCGTATGCGTTTTTTCCTGAATATATTCAGGAAAAAACGCATACGCCCCGTTTGGCCAACCAAGCAACCTGGAAAGGCAAATCAGCGCTACAAAGAAGTCTCGCTTCCCATCGGTCAAAAGGGCCATGCTGCAGAAAGTGTCAAAACCAGAAATGCAGGACAGGCCATAGAGAAATGGCAGCCTTGCTACGCTGATGGGCGGGATGTAAATTGCCAACAGCCGCTCTGGAGAAGTGTACTGTGTGTCCTGAAACATTGAAAAAACACAGCTTAGGGAGCATAGGGCACGTCGACTCATGGGCGTATAAATTGGGAAAACTAAAAATCAGCAAGACACAGGCACCCCAAAGTTTAGCGCTGCTCTATTGACAGGAACCTCCACTTCATGACACCTTAAATATCCCAGGAAAGAGAAAAATGGATAAAGAAGCTGTGGTCCTTATGTACAATGGAATATCACTCAGACATGAAATGAATGCAATAAGGCTAGTAGAAGCAAGATGAGTGGAGTTAGGTACGAGGATTCTAAGTGAAATAAGTCACACAGAAAAAGACACTTATCATAAGCTATCACTTATAGAGGGAATGTAAAAACCGCTACACTTGAACTGAATTACAAAACAGAACAGAGTCACACGTTTAGAAAACACACTATGGCTGCTTAACGGGAAAAGTGAGGTGGGGTGAGGCATAAAACAAGGGTTTCAAATTCGCTCAGATACCGTTCCATACACCCAATATGTAATAGACAAGACCTACTCCTTGCTCAGTGAACTGGACTCAACACCCCCTATTCACCGCACAAGAATATATCTGACTAGTAAGAATCTTAAAACTTATGTATTGATATCTCTCTCGAAGTGAGTCAAGTGGGTGTAAAGCCGCATAAACACAGCCATGAAAAGCAGCTAAACCCCATTATAAAAATAAATTACTTTTAAAAACCCGTTAAACAAAGACAGTGAAAGAGAGAGAAATTCTTCCAAAATTCGTTCAGGGGCTGTGATGCAACCTGGATTGACCATATCTAGACCCACAGCTGGATGAGACATAACGGTGGACAATCTTGGGGCTGAGAGGTTTGGTGAGGTTGGGTGAGCAAACGCAGAACCTTTAAAGTAATACTGCGTGGTACCCATCCCATGGGTCCCAAATATCCAGGTTCAAGGGCATCTTCCTACATCGAAAACATGTATGAGAAACCCAGCAGATGGTACACCTTGTGATTTTGAAAGGTTTCTAAAAGGCACCTTATTTCTCATCTCCTTGTGTTCGGGTTCGCCATTCCAGCTACTTTACTAGCAATCTCCCTACTTGGAGAATCAGCACCTTTAACCTCCTGTTCCCTACAGGTTGCAATTTGTCCTGAGGATGAACGGGAAGAGGGGCAACCAATGAGAGACTAGATCTAGGTGTTGGGACAGGCACTGGTCACTCTATTTTCCCATCCGGAAGAAGAATTAACCACAGGCTCAGCCTGCCGCCCAGAAGCAGAATAGGGCCAGAGGCAATCCCGCGCTCTTGCGGCCAGCTCCCAAAAAAGCGAGTTGAAAAATGGAGATCAGGGACACTGCCATTCACAAACCCGCAGAGTTATAAATGATAACTCTCGTCCACAAATATATTGAGGGAAGGCAATGAAGAGGATTTGAAAGCAAGGCAGAATTGCAGGAAACAGGTTTCAGGAGGTAGATTCGAATCGCCTTTAAAGCACATGAAAAGTCGAAAAATGTCGACAATGATGCCCTTGGCCAAAAAGGGCGTATGCGTTTTTTCCTGAATATATTCAGGAAAAAACGCATACGCCCTTTTTGGCCAACCAAGCAACCTGGAAAGGCAAATCAGCGCTACAAAGTAGTCTCGCTTCCCATCGGTCAAAAGGGCCATGCTGCAAAAATTGTCAAAACCAGACATGCAGTACAGACCATGGAGAAATGGCAGCGTTGCTACGCTGATGGGCGGGATGTAAATTGCCAACAGCCACTCTGGAGAAGTGTACGGTGTGTCCTGAAACATCTAAAACACACAGCTTAGAGAGCATAGGGCACGTCCACTCATGGGCGTATAAATTGGGAAAACTAAAAATCAGCAAGACACAGGCACCCCAAAGTTTAGGGCTGCTCTGTTGACAAGAACCTCCACTTCATGACACCTTAAATATCCCAGGAAAGAGAAAAATGGATAAAGAAGTTGTGGTCCTAATGTACAATGGAATATCACGCAGACATGAAATCAATATCATAAGGCTAGAAGAAGCAAGATGAGTGGACTTAGGTACGATGATTCTAAGTGAAATAAGTCACACAGAAAAAGACACTTATCATAAGCTATCACTTATAGAGGGAATGTAAAAACCGCTACACTTGAACTGAGTTACAAAACAGAACAGAGTCACACGTTTAGAAAACACACTATGGCTGCTTAACGGGAAAGGTGAGGTGGGGTGATGCATAAAACAAGGGTTTCAAATTCGCTCAGATACCGTTCCATACACCCAATATGTAATAGAAAAGACCGACTCATTGCTCAGTGAACTGGACTCAACACCCCCTATTCACCGCACAAGAATATATGTGACTAGTAAGAATCTTAAAACCTATGTATTGATATATGTCTGGAAGTGAGTCAAGTGGGTGTAAAGCCCCATAAACACAGCCATGAAAAGCAGCTAAACCCCATTATAAAAATAAGTTACTTTTAAAAACCCGTAAAACAAAGACAGTGAAAGAGAGAGAAATTCTTACAAAATTCGTTCAGAGGCTGTGATGCAACCTGGATTGACCATATCTAGACCCACAGCTGGATGAGACATAAGGGTGGACACACTTGGGGCTGCGAGTTTGGGTGAGGTTGGGTGAACAAACACAGACCCTTTAAAGTAATACTGCGTGGTACCCATCCCATGGGTCCCAAATCTCCAGGTTCAAGGGCATCTTCCTACATCGAAAACATGCATGAGAAACCCAGAAGATGGTACACCATGTGATTTTGAAAGGTTTCTAAAACGCACCTCATTTCTCATCTCCTTGTGTTCGGGTTCGCCATTCCAGCTACTTTACTAGCAATCTCCCTACTTGGAGAATCAACACCTTTAACCTCCTGTTCCGTACAGGTTGCAATTTGTCCTGAGGATGAAAGGGAAGAGGGGCAACCAATGAGAGACTAGATCTAGGTGTTGGGACAGGCACAGGTCACTCTATTTTCCCATCAGGAAGAAGAATTAACCACAGGCTCAGCCTACCGCAGGTAACCAGAATAGGGCCTTAGGCAATCCCGTGCGTTTGCGGCCAGCTCCCAAAAAAGCGAGTTGAAAAATGGAGCCCAGGGACACTGCCATTCACAAACCCGCAGAGTTATAAATGATAACTCCCGTCCACAAATATATTGAGGGAAGGCAACGAAGAGGATTTGAATGCAAGGCAGAATTGCAGGAAACAGGTTTCAGGAGGTAGATACGAATCGCCTTTAAAGCACATGAAAAGTCGCAAAACGTCGACAATGATGCCCTTGGCCAAAAAGGGCGTATGCGTATTTTCCTGAATATATTCAGGAAAAAACGCATACGCCCTTTTTGGCCAACCAAGCAACCTGGAAAGGCAAATCAGCGCTACAAAGAAGTCTCGCTTCCCATCGGTCAAAAGGGCCATGCTGCAGAAAGTGTCAAAACCAGAAATGCAGGACAGGCCATGGAGAAATGGCAGCCTTGCTACGCTGATGGGCGGGATGTAAATTGCCAACAACCACTCTGGAGAAGTGTACGGTGTGTCCTGAAACATCTAAAACACACAGCTTAGGGAGCATAGGGCACGTCCACTCATGGGCGTATAAATTGGGAAAACTAAAAATCAGCAAGACACAGGCACCCCAAAGTTTAGGGCTGCTCTGTTGACAAGAACCTCCACTTCATGACACCTTAAATATCCCAGGAAAGAGAAAAATGGATAAAGAAGTTGTGGTCCTTATGTACAAAGGAATATCACTCAGACATGAAATCAATGTCATAAGGCTAGAAGAAGCTAGATGAGTGGACTTAGGAACGATGATTCTAAGTGAAATAAGTCACACAGAAAAAGACACTTATCATAAGCTATCACTTATAGAGGGAATGTAAAAACCGCTACACTTCAACTGAATTACAAAACAGAACAGAGTCACACGTTTAGAAAACACACTATGGCTGCTTAACGGGAAAGGTGAGGTGGGGTGATGCATAAAACAAGGGTTTCAAATTCGTTCAGATACCGTTCCATACACCCAATATATAATAGACAAGACCTACTCCTTGCTCAGTGAACTGGACTCAACACCTCCTATTCACCACACAAGAATATATCTGACTAGTAAGAATCTTAAAACCTATGTATTGATATCTCTCTGGAAGTGAGTCAAGTGGGTGTAAAGCCGCATAAACACAGCCGTGAAAAGCAGCTATACCCCATTATAAAAATAAATTACTTTTAAAAACCCGTAAAACAAAGACAGTGAAAGAGAGAGAAATTCTTACAAAATTCGTTCACGGGCTGTGATGCAACCTGGATTGACCATATCTAGACCCACAGCTGGATGAGACATAAGGGTGGACACACTTGGAGCTGAGAGGTTGGGTGAGGTTGGGTGAGCAAACAGAGACCCTTTAAAGTAATAGTGCCTGGTACCCATCCCATGGGTCCCAAATCTCCAGGTTCAAGGGCATATTCCTACATCGAAAACATGCATGAGAAACCCAGAAGGTGGTACACCGTGTGATTTTGAAAGGTTTCTAAAACGCACCTCATTTCTCATCTCCTTGTGCTCGGGTTCGCCATTCCAGGTACTTTACTAGCAATCTCCCTACTTGGAGAATCAGCACCTTTAACCTCCTGTTCCCTACAGGTTGCAATTTGTCCTGAGGATGAACGGGAAGAGGGGCAACCAATGAGAGACTAGATCTAGGTGTTGGGACAGGCACAGGTCACTCTATTTTCCCATCAGGAAGAAGAATTAACCACAGGCTCAGCCTGCCGCCCAGAAGCAGAATAGGGCCTGAGGCAATCACGCGCTCCTGCGGCCAGCTCCCAAAAAAGCGAGTTGAAAAATGGAGCCCAGGGACACTGCCATTCACAAACCCGCAGAGTTATAAATGATAACTCTCCTGCACAAATATATTGAGGGAAGGCAACGAAGAGGATTTGAAAGCAAGGCAGAATTGCAGGAAACAGGTTTCAGGAGGTAGATTCGAATCGCATTTAAAGCACATGAAAAGTCGCAAAACGTCGACAATGATGCCCTTGGCCAAAAAGGGCGTATGCGTTTTTTCCTGAATATATTCAGGAAAAAACGCATACGCCCTTTTTGGCCAACCAAGCAACCTGGAAAGGCAAATCAGCGCTACAAAGAAGTCTCGCTTCCCATCGGTCAAAAGGGCCATGCTGCAGAAAGTGTCAAAACCAGAAATGCAGGACAGGCCATGGAGAAATGGCAGCCTTGCTACGCTGATGGGCGGGATGTAAATTGCCAACAGCCACTCTGGAGAAGTGTACGGTGTGTCCTGAAACATCGAAAAAACACAGCTTAGGGAGCATAGGGCACGTCCACTCATGGGCGTATAAATTGGAAAAACTAAAAATCAGCAAGACACAGGCACCCCAAAGTTTAGGGCTGCTCTGTTGACAAGAACCTCCACTTCATGACACCTTAAATATCCCAGGAAAGAGAAAAATGGATAAAGAAGTTGTGGTCCTTATGTACAATGGAATATCACTCAGACATGAAATAAATGTCATAAGGCTAGTAGAAGCAAGATGAGTGGATTTAGGTACGACGATTCTAAGTGAAATAAGTCACACAGAAAAAGACACATATCATAAGCTATCACTTATAGAGGGAATGTAAAAACCGCTACACTTGAACTGAATTACAAAACAGAACAGAGTCACACGTTTAGAAAACACACTATGGCTGCTTAACGGGAAAGGTGAGGTGGGGTGATGCATAAAACAAGGTTTTCAAATTCGCTCAGATACCGTTCCATACACCCAATATGTAATAGAAAAGACCGACTCATTGCTCAGTGAACTGGACTCAACACCCCCTATTCACCGCACAAGAATATATGTGACTAGTAAGAATCTTAAAACCTATGTATTGATATCTGTCTGGAAGTGAGTCAAGTGGGTGTAAAGCCGCATAAACACAGCCGTGAAAAGCAGCTAAACCCCATTATAAAAATAAATTACTTTTAAAAACCCGTAAAACAAAGACAGTGAAAGAGAGAAAAATTCTTACACAATTCGTTCAGAGGCTGTGATGCAACCTGGATTGACCATATCTAGACCCACAGCTGGATGAGACATAAGGGTGGACACTCTTGGGGCTGAAAGGTTGGGTGAGGTTGGGTGAGCAAACCCAGACCCTTTAAAGTAATACTGCCTAGTACCCATCCCATGGGTCCCAAATCTCCAGGTTCAAGGGCATCTTCCTACATCGAAAACATGCATGAGAAACCCAGAAGATGGTACACCGTGTGATTTTGAAAGGTTTCTAATACGCACCTCATTTCTCATCTCCTTGTGCTCGGGTTCGCACTTCCAGCTACTTTACTAGCAATCTCCCTACTTGGAGAATCAGCACCTTTAAACTCCTGTTCCCTACAGGTTGCAATTTGTCCTGAGGATGAACGGGAAGAGGGGCAACCAATGAGAGACTAGATCTAGGTGTTGGGACACGCACAGGTCACTCTATTTTCCCATCGGGAAGAAGAATTAACCACAGGCTCAGCCTGCCGCCCAGAAGCAGAATAGGGCCTGAGGCAATCCCGCGCTTTTGCGGCCAGCTCCCAAAAAAGCCAGTTGAAAAATGGAGCTCAGGGACACTGCAATTCACAAACCCACAGATGTATAAATGATAACTCTCATCCACAAATATATTGAGGGAAGGCAACGAAGAGGATTTGAAAGCAAGTCAGAATTGCAGGAAACAGGTTTCAGGAGGTAGATACGAATCGCCTTTAAAGCACATGAAAAGTCACAAAACGTCGACGATGATGCCCTTGGCCAAAAAGGGCGTATGCGTTTTTTCCTGAATATATTCAGGAAAAAACGCATACGCCCTTTTTGGCCAACTAAGCAACCTGGAAAGGCAAATCAGCGCTACAAAGTAGTCTCGCTTCCCATCGGTCAAAAGGGCCATGCTACAAAAAGTGTCAAAACCAGAAATGCAGGACAGGCCATGGAGAAATGGCAGCCTTGCTATGCTGATGGGCGGGATGTAAATTGCCAACAGCCACTCTGGAGAAGTGTACGGTGTGTCCTGAAACATCTAAAACACACAGCTTAGGGAGCATAGGGCACGTCCACTCATGGGCGTATAAATTGGGAAAACTAAAAATCAGCAAGACACAAGCACCCCAAAGTTTAGGGCTGCTCTGTTGACAAGAACCTCCACTTCATGACACCTTAAATATCCCAGGAAAGAGAAAAATGGATAAAGAAGTTGTGGTCCTTATGTACAATGGAATATCACTCAGACATGAAATCAATGTCATAAGGCTAGTAGAAGCAAGATGAGTGGACTTAGGTACGACGATTCTAAGTGAAATAAGTCACACAGAAAAAGACACTTATCATAAGCTATCACTTATAGAGGGAATGTAAAAACCGCTACACTTGAATTGAATTACAAAACAGAACAGAGTCACACGTTTAGAAAACACACTATGGCTGCTTAACGGGAAAGGTGAGGTGGGGTGATGCATAAAACAAGGGTTTCAAATTGGCTCAGATACCGTTCCATATACCCAATATGTAATAGAAAAGACCGACTCCTTGCTCAGTGAACTGGACTCAACACCCCCTATTCACCGCACAAGAATATATGTGACTAGTAAGAATCTTAAAACCTATGTATTGATATCTGTCTGGAAGTGAGTCAAGTGGGTGTAAAGCCGCATAAACACAGCCGTGAAAAGCAGCTAAACCCCATTATAAAAATAAATTACTTTTAAAAACCCGTAAAACAAAGACAGTGAAAGAGAGAGAAATTCTTACAAAATTCGTTCAGGGGCTGTGATGCAACCTGGATTGACCATATCTAGACCCACAGCTGGATGAGACATAAGGGTAGACACACTTGGGGCTGATAGGTTGGGTGAGGTAGGGTGAGCAAACACAGACCCTTTAAAGTAATACTGCCTGGTACCCATCCCATGGGTCCCAAATCTCCAGGTTCAAGGGCATATTCCTACATCGAAAACATGCATGAGAAACCCAGAAACACCGTGTGATTTTGAAAGGTTTCTAAAACGCACCTCATTTCTCATCTCCTTGTGCTCGGGTTCGCCATTCCAGCTACTTTACTAGCAATCTCCCTACTTGGAGAATCAGCACCTTTAACCTCCTGTTCCCTACAGGTTGCAATTTGTCCTGAGGATGAACGGAAGAGGGGCAACCAATGAGAGACTAGATCTAGGTGTTGGGACAGGCACAGGTCACTCTATTTTCCCATCAGGAAGAAGAATTAACCACAGGCTCAGCCTGCCGCCCAGAAGCAGAATAGGGCCTGAGGCAATCCCGCGCTCCTGCCGCCAGCTCCCAAAAAAGCGAGTTGAAAAATGGAGCCCAGGGACACTGCCATTCACAAACCCGCAGAGTTATAAATGATAACTCTCGTCCACAAATATATTGAGGGAAGGCAACGAAGAGGAATTGAAAGCAAGGCAGAATTGCAGGAAACAGGTTTCAGGAGGTAGATTCGAATCGCCTTTAAAGCACATGAAAAGTCGCAAAACGTCGACAATGATGCCCTTGGCCAAAAAGGGCGTATGCGTTTTTTCCTGAATATATTCAGGAAAAAACGCATACGCCCTTTTTGGCCAACCAAGCAACCTGTAAAGGCAGATCAGCGCTACAAAGTAGTCTCGCTTCCCATCGGTCAAAAGGGCCATGCTGCAAAAAGTGTCAAAACCAGAAATGCAGGACAGGCCATGGAGAAATGGCAGCCTTGCTACGCTGATGGGCGGGATGTAAATTGCCAACAGCCACTCTGGAGAAGTGTACGGTGTGTCCTGAAACATCTAAAGCACACAGCTTAGGGAGCATAGGGCACGTCCACTCATGGGCGTATAAATTGGGAAAACTAAAAATCAGCAAGACACAGGCACCCCAAAGTTTAGGGCTGCTCTGTTGACAAGAACCTCCACTTCATGACACCTTAAATATCCCAGGAAAGAGAAAAATGGATAAAGAAGTTGTGGTCCTTATGTACAATGGAATATCACTCAGACATGAAATCAATATCATAAGGCTAGAAGAAGCAAGATGAGTGGACTTAGGTACGACGATTCTAAGTGAAATAAGTCACACAGAAAAAGACACTTATCATAAGCTATCACTTATAGAGGGAATGTAAAAACCGCTACACTTGAACTGAATTACAAAACAGAACAGAGTCACACGTTTAGAAAACACACTATGGCTGCTTAACGGGAAAGGTGAGGTGGGGTGATGCATAAAAGAAGGGTTTCAAATTGGCTCAGATACCGTTCCATACACCCTATATGTAATAGAAAAGAACGACTCCTTGCTCAGTGAACTGGACTCAACACCCCCTATTCACCACACAAGAATATATGTGACTAGTAAGAATCTTAAAACCTATGTATTGATATCTGTCTGGAAGTGAGTCAAGTGGGTGTAAAGCCGCATAAACACAGCCGTGAAAAGCAGCTAAACCCCATTATAAAAATAAATTACTTTTAAAAACCCGTAAAACAAAGACAGTGAAAGAGGGAGAAATTCTTACAAAATTCGTTCAGGGGCTGTGATGCCACCTGGATTGACCATATCTAGACCCACAAGTGGATGAGACAAAAGGGTAGACACACTTGGGGCTGAGAGGTTGGGTGAGGTTGGGTGAGCAAACACAGACATGTAAAGTAATACTGTGTGGTACGCATCCCATGGGTCCCAAATCTCCAGGTTCAAGGGCATATTCCTACATCGAAAACATGCATGAGAAACCCAGAAGATGGTACACCGTGTGATTTTGAAAGGTTTCTAATACGCACATCATTTCTCATCTCCTTGTGCTCGGGTTCGCCTTTCCAGCTACTTTACTAGCAATCTCCTTACTTGGAGAATCCGCACCTTTAACCTCCTGTTCCATACAGGTTGCAATTTGTCCTGAGGGTGAAAGGGAAGAGGGGCAACCAATGAGAGACTAGATCTAGGTGTTGGGACAGGCACAGGTCACTCTATTTTCCCATCAGGAAGAAGAATTAACCACAGGCTCAGCCTGCCCCCCGGAACCAGAATAGGGCCTGAGGCAATCCCGTGCTTTTGCGGCCAGCTCCCAAAAAAGACAGTTGAAAAATGGAGCTCGGGGGCACTGCCTTTCACAAACCCGCTGAGTTATAAATGATAACTCTCGTCCACAAATATATTGAGGGAAGACAACGAAGAGGATTTGAAAGCAAGGCAGAATTGCAGGAAACCGGTTTCAGGAAGTAGATTCGAATCGCCTTTAAAGCACATGAAAAGTGGCAAAACGCCGACAATGATGCCCTTGGCCAAACGGGGCGTATGCGTTTTTTCCTGAATATATTCAGGAAAAAACGCATACGCCCCGTTTGGCCAACCAAGCAACCTGGAAAGGCAAATCAGCGCTACAAAGAAGTCTCGCTTCCCATCGGTCAAAAGGGCCATGCTGCAGAAAGTGTCAAAACCAGAAATGCAGGACAGGCCATAGAGAAATGGCAGCCTTGCTACGCTGATGGGCGGGATGTAAATTGCCAACAGCCGCTCTGGAGAAGTGTACTGTGTGTCCTGAAACATTGAAAAAACACAGCTTAGGGAGCATAGGGCACGTCGACTCATGGGCGTATAAATTGGGAAAACTAAAAATCAGCAAGACACAGGCACCCCAAAGTTTAGCGCTGCTCTATTGACAGGAACCTCCACTTCATGACACCTTAAATATCCCAGGAAAGAGAAAAATGGATAAAGAAGCTGTGGTCCTTATGTACAATGGAATATCACTCAGACATGAAATGAATGCAATAAGGCTAGTAGAAGCAAGATGAGTGGAGTTAGGTACGAGGATTCTAAGTGAAATAAGTCACACAGAAAAAGACACTTATCATAAGCTATCACTTATAGAGGGAATGTAAAAACCGCTACACTTGAACTGAATTACAAAACAGAACAGAGTCACACGTTTAGAAAACACACTATGGCTGCTTAACGGGAAAAGTGAGGTGGGGTGAGGCATAAAACAAGGGTTTCAAATTCGCTCAGATACCGTTCCATACACCCAATATGTAATAGACAAGACCTACTCCTTGCTCAGTGAACTGGACTCAACACCCCCTATTCACCGCACAAGAATATATCTGACTAGTAAGAATCTTAAAACTTATGTATTGATATCTCTCTCGAAGTGAGTCAAGTGGGTGTAAAGCCGCATAAACACAGCCATGAAAAGCAGCTAAACCCCATTATAAAAATAAATTACTTTTAAAAACCCGTTAAACAAAGACAGTGAAAGAGAGAGAAATTCTTCCAAAATTCGTTCAGGGGCTGTGATGCAACCTGGATTGACCATATCTAGACCCACAGCTGGATGAGACATAACGGTGGACAATCTTGGGGCTGAGAGGTTTGGTGAGGTTGGGTGAGCAAACGCAGAACCTTTAAAGTAATACTGCGTGGTACCCATCCCATGGGTCCCAAATATCCAGGTTCAAGGGCATCTTCCTACATCGAAAACATGTATGAGAAACCCAGCAGATGGTACACCTTGTGATTTTGAAAGGTTTCTAAAAGGCACCTTATTTCTCATCTCCTTGTGTTCGGGTTCGCCATTCCAGCTACTTTACTAGCAATCTCCCTACTTGGAGAATCAGCACCTTTAACCTCCTGTTCCCTACAGGTTGCAATTTGTCCTGAGGATGAACGGGAAGAGGGGCAACCAATGAGAGACTAGATCTAGGTGTTGGGACAGGCACTGGTCACTCTATTTTCCCATCCGGAAGAAGAATTAACCACAGGCTCAGCCTGCCGCCCAGAAGCAGAATAGGGCCAGAGGCAATCCCGCGCTCTTGCGGCCAGCTCCCAAAAAAGCGAGTTGAAAAATGGAGATCAGGGACACTGCCATTCACAAACCCGCAGAGTTATAAATGATAACTCTCGTCCACAAATATATTGAGGGAAGGCAATGAAGAGGATTTGAAAGCAAGGCAGAATTGCAGGAAACAGGTTTCAGGAGGTAGATTCGAATCGCCTTTAAAGCACATGAAAAGTCGAAAAATGTCGACAATGATGCCCTTGGCCAAAAAGGGCGTATGCGTTTTTTCCTGAATATATTCAGGAAAAAACGCATACGCCCTTTTTGGCCAACCAAGCAACCTGGAAAGGCAAATCAGCGCTACAAAGTAGTCTCGCTTCCCATCGGTCAAAAGGGCCATGCTGCAAAAATTGTCAAAACCAGACATGCAGTACAGACCATGGAGAAATGGCAGCGTTGCTACGCTGATGGGCGGGATGTAAATTGCCAACAGCCACTCTGGAGAAGTGTACGGTGTGTCCTGAAACATCTAAAACACACAGCTTAGAGAGCATAGGGCACGTCCACTCATGGGCGTATAAATTGGGAAAACTAAAAATCAGCAAGACACAGGCACCCCAAAGTTTAGGGCTGCTCTGTTGACAAGAACCTCCACTTCATGACACCTTAAATATCCCAGGAAAGAGAAAAATGGATAAAGAAGTTGTGGTCCTAATGTACAATGGAATATCACGCAGACATGAAATCAATATCATAAGGCTAGAAGAAGCAAGATGAGTGGACTTAGGTACGATGATTCTAAGTGAAATAAGTCACACAGAAAAAGACACTTATCATAAGCTATCACTTATAGAGGGAATGTAAAAACCGCTACACTTGAACTGAGTTACAAAACAGAACAGAGTCACACGTTTAGAAAACACACTATGGCTGCTTAACGGGAAAGGTGAGGTGGGGTGATGCATAAAACAAGGGTTTCAAATTCGCTCAGATACCGTTCCATACACCCAATATGTAATAGAAAAGACCGACTCATTGCTCAGTGAACTGGACTCAACACCCCCTATTCACCGCACAAGAATATATGTGACTAGTAAGAATCTTAAAACCTATGTATTGATATATGTCTGGAAGTGAGTCAAGTGGGTGTAAAGCCCCATAAACACAGCCATGAAAAGCAGCTAAACCCCATTATAAAAATAAGTTACTTTTAAAAACCCGTAAAACAAAGACAGTGAAAGAGAGAGAAATTCTTACAAAATTCGTTCAGAGGCTGTGATGCAACCTGGATTGACCATATCTAGACCCACAGCTGGATGAGACATAAGGGTGGACACACTTGGGGCTGCGAGTTTGGGTGAGGTTGGGTGAACAAACACAGACCCTTTAAAGTAATACTGCGTGGTACCCATCCCATGGGTCCCAAATCTCCAGGTTCAAGGGCATCTTCCTACATCGAAAACATGCATGAGAAACCCAGAAGATGGTACACCATGTGATTTTGAAAGGTTTCTAAAACGCACCTCATTTCTCATCTCCTTGTGTTCGGGTTCGCCATTCCAGCTACTTTACTAGCAATCTCCCTACTTGGAGAATCAACACCTTTAACCTCCTGTTCCGTACAGGTTGCAATTTGTCCTGAGGATGAAAGGGAAGAGGGGCAACCAATGAGAGACTAGATCTAGGTGTTGGGACAGGCACAGGTCACTCTATTTTCCCATCAGGAAGAAGAATTAACCACAGGCTCAGCCTACCGCAGGTAACCAGAATAGGGCCTTAGGCAATCCCGTGCGTTTGCGGCCAGCTCCCAAAAAAGCGAGTTGAAAAATGGAGCCCAGGGACACTGCCATTCACAAACCCGCAGAGTTATAAATGATAACTCCCGTCCACAAATATATTGAGGGAAGGCAACGAAGAGGATTTGAATGCAAGGCAGAATTGCAGGAAACAGGTTTCAGGAGGTAGATACGAATCGCCTTTAAAGCACATGAAAAGTCGCAAAACGTCGACAATGATGCCCTTGGCCAAAAAGGGCGTATGCGTATTTTCCTGAATATATTCAGGAAAAAACGCATACGCCCTTTTTGGCCAACCAAGCAACCTGGAAAGGCAAATCAGCGCTACAAAGAAGTCTCGCTTCCCATCGGTCAAAAGGGCCATGCTGCAGAAAGTGTCAAAACCAGAAATGCAGGACAGGCCATGGAGAAATGGCAGCCTTGCTACGCTGATGGGCGGGATGTAAATTGCCAACAACCACTCTGGAGAAGTGTACGGTGTGTCCTGAAACATCTAAAACACACAGCTTAGGGAGCATAGGGCACGTCCACTCATGGGCGTATAAATTGGGAAAACTAAAAATCAGCAAGACACAGGCACCCCAAAGTTTAGGGCTGCTCTGTTGACAAGAACCTCCACTTCATGACACCTTAAATATCCCAGGAAAGAGAAAAATGGATAAAGAAGTTGTGGTCCTTATGTACAAAGGAATATCACTCAGACATGAAATCAATGTCATAAGGCTAGAAGAAGCTAGATGAGTGGACTTAGGAACGATGATTCTAAGTGAAATAAGTCACACAGAAAAAGACACTTATCATAAGCTATCACTTATAGAGGGAATGTAAAAACCGCTACACTTCAACTGAATTACAAAACAGAACAGAGTCACACGTTTAGAAAACACACTATGGCTGCTTAACGGGAAAGGTGAGGTGGGGTGATGCATAAAACAAGGGTTTCAAATTCGTTCAGATACCGTTCCATACACCCAATATATAATAGACAAGACCTACTCCTTGCTCAGTGAACTGGACTCAACACCTCCTATTCACCACACAAGAATATATCTGACTAGTAAGAATCTTAAAACCTATGTATTGATATCTCTCTGGAAGTGAGTCAAGTGGGTGTAAAGCCGCATAAACACAGCCGTGAAAAGCAGCTATACCCCATTATAAAAATAAATTACTTTTAAAAACCCGTAAAACAAAGACAGTGAAAGAGAGAGAAATTCTTACAAAATTCGTTCACGGGCTGTGATGCAACCTGGATTGACCATATCTAGACCCACAGCTGGATGAGACATAAGGGTGGACACACTTGGAGCTGAGAGGTTGGGTGAGGTTGGGTGAGCAAACAGAGACCCTTTAAAGTAATAGTGCCTGGTACCCATCCCATGGGTCCCAAATCTCCAGGTTCAAGGGCATATTCCTACATCGAAAACATGCATGAGAAACCCAGAAGGTGGTACACCGTGTGATTTTGAAAGGTTTCTAAAACGCACCTCATTTCTCATCTCCTTGTGCTCGGGTTCGCCATTCCAGGTACTTTACTAGCAATCTCCCTACTTGGAGAATCAGCACCTTTAACCTCCTGTTCCCTACAGGTTGCAATTTGTCCTGAGGATGAACGGGAAGAGGGGCAACCAATGAGAGACTAGATCTAGGTGTTGGGACAGGCACAGGTCACTCTATTTTCCCATCAGGAAGAAGAATTAACCACAGGCTCAGCCTGCCGCCCAGAAGCAGAATAGGGCCTGAGGCAATCCCGCGCTTTTGCGGCCAGCTCCCAAAAAAGCCAGTTGAAAAATGGAGCTCAGGGACACTGCAATTCACAAACCCACAGATGTATAAATGATAACTCTCATCCACAAATATATTGAGGGAAGGCAACGAAGAGGATTTGAAAGCAAGTCAGAATTGCAGGAAACAGGTTTCAGGAGGTAGATACGAATCGCCTTTAAAGCACATGAAAAGTCACAAAACGTCGACGATGATGCCCTTGGCCAAAAAGGGCGTATGCGTTTTTTCCTGAATATATTCAGGAAAAAACGCATACGCCCTTTTTGGCCAACTAAGCAACCTGGAAAGGCAAATCAGCGCTACAAAGTAGTCTCGCTTCCCATCGGTCAAAAGGGCCATGCTACAAAAAGTGTCAAAACCAGAAATGCAGGACAGGCCATGGAGAAATGGCAGCCTTGCTATGCTGATGGGCGGGATGTAAATTGCCAACAGCCACTCTGGAGAAGTGTACGGTGTGTCCTGAAACATCTAAAACACACAGCTTAGGGAGCATAGGGCACGTCCACTCATGGGCGTATAAATTGGGAAAACTAAAAATCAGCAAGACACAAGCACCCCAAAGTTTAGGGCTGCTCTGTTGACAAGAACCTCCACTTCATGACACCTTAAATATCCCAGGAAAGAGAAAAATGGATAAAGAAGTTGTGGTCCTTATGTACAATGGAATATCACTCAGACATGAAATCAATGTCATAAGGCTAGTAGAAGCAAGATGAGTGGACTTAGGTACGACGATTCTAAGTGAAATAAGTCACACAGAAAAAGACACTTATCATAAGCTATCACTTATAGAGGGAATGTAAAAACCGCTACACTTGAATTGAATTACAAAACAGAACAGAGTCACACGTTTAGAAAACACACTATGGCTGCTTAACGGGAAAGGTGAGGTGGGGTGATGCATAAAACAAGGGTTTCAAATTGGCTCAGATACCGTTCCATATACCCAATATGTAATAGAAAAGACCGACTCCTTGCTCAGTGAACTGGACTCAACACCCCCTATTCACCGCACAAGAATATATGTGACTAGTAAGAATCTTAAAACCTATGTATTGATATCTGTCTGGAAGTGAGTCAAGTGGGTGTAAAGCCGCATAAACACAGCCGTGAAAAGCAGCTAAACCCCATTATAAAAATAAATTACTTTTAAAAACCCGTAAAACAAAGACAGTGAAAGAGAGAGAAATTCTTACAAAATTCGTTCAGGGGCTGTGATGCAACCTGGATTGACCATATCTAGACCCACAGCTGGATGAGACATAAGGGTAGACACACTTGGGGCTGATAGGTTGGGTGAGGTAGGGTGAGCAAACACAGACCCTTTAAAGTAATACTGCCTGGTACCCATCCCATGGGTCCCAAATCTCCAGGTTCAAGGGCATATTCCTACATCGAAAACATGCATGAGAAACCCAGAAACACCGTGTGATTTTGAAAGGTTTCTAAAACGCACCTCATTTCTCATCTCCTTGTGCTCGGGTTCGCCATTCCAGCTACTTTACTAGCAATCTCCCTACTTGGAGAATCAGCACCTTTAACCTCCTGTTCCCTACAGGTTGCAATTTGTCCTGAGGATGAACGGAAGAGGGTCAAGCAATGAGAGACTAGATCTAGGTGTTGGGACAGGCACAGGTCACTCTATTTTCCCATCAGGAAGAAGAATTAACCACAGGCTCAGCCTGCCGCCCAGAAGCAGAATAGGGCCTGAGGCAATCCCGCGCTCCTGCCGCCAGCTCCCAAAAAAGCGAGTTGAAAAATGGAGCCCAGGGACACTGCCATTCACAAACCCGCAGAGTTATAAATGATAACTCTCGTCCACAAATATATTGAGGGAAGGCAACGAAGAGGATTTGAAAGCAAGGCAGAATTGCAGGAAACAGGTTTCAGGAGGTAGATTCGAATCGCCTTTAAAGCACATGAAAAGTCGCAAAACGTCGACAATGATGCCCTTGGCCAAAAAGGGCGTATGCGTTTTTTCCTGAATATATTCAGGAAAAAACGCATACGCCCTTTTTGGCCAACCAAGCAACCTGGAAAGGCAGATCAGCGCTACAAAGTAGTCTCGCTTCCCATCGGTCAAAAGGGCCATGCTGCAAAAAGTGTCAAAACCAGAAATGCAGGACAGGCCATGGAGAAATGGCAGCCTTGCTACGCTGATGGGCGAGATGTAAATTGCCAACAGCCACTCTGGAGAAGTGTACGGTGTGTCCTGAAACATCTAAAGCACACAGCTTAGGGAGCATAGGGCACGTCCACTCATGGGCGTATAAATTGGGAAAACTAAAAATCAGCAAGACACAGGCACCCCAAAGTTTAGGGCTGCTCTGTTGACAAGAACCTCCACTTCATGACACCTTAAATATCCCAGGAAAGAGAAAAATGGATAAAGAAGTTGTGGTCCTTATGTACAATGGAATATCACTCAGACATGAAATCAATATCATAAGGCTAGAAGAAGCAAGATGAGTGGACTTAGGTACGACGATTCTAAGTGAAATAAGTCACACAGAAAAAGACACTTATCATAAGCTATCACTTATAGAGGGAATGTAAAAACCGCTACACTTGAACTGAATTACAAAACAGAACAGAGTCACACGTTTAGAAAACACACTATGGCTGCTTAACGGGAAAGGTGAGGTGGGGTGATGCATAAAACAAGGGTTTCAAATTGGCTCAGATACCGTTCCATACACCCTATATGTAATAGAAAAGAACGACTCCTTGCTCAGTGAACTGGACTCAACACCCCCTATTCACCACACAAGAATATATGTGACTAGTAAGAATCTTAAAACCTATGTATTGATATCTGTCTGAAAGTGAGTCAAGTGGGTATAAAGCCGCATAAACACAGCCGTGAAAAGCAGCTAAACCCCATTATAAAAATAAATTACTTTTAAAAACCCGTAAAACAAAGACAGTGAAAGAGAGAGAAATTCTTACAAAATTCGTTCAGGGGCTGTGATGCCACCTGGATTGACCATATCTAGACCCACAAGTGGATGAGACAAAAGGGTAGACACACTTGGGGCTGAGAGGTTGGGTGAGGTTGGGTGAGCAAACACAGACATTTAAAGTAATACTGTGTGGTACGCATCCCATGGGTCCCAAATCTCCAGGTTCAAGGGCATATTCCTACATCGAAAACATGCATGAGAAACCCAGAAGATGGTACACCGTGTGATTTTGAAAGGTTTCTAATACGCACATCATTTCTCATCTCCTTGTGCTCGGGTTCGCCTTTCCAGCTACTTTACTAGCAATCTCCTTACTTGGAGAATCCGCACCTTTAACCTCCTGTTCCATACAGGTTGCAATTTGTCCTGAGGGTGAAAGGGAAGAGGGGCAACCAATGAGAGACTAGATCTAGGTGTTGGGACAGGCACAGGTCACTCTATTTTCCCATCAGGAAGAAGAATTAACCACAGGCTCAGCCTGCCCCCCGGAACCAGAATAGGGCCTGAGGCAATCCCGTGCTTTTGCGGCCAGCTCCCAAAAAAGACAGTTGAAAAATGGAGCTCGGGGGCACTGCCTTTCACAAACCCGCTGAGTTATAAATGATAACTCTCGTCCACAAATATATTGAGGGAAGACAACGAAGAGGATTTGAAAGCAAGGCAGAATTGCAGGAAACCGGTTTCAGGAAGTAGATTCGAATCGCCTTTAAAGCACATGAAAAGTGGCAAAACGCCGACAATGATGCCCTTGGCCAAACAGGGCGTATGCGTTTTTTCCTGAATATATTCAGGAAAAAACGCATACGCCCTGTTTGGCCAACCAAGCAACCTGGAAAGGCAAATCAGCGCTACAAAGAAGTCTCGCTTCCCATCAGTCAAAAGGGCCATGCTGCAGAAAGTGTCAAAACCAGAAATGCAGGACAGGCCATAGAGAAATGGCAGCCTTGCTACGCTGATGGGCGGGATGTAAATTGCCAACAGCCGCTCTGGAGAAGTGTACTGTGTGTCCTGAAACATTGAAAAAACACAGCTTAGGGAGCATAGGGCACGTCCACTCATGGGCGTATAAATTGGGAAAACTAAAAATCAGCAAGACACAGGCACCCCAAAGTTTAGCGCTGCTCTGTTGACAGGAACCTCCACTTCATGACACCTTAAATATCCCAGAAAAGAGAAAAATGGATAAAGAAGCTGTGGTCCTTATGTACAATGGAATATCACTCAGACATGAAATGAATGCAATAAGGCTAGTAGAAGCAAGATGAGTGGAGTTAGGTACGACGATTCTAAGTGAAATAAGTCACACAGAAAAAGACACTTATCATAAGCTATCACTTATAGAGGGAATGTAAAAACCGCTACACTTGAACTGAATTACAAAACAGAACAGAGTCACACGTTTAGAAAACACACTATGGCTGCTTAACGGGAAAAGTGAGGTGGGGTGAGGCATAAAACAAGGGTTTCAAGTTCGCTCAGATACCGTTCCATACACCCAATATGTAATAGACAAGACCTACTCCTTGCTCAGTGAACTGGACTCAACACCCCCTATTCACCGCACAAGAATATATCTGACTAGTAAGAATCTTAAAACTTATGTATTGATATCTCTCTCGAAGTGAGTCAAGTGGGTGTAAAGCCGCATAAACACAGCCATGAAAAGCAGCTAAACCCCATTATAAAAATAAATTACTTTTAAAAACCCGTTAAACAAAGACAGTGAAAGAGAGAGAAATTCTTCCAAAATTCGTTCAGGGGCTGTGATGCAACCTGGATTGACCATATCTAGACCCACAGCTGGATGAGACATAACGGTGGACACTCTTGGGGCTGAGAGGTTTGGTGAGGGTGGGTGAGCAAACGCAGAACCTTTGAAGTAATACTGCGTGGTACCCATCCCATGGGTCCCAAATATCCAGGTTCAAGGGCATATTCCTACATCGAAAACATGTATGAGAAACCCAGCAGATGGTACACCTTGTGATTTTGAAAGGTTTCTAAAAGGCACCTTATTTCTCATCTCCTTGTGTTCGGGTTCGCCATTCCAGCTACTTTACTAGCAATCTCCCTACTTGGAGAATCAGCACCTTTAACCTCCTGTTCCCTACAGGTTGCAATTTGTCCTGAGGATGAACGGGAAGAGGGGCAACCAATGAGAGACTAGATCTAGGTGTTGGGACAGGCACTGGTCACTCTATTTTCCCATCAGGAAGAAGAATTAACCACAGGCTCAGCCTGCCGCCCAGAAGCAGAATAGGGCCTGAGGCAATCCCGCGCGCTTGCGGCCAGCTCCCAAAAAAGCGAGTTGAAAAATGGAGATCAGGGACACTGCCATTCACAAACCCGCAGAGTTATAAATGATAACTCTCGTCCACAAATATATTGAGGGAAGGCAATGAAGAGGATTTGAAAGCAAGGCAGAATTGCAGGAAACAGGTTTCAGGAGGTAGATTCGAATCGCCTTTAAAGCACATGAAAAGTCGAAAAATGTCGACAATGATGCCCTTGGCCAAAAAGGGCGTATGCGTTTTTTCCTGAATATATTCAGGAAAAAACGCATACGCCCTTTTTGGCCAACCAAGCAACCTGGAAAGGCAAATCAGCGCTACAAAGTAGTCTCGCTTCCCATGGGTCAAAAGGGCCATGCTGCAAAAATTGTCAAAACCAGACATGCAGTACAGACCATGGAGAAATGGCAGCCTTGCTACGCTGATGGGCGGGATGTAAATTGCCAACAGCCACTCTGGAGAAGTGTACGGTGTGTCCTGAAACATCTAAAACACACAGCTTAGGGAGCATAGGGCACGTCCACTCATGGGCGTATAAATTGGGAAAACTAAAAATCAGCAAGACACAGGCACCCCAAAGTTTAGGGCTGCTCTGTTGACAAGAACCTCCACTTCATGACACCTTAATTATCCCAGGAAAGAGAAAAATGGATAAAGAAGTTGTGGTCCTAATGTACAATGGAATATCACGCAGACATGAAATCAATATCATAAGGCTAGAAGAAGCAAGATGAGTGGACTTAGGTACGATGATTCTAAGTGAAATAAGTCACACAGAAAAAGACACTTATCATAAGCTATCACTTATAGAGGGAATGTAAAAACCGCTACACTTGAACTGAGTTACAAAACAGAACAGAGTCACACGTTTAGAAAACACACTATGGCTGCTTAACGGGAAAGGTGAGGTGGGGTGATGCATAAAACAAGGGTTTCAAATTCGCTCAGATACCGTTCCATACACCCAATATGTAATAGAAAAGACCGACTCATTGCTCAGTGAACTGGACTCAACACCCCCTATTCACCGCACAAGAATATATGTGACTAGTAAGAATCTTAAAACCTATGTATTGATATCTGTCTGGAAGTGAGTCAAGTGGGTGTAAAGCCCCATAAACACAGCCATGAAAAGCAGCTAAACCCCATTATAAAAATAAGTTACTTTTAAAAACCCGTAAAACAAAGACAGTGAAAGAGAGAGAAATTCTTACAAAATTCATTCAGAGGCTGTGATGCAACCTGGATTGACCATATCTAGACCCACAGCTGGATGAGACATAAGGGTGGACACACTTGGGGCTGCGAGTTTGGGTGAGGTTGGGTGAGCAAACACAGACCCTTTAAAGTAATACTGCGTGGTACCCATCCCATGGGTCCCAAATCTCCAGGTTCAAGGGCATCTTCCTACATCGAAAACATGCATGACAAACCCAGAAGATGGTACACCATGTGATTTTGAAAGGTTTCTAAAACGCACCTCATTTCTCATCTCCTTGTGTTCGGGTTCGCCATTCCAGCTACTTTACTAGCAATCTCCCTACTTGGAGAATCAACACCTTTAACCTCCTGTTCCGTACAGGTTGCAATTTGTCCTGAGGATGAAAGGGAAGAGGGGCAACCTATGAGAGACTAGATCTAGGTGTTGGGACAGGCACAGGTCACTCTATTTTCCCATCAGGAAGAAGAATTAACCACAGGCTCAGCCTACCGCCGGTAACCAGAATAGGGCCTTAGGCAATCCCGTGCGTTTGCGGCCAGCTCCCAAAATAGACAGTTGAAAAATGGAGCTCAGGGGCACTGCAATTCACAAACCTGCTGAGTTATAAATGATAACTCTCGTCCAAAAATATATTGAGGGAAGGCAACGAAGAGGATTTCAAAGCAAGGCAGAATTGCACGAAACAGATTTCAGGAGGTAGATTCGAATCGCCTTTAAAGCACATGAAAGGTGGCAAAACGTCGACAATGATGACCTTGTCCAAAAAGAGCGAATGCGTTTTTTCCTGAATATATTCAGGAAAAAAGGCATACGCCCTTTTTGGCCAACCAAGCAACCTGGAAAGGCAAATCATCGCTACAAAGTAGTCTCGCTTCCCATCGGTCAAAAGGGTCATGCTGCAAAAAGTGTCAAAACCAAAAATGCAGGACAGGACATGGAGAAATGGCAGCCTTGCTACGCTGATGGGAGGGATGTAAATTGCCAACAGCCACTCTGGAGAAGTGTACGGTGTGTCCTGAAATATCTAAAACACACAGCTTAGGGAGCATAGGGCACGTCCACTCATGGGCGTATAAATTGGGAAAACTAAAAATCAGCAAGACACAGGCACCCCAAAGTTTAGGGCTGCTCTGTTGACAAGAACCTCCACTTCATGACACCTTAAATATCCCAGGAAAGAGAAAAATGGATAAAGAAGTTGTGGTCCTTATGTACAATGGAATATCACTCAGACATGAAATCAATGTCATAAGGCAAGTAGAAGCAAGATGAGTGGATTTAAGTACGACGATTCTAAGTGAAATAAGTCACACAGAAATAGACACTTATCATAAGCTATCACTTATAGAGGGAATGTAAAAACCGCTACACTTGAACTGAATTACAAAACAGAACAGAGTCACACGTTTAGAAAACACACTATGGCTGCTTAACGGGAAAGGTGAGGTGGGGTGATGCATAAAACAAGGGTTTCAAATTCGCTCAGATACCGTTCCATACACCCAATATGTAATAGACAAGACCAACTCCTTGCTCAGTGAACTGGACTCAACACCCCCTATTCACCACACAAGAATATATCTGACTAGTAAGAATCTTAAAACCTATGAATTGATATCTCTCTGGAAGTGAGTCAAGTGGGTGTAAAGCCGCATAAACACAGCCGTGAAAAGCAGCTAAACCCCATTATAAAAATAAATTACTTTTAAAAACCCGTAAAACAAAGACTGTGAAAGAGAGAGAAATTCTTCCAAAATTCGGTCTGCGGCTGTGATGCAACCTGGATTGACCATATCTAGACACACAGCTGGATGAGACATAAGGGTGGACACTCTTGGGGCTGAGAGTTTGGGTGAGCAAACGCAGAACCTTTAAAGTAATACTGCGTGGTACGCATCCCATGGGTCCCAAATCTCCAGGTTCAAGGGCATCTTCGTACATCGAAAACATACATGAAAAACCCAGAAGATGGTACACCGTGTGATTTTGAAAGGTTTCTAAAACGCACCTCATTTCTCATCTCCTTGTGTTCGGGTTCGCCATTCCAGGTACTTTACTAGCAATCTCCCTACTTGGAGAATCAGCACCTTTAACCTCCTGTTCCCTACAGGTTGCAACTTGTCCTGAGGATGAACGGAAGAGGGGCAACCAATGAGAGACTAGATCTAGGTGTTGGGACAGGCACAGGTCACTCTATTTTCCCATCAGGAAGAAGAATTAAAAACAGGCTCAGCCTGCCGCCCAGAATCAGAATAGGGCCTGAGGCAATCCCGCGCTCCTGCGGCCAGCTCCCAAAAAAGCGAGTTGAAAAATGGAGCCCAGGGACACTGCCATTCACAAACCCGCAGAGTTATAAATGATAACTCCCGTCCACAAATATATTGAGGGAAGGCAACGAAGAGGATTTGAAAGCAAGGCAGAATTGCAGGAAACAGGTTTCAGGAGGTAGATTCGAATCGCCTTTAAAGCACATGAAAAGTCGCAAAACGTCGACAATGATGCCCTTGGCCAAAAAGGGCGTATGCGTTTTTTCCTGAATATATTCAGGAAAAAACGCATACGCCCTTTTTGGCCAACTAAGCAACCTGGAAAGGCAAATCAGCGCTACAAGGTAGTCTCGCTTCCCATCGGTCAAAAGGGCCATGCTACAAAAAGTGTCAAAACCAGAAATGCAGGACAGGCCATGGAGAAATGGCAGCCTTGCTATGCTGATGGGCGGGATGTAAATTGCCAACAGCCACTCTGGAGAAGTGTACGGTGTGTCCTGAAACATCTAAAACACACAGCTTAGGGAGCATAGGGCACGTCCACTCATGGGCGTATAAATTGGGAAAACTAAAAATCAGCAAGACACAAGCACCCCAAAGTTTAGGGCTGCTCTGTTGACAAGAACCTCCACTTCATGACACCTTAAATATCCCAGGAAAGAGAAAAATGGATAAAGAAGTTGTGGTCCTTATGTACAATGGAATATCACTCAGACATGAAATCAATGTAAAAAGGCTAGTAGAAGCAAGATGAGTGGACTTAGGTACGACGATTCTAAGTGAAATAAGTCACACAGAAAAAGACACTTATCATAAGCTATCACTTATAGAGGGAATGTAAAAACCGCTACACTTGAATTGAATTACAAAACAGAACAGAGTCACACGTTTAGAAAACACACTATGGCTGCTTAACGGGAAAGGTGAGGTGGGGTGATGCATAAAACAAGGGTTTCAAATTGGCTCAGATACCGTTCCATACACCCAATATGTAATAGAAAAGACCGACTCCTTGCTCAGTGAACTGGACTCAACACCCCCTATTCACCGCACAAGAATATATGTGACTAGTAAGAATCTTAAAACCTATGTATTGATATCTGTCTGGAAGTGAGTCAAGTGGGTGTAAAGCCGCATAAACACAGCCGTGAAAAGCAGCTAAACCCCATTATAAAAATAAATTACTTTTAAAAACCCGTAAAACAAAGACAGTGAAAGAGAGAGAAATTCTTACAAAATTCGTTCAGGGGCTGTGATGCAACCTGGATTGACCATATCTAGACCCACAGCTGGATGAGACATAAGGGTAGACACACTTGGGGCTGATAGGTTGGGTGAGGTAGGGTGAGCAAACACAGACCCTTTAAAGTAATACTGCCTGGTACCCATCCCATGGGTCCCAAATCTCCAGGTTCAAGGGCATATTCCTACATCGAAAACATGCATGAGAAACCCAGAAACACCGTGTGATTTTGAAAGGTTTCTAAAACGCACCTCATTTCTCATCTCCTTGTGCTCGGGTTCGCCATTCCAGCTACTTTACTAGCAATCTCCCTACTTGGAGAATCAGCACCTTTAACCTCCTGTTCCCTACAGGTTGCAATTTGTCCTGAGGATGAACGGAAGAGGGTCAAGCAATGAGAGACTAGATCTAGGTGTTGGGACAGGCACAGGTCACTCTATTTTCCCATCAGGAAGAAGAATTAACCACAGGCTCAGCCTGCCGCCCAGAAGCAGAATAGGGCCTGAGGCAATCCCGCGCTCCTGCCGCCAGCTCCCAAAAAAGCGAGTTGAAAAATGGAGCCCAGGGACACTGCCATTCACAAACCCGCAGAGTTATAAATGATAACTCTCGTCCACAAATATATTGAGGGAAGGCAACGAAGAGGATTTGAAAGCAAGGCAGAATTGCAGGAAACAGGTTTCAGGAGGTAGATTCGAATCGCCTTTAAAGCACATGAAAAGTCGCAAAACGTCGACAATGATGCCCTTGGCCAAAAAGGGCGTATGCGTTTTTTCCTGAATATATTCAGGAAAAAACGCATACGCCCTTTTTGGCCAACCAAGCAACCTGGAAAGGCAGATCAGCGCTACAAAGTAGTCTCGCTTCCCATCGGTCAAAAGGGCCATGCTGCAAAAAGTGTCAAAACCAGAAATGCAGGACAGGCCATGGAGAAATGGCAGCCTTGCTACGCTGATGGGCGGGATGTAAATTGCCAACAGCCACTCTGGAGAAGTGTACGGTGTGTCCTGAAACATCTAAAGCACACAGCTTAGGGAGCATAGGGCACGTCCACTCATGGGCATATAAATTGGGAAAACTAAAAATCAGCAAGACACAGGCACCCCAAAGTTTAGGGCTGCTCTGTTGACAAGAACCTCCACTTCATGACACCTTAAATATCCCAGGAAAGAGAAAAATGGATAAAGAAGTTGTGGTCCTTATGTACAATGGAATATCACTCAGACATGAAATCAATATCATAAGGCTAGAAGAAGCAAGATGAGTGGACTTAGGTACGACGATTCTAAGTGAAATAAGTCACACAGAAAAAGACACTTATCATAAGCTATCACTTATAGAGGGAATGTAAAAACCGCTACACTTGAAATGAATTACAAAACAGAACAGAGTCACACGTTTAGAAAACACACTATGGCTGCTTAACGGGAAAGGTGAGGTGGGGTGATGCATAAAACAAGGGTTTCAAATTGGCTCAGATACCGTTCCATACACCCTATATGTAATAGAAAAGAACGACTCCTTGCTCAGTGAACTGGACTCAACACCCCCTATTCACCACACAAGAATATATGTGACTAGTAAGAATCTTAAAACCTATGTATTGATATCTGTCTGGAAGTGAGTCAAGTGGGTATAAAGCCGCATAAACACAGCCGTGAAAAGCAGCTAAACCCCATTATAAAAATAAATTACTTTTAAAAACCCGTAAAACAAAGACAGTGAAAGAGAGAGAAATTCTTACAAAATTCGTTCAGGGGCTGTGATGCCACCTGGATTGACCAAATCTAGACCCACAAGTGGATGAGACAAAAGGGTAGACACACTTGGGGCTGAGAGGTTTGGTGAGGTTGGGTGAGCAAACACAGACATTTAAAGTAATACTGTGTGGTACGCATCCCATGGGTCCCAAATCTCCAGGTTCAAGGGCATATTCCTACATCGAAAACATGCATGAGAAACCCAGAAGATGGTACACCGTGTGATTTTGAAAGGTTTCTAATACGCACATCATTTCTCATCTCCTTGTGCTCGGGTTCGCCTTTCCAGCTACTTTACTAGCAATCTCCTTACTTGGAGAATCCGCACCTTTAACCTCCTGTTCCATACAGGTTGCAATTTGTCCTGAGGGTGAAAGGGAAGAGGGGCAACCAATGAGAGACTAGATCTAGGTGTTGGGACAGGCACAGGTCACTCTATTTTCCCATCAGGAAGAAGAATTAACCACAGGCTCAGCCTGCCCCCCGGAACCAGAATAGGGCCTGAGGCAATCCCGTGCTTTTGCGGCCAGCTCCCAAAAAAGACAGTTGAAAAATGGAGCTCAGGGGCACTGCCTTTCACAAACCCGCTGAGTTATAAATGATAACTCTCGTCCAGAAATATATTGAGGGAAGACAACGAAGAGGATTTGAAAGCAAGGCAGAATTGCAGGAAACCGGTTTCAGGAAGTAGATTCGAATCGCCTTTAAAGCACATGAAAAGTGGCAAAACGCCGACAATGATGCCCTTGGCCAAACAGGGCGTATGCGTTTTTTCCTGAATATATTCAGGAAAAAACGCATACGCCCTGTTTGGCCAACCAAGCAACCTGGAAAGGCAAATCAGCGCTACAAAGAAGTCTCGCTTCCCATCGGTCAAAAGGGCCATGCTGCAGAAAGTGTCAAAACCAGAAATGCAGGACAGGCCATAGAGAAATGGCAGCCTTGCTACGCTGATGGGCGGGATGTAAATTGCCAACAGCCGCTCTGGAGAAGTGTACTGTGTGTCCTGAAACATTGAAAAAACACAGCTTAGGGAGCATAGGGCACGTCCACTCATGGGCGTATAAATTGGGAAAACTAAAAATCAGCAAGACACAGGCACCCCAAAGTTTAGCGCTGCTCTGTTGACAGGAACCTCCACTTCATGACACCTTAAATATCCCAGAAAAGAGAAAAATGGATAAAGAAGCTGTGGTCCTTATGTACAATGGAATATCACTCAGACATGAAATGAATGCAATAAGGCTAGTAGAAGCAAGATGAGTGGAGTTAGGTACGACGATTCTAAGTGAAATAAGTCACACAGAAAAAGACACTTATCATAAGCTATCACTTATAGAGGGAATGTAAAAACCGCTACACTTGAACTGAATTACAAAACAGAACAGAGTCACACGTTTAGAAAACACACTATGGCTGCTTAACGGGAAAAGTGAGGTGGGGTGAGGCATAAAACAAGGGTTTCAAATTCGCTCAGATACCGTTCCATACACCCAATATGTAATAGACAAGACCTACTCCTTGCTCAGTGAACTGGACTCAACACCCCCTATTCACCGCACAAGAATATATCTGACTAGTAAGAATCTTAAAACTTATGTATTGATATCTCTCTCGAAGTGAGTCAAGTGGGTGTAAAGCCGCATAAACACAGCCATGAAAAGCAGCTAAACCCCATTATAAAAAAAAATTACTTTTAAAAACCCGTTAAACAAAGACAGTGAAAGAGAGAGAAATTCTTCCAAAATTCGTTCAGGGGCTGTGATGCAACCTGGATTGACCATATCTAGACCCACAGCTGGATGAGACATAACGGTGGACACTCTTGGGGCTGAGAGGTTTGGTGAGGGTGGGTGAGCAAACGCAGAACCTTTAAAGTAATACTGCGTGGTACCCATCCCATGGGTCCCAAATATCCAGGTTCAAGGGCATCTTCCTACATCGAAAACATGTATGAGAAACCCAGCAGATGGTACACCTTGTGATTTTGAAAGGTTTCTAAAAGGCACCTTATTTCTCATCTCCTTGTGTTCGGGTTCGCCATTCCAGCTACTTTACTAGCAATCTCCCTACTTGGAGAATCAGCACCTTTATCTCCTGTTCCCTACAGGTTGCAATTTGTCCTGAGGATGAACGGGAAGAGGGGCAACCAATGAGAGACTAGATCTAGGTGTTGGGACAGGCACTGGTCACTCTATTTTCCCATCAGGAAGAAGAATTAACCACAGGCTCAGCCTGCCGCCCAGAAGCAGAATAGGGCCTGAGGCAATCCCGCGCTCTTGCGGCCAGCTCCCAAAAAAGCGAGTTGAAAAATGGAGATGAGGGACACTGCCATTCACAAACCCGCAGAGTTATAAATGATAACTCTCGTCCACAAATATATTGAGGGAAGGCAATGAAGAGGATTTGAAAGCAAGGCAGAATTGCAGGAAACAGGTTTCAGGAGGTAGATTCGAATCGCCTTTAAAGCACATGAAAAGTCGAAAAATGTCGACAATGATGCCCTTGGCCAAAAAGGGCGTATGCATTTTTTCCTGAATATATTCAGGAAAAAACGCATACGCCCTTTTTGGCCAACCAAGCAACCTGGAAAGGCAAATCAGCGCTACAAAGTAGTCTCGCTTCCCATCGGTCAAAAGGGCCATGCTGCAAAAATTGTCAAAACCAGACATGCAGTACAGACCATGGAGAAATGGCAGCCTTGCTACGCTGATGGGCGGGATGTAAATTGCCAACAGCCACTCTGGAGAAGTGTACGGTGTGTCCTGAAACATCTAAAACACACAGCTTAGGGAGCAAAGGGCACGTCCACTCATGGGCGTATAAATTGGGAAAAATAAAAATCAGCAAGACACAGGCACCCCAAAGTTTAGGGCTGCTCTGTTGACAAGAACCTCCACTTCATGACACCTTAAATATCCCAGGAAAGAGAAAAATGGATAAAGAAGTTGTGGTCCTAATGTACAATGGAATATCACGCAGACATGAAATCAATATCATAAGGCTAGAAGAAGCAAGATGAGTGGACTTAGGTACGATGATTCTAAGTGAAATAAGTCACACAGAAAAAGACACTTATCATAAGCTATCACTTATAGAGGGAATGTAAAAACCGCTACACTTGAACTGAGTTACAAAACAGAACAGAGTCACACGTTTAGAAAACACACTATGGCTGCTTAACGGGAAAGGTGAGGTGGGGTGATGCATAAAACAAGGGTTTCAAATTCGCTCAGATACCGTTCCATACACCCAATATGTAATAGAAAAGACCGACTCATTGCTCAGTGAACTGGACTCAACACCCCCTATTCACCGCACAAGAATATATGTGACTAGTAAGAATCTTAAAACCTATGTATTGATATCTGTCTGGAAGTGAGTCAAGTGGGTGTAAAGCCCCATAAACACAGCCATGAAAAGCAGCTAAACCCCATTATAAAAATAAGTTACTTTTAAAAACCCGTAAAACAAAGACAGTGAAAGAGAGAGAAATTCTTCCAAAATTCGTTCAGAGGCTGTGATGCAACCTGGATTGACCATATCTAGACCCACAGCTGGATGAGACATAAGGATGGACACACTTGGGGCTGCGAGTTTGGGTGAGGTTGGGTGAGCAAACACAGACCCTTTAAAGTAATACTGCGTGGTACCCATCCCATGGGTCCCAAATCTCCAGGTTCAAGGGCATCTTCCTACATGGAAAACATGCATGAGAAACCCAGAAGATGGTACACCATGTGATTTTGAAAGGTTTCTAAAACGCACCTCATTTCTCATCTCCTTGTGTTCGGGTTCGCCATTCCAGCTACTTTACTAGCAATCTCCCTACTTGGAGAATCAACACCTTTAACCTCCTGTTCCGTACAGGTTGCAATTTGTCCTGAGGATGAAAGGGAAGAGGGGCAACCAATGAGAGACTAGATCTAGGTGTTGGGACAGGCACAGGTCACTCTATTTTCCCATCAGGAAGAAGAATTAACCACAGGCTCAGCCTACCGCCGGTAACCAGAATAGGGCCTTAGGCAATCCCGTGCGTTTGCGGCCAGCTCCCAAAATAGACAGTTGAAAAATGGAGCTCAGGGGCACTGCAATTCACAAACCTGCTGAGTTATAAATGATAACTCTCGTCCAAAAATATATTGAGGGAAGGCAACGAAGAGGATTTCAAAGCAAGGCAGAATTGCACGAAACAGATTTCAGGAGGTAGATTCGAATCGCCTTTAAAGCACATGAAAGGTGGCAAAACGTCGACAATGATGACCTTGCCCAAAAAGAGCGAATGCGTTTTTTCCTGAATATATTCAGGAAAAAAGGCATACGCCCTTTTTGGCCAACCAAGCAACCTGGAAAGGCAAATCATCGCTACAAAGTAGTCTCGCTTCCCATCGGTCAAAAGGGTCATGCTGCAAAAAGTGTCAAAACCAAAAATGCAGGACAGGACATGGAGAAATGGCAGCCTTGCTACGCTGATGGGAGGGATGTAAATTGCCAACAGCCACTCTGGAGAAGTGTACGGTGTGTCCTGAAATATCTAAAACACACAGCTTAGGGAGCATAGGGCACGTCCACTCATGGGCGTATAAATTGGGAAAACTAAAAATCAGCAAGACACAGGCACCCCAAAGTTTAGGGCTGCTCTGTTGACAAGAACCTCCACTTCATGACACCTTAAATATCCCAGGAAAGAGAAAAATGGATAAAGAAGTTGTGGTCCTTATGTACAATGGAATATCACTCAGACATGAAATCAATGTCATAAGGCAAGTAGAAGCAAGATGAGTGGATTTAAGTACGATGATTCTAAGTGAAATAAGTCACACAGAAAAAGACACTTATCATAAGCTATCACTTATAGAGGGAATGTAAAAACCGCTACACTTGAACTGAATTACAAAACAGAACAGAGTCACACGTTTAGAAAACACACTATGGCTGCTTAACGGGAAATGTGAGGTGGGGTGATGCATAAAACAAGGGTTTCAAATTCGCTCAGATACCGTTCCATACACCCAATATGTAATAGACAAGACCAACTCCTTGCTCAGTGAACTGGACTCAACACCCCCTATTCACCACACAAGAATATATCTGACTAGTAAGAATCTTAAAACCTATGAATTGATATCTCTCTGGAAGTGAGTCAAGTGGGTGTAAAGCCGCATAAACACAGCCGTGAAAAGCAGCTAAACCCCATTATAAAAATAAATTACTTTTAAAAACCCGTAAAACAAAGACTGTGAAAGAGAGAGAAATTCTTCCAAAATTCGGTCTGCGGCTGTGATGCAACCTGGATTGACCATATCTAGACACACAGCTGGATGAGACATAAGGGTGGACACTCTTGGGGCTGAGAGGTTGGGTGAGCAAACGCAGAACCTTTAAAGTAATACTGCGTGGTACGCATCCCATGGGTCCCAAATCTCCAGGTTCAAGGGCATCTTCGTACATCGAAAACATACATGAAAAACCCAGAAGATGGTACACCGTGTGATTTTGAAAGGTTTCTAAAACGCACCTCATTTCTCATCTCCTTGTGTTCGGGTTCGCCATTCCAGGTACTTTACTAGCAATCTCCCTACTTGGAGAATCAGCACCTTTAACCTCCTGTTCCCTACAGGTTGCAATTTGTCCTGAGGATGAACGGAAGAAGGGCAACCAATGAGAGACTAGATCTAGGTGTTGGGACAGGCACAGGTCACTCTATTTTCCCATCAGGAAGAAGAATTAAAAACAGGCTCAGCCTGCCGCCCAGAAGCAGAATAGGGCCTGAGGCAATCCCGCGCTCCTGCGGCCAGCTCCCAAAAAAGCGAGTTGAAAAATGGAGCCCAGGGACACTGCCATTCCCAAACCCGCAGAGTTATAAATGATAACTCCCGTCCACAAATATATTGAGGGAAGGCAACGAAGAGGATTTGAAAGCAAGGCAGAATTGCAGGAAACAGGTTTCAGGAGGTAGATACGAATCGCCTTTAAAGCACATGAAAAGTCGCAAAACGTCGACAATGATGCCCTTGGCCAAAAAGGGCGTATGCGTATTTTCCTGAATATATTCAGGAAAAAACGCATACGCCCTTTTTGGCCAACCAAGCAACCTGGAAAGGCAAATCAGCGCTACAAAGAAGTCTCGCTTCCCATCGGTCAAAAGGGCCATGCTGCAGAAAGTGTCAAAACCAGAAATGCAGGACAGGCCATGGAGAAATGGCAGCCTTGCTACGCTGATGGGCGGGATGTACATTGCCAACAGCCACTCTGGAGAAGTGTACGGTGTGTCCTGAAACATCTAAAACACACAGCTTAGGGAGCATAGGGCACGTCCACTCATGGGTGTATAAATTGGGAAAACTAAAAATCAGCAAGACACAGGCACCCCAAAGTTTAGGGCTGCTCTGTTGACAAGAACCTCCACTTCATGACACCTTAAATATCCCAGGAAAGAGAAAAATGGATAAAGAAGTTGTGGTCCTTATGTACAAAGGAATATCACTCAGACATGAAATCAATGTCATAAGGCTAGAAGAAGCAAGATGAGTGGACTTAGGAACGATGATTCTAAGTGAAATAAGTCACACAGAAAAAGACACTTATCATAAGCTATCACTTATAGAGGGAATGTAAAAACCGCTACACTTCAACTGAATTACAAAACAGAACAGAGTCACACGTTTAGAAAACACACTATGGCTGCTTAACGGGAAAGGTGAGGTGGGGTGATGCATAAAACAAGGGTTTCAAATTCGTTCAGATACCGTTCCATACACCCAATATATAATAGACAAGACCTACTCCTTGCTCAGTGAACTGGACTCAACACCTCCTATTCACCACACAAGAATATATCTGACCAATAAGAATCTTAAAACCTATGTATTGATATCTCTCTGGAAGTGAGTCAAGTGGGTGTAAAGCCGCATAAACACAGCCGTGAAAAGCAGCTAAACCCCATTATAAAAATAAATTACTTTTAAAAACCCGTAAAACAAAGACTGTGAAAGAGAGAGAAATTCTTCCAAAATTCGGTCTGGGGCTGTGATGCAACCTGGATTGACCATATCTAGACACACAGCTGGATGAGACATAAGGGTGGACACTCTTGGGGCTGAGAGTTTGGGTGAGGTTGGGTGAGCAAACGCAGAACCTTTAAAGTAATACTGCCTGGTACCCATCCCATGGGTCCCAAATCTCCAGGTTCAAGGGCATCTTCCTACATCGAAAACATACATGAGAAACCCAGAAGATGGTACACCGTGTGATTTTGAAAGGTTTCTAAAACGCACCTCATTTCTCATCTCCTTGTGCTCGGGTTCGCCATTCCAGGTACTTTACTAGCAATCTCCCTACTTGGAGAATCAGCACCTTTAACCTCCTGTTCCCTACAGGTTGCAATTTGTCCTGAGGATGAACGGGAAGAGGGGCAACCAATGAGAGACTAGATCTAGGTGTTGGGACAGGCACAGGTCACTCTATTTTCCCATCAGGAAGAAGAATTAACCACAGGCTCAGCCTGCCGCCCAGAAGCAGAATAGGGCCTGAGGCAATCCCGCGCTCTTACGGCCAGCTCCCAAAAAAGCGAGTTGAAAAATGGAGCCCAGGGACACTGCCATTCACAAACCCGCAGAGTTATAAATGATAACTCTCGTCCACAAATATATTGAGGGAAGGCAACGAAGAGGATTTGAAAGCAAGGCAGAATTGCAGGAAACAGGTTTCAGGAGGTAGATTCGAATCGCCTTTAAAGCACATGAAAAGTGGCAAAACGTCGACAATGATGCCCTTGTCCAAAAAGGGCGTATGAGTTTTTTCCTGAATATATTCAGGAAAAAACGCATACGCCCTTTTTGGCCAACCAAGCAACCTGGAAAGGCAAATCAGCGCTACAAAGTAGTCTCGCTTCCCATCGGTCAAAAGGGCCATGCTGCAAAAAGTGTCAAAACCAGAAATGCAGGACAGGCCATGGAGAAATGGCAGCCTTGCTACGCTGATGGGCGGGATGTAAATTGCCAACAGCCACTCTGGATAAGTGTACGGTGTGTCCTGAAACATCTAAAACACACAGCTTAGGGAGCATAGGGCACGTCCACTCATGGGCGTATAAATTGGGAAAAGTAATAATCAGCAAGACACAGGCACCCCAAAGTTTAGGGCTGCTCTGTTGACAAGAACCTCCACTTCATGACACCTTAAATATCCCAGGAAAGAGAAAAATGGATAAAGAAGTTGTGGTCCTTATGTACAAAGGAATATCACTCAGACATGAAATCAATGTCATAAGGCTAGAAGAAGCAAGATGAGTGGACTTAGGTACGATGATTCTAAGTGAAATAAGTCACACAGAAAAAGACACTTATCATAAGCTATCACTTATAGAGGGAATGTAAAAACCGCTACGCTTGAACTGATTTACAAAACAGAACAGAGTCACACGTTTAGAAAACACACTATGGCTGCTTAACGGGAAAGGTGAGGTGGGGTGATGCATAAAACAAGGGTTTCAAATTGGCTCAGATACCGTTCCATACACCCAATATGTAATAGACAAGACCTACACGTTGCTCAGTGAACTGGACTCAACACCCCCTATTCACCGCACAAGAATATATCTGACTAGTAAGAATCTTAAAACCTATGTATTGATATCTCTCTGGAAGTGAGTCAAGTGGGTGTAAAGCCGCATAAACACAGCCGTGAAAAGCAGCTATACCCCATTATAAAAATAAATTACTTTTAAAAACCCGTAAAACAAAGACAGTGAAAGAGAGAGAAATTCTTACAAAATTCGTTCACGGGCTGTGATGCAACCTGGATTGACCATATCTAGACCCACAGCTGGATGAGACATAAGGGTGGACACACTTGGAGCTGAGAGGTTGGGTGAGGTTGGGTGAGCAAACAGAGACCCTTTAAAGTAATAGTGCCTGGTACCCATCCCATGGGTCCCAAATCTCCAGGTTCAAGGGCATATTCCTACATCGAAAACATGCATGAGAAACCCAGAAGGTGGTACACCGTGTGATTTTGAAAGGTTTCTAAAACGCACCTCATTTCTCATCTCCTTGTGCTCGGGTTCGCCATTCCAGGTACTTTACTAGCAATCTCCCTACTTGGAGAATCAGCACCTTTAACCTCCTGTTCCCTACAGGTTGCAATTTGTCCTGAGGATTAACGGGAAGAGGGGCAACCAATGAGAGACTAGATCTAGGTGTTGGGACAGGCACAGGTCACTCTATTTTCCCATCAGGAAGAAGAATTAACCACAGGCTCAGCCTGCCGCCCAGAAGCAGAATAGGGCCTGAGGCAATCACGCGCTCCTGCGGCCAGCTCCCAAAAAAGCGAGTTGAAAAATGGAGCCCAGGGACACTGCCATTCACAAACCCGCAGAGTTATAAATGATAACTCTCCTGCACAAATATATTGAGGGAAGGCAACGAAGAGGATTTGAAAGCAAGGCAGAATTGCAGGAAACAGGTTTCAGGAGGTAGATTCGAATCGCATTTAAAGCACATGAAAAGTCGCAAAACGTCGACAATGATGCCCTTGGCCAAAAAGGGCGTATGCGTTTTTTCCTGAATATATTCAGGAAAAAACGCATACGCCCTTTTTGGCCAACCAAGCAACCTGGAAAGGCAAATCAGCGCTACAAAGAAGTCTCGCTTCCCATCGGTCAAAAGGGCCATGCTGCAGAAAGTGTCAAAACCAGAAATGCAGGACAGGCCATGGAGAAATGGCAGCCTTGCTACGCTGATGGGCGGGATGTAAATTGCCAACAGCCACTCTGGAGAAGTGTACGGTGTGTCCTGAAACATCGAAAAAACACAGCTTAGGGAGCATAGGGCACGTCCACTCATGGGCGTATAAATTGGGAAAACTAAAAATCAGGAAGACACAGGCACCCGAAAGTTTAGGGCTGCTCTGTTGACAAGAACCTCCACTTCATGACACCTTAAATATCCCAGGAAAGAGAAAAATGGATAAAGAAGTTGTGGTCCTTATGTACAATGGAATATCACTCAGACATGAAATAAATGTTATAAGGCTAGTAGAAGCAAGATGAGTGGATTTAGGTACGACGATTCTAAGTGAAATAAGTCACACAGAAAAAGACACTTATCATAAGCTATCACTTATAGAGGGAATGTAAAAACCGCTACACTTGAACTGAATTACAAAACAGAACAGAGTCTCACGTTTAGAAAACACACTATGGCTGCTTAACGGGAAAGGTGAGGTGGGGTGATGCATAAAACAAGGTTTTCAAATTCGCTCAGATACCGTTCCATACACCCAATATGTAATAGAAAAGACCGACTCATTGCTCAGTGAACTGGACTCAACACCCCCTATTCACCGCACAAGAATATATGTGACTAGTAAGAATCTTAAAACCTATGTATTGATATCTGTCTGGAAGTGAGTCAAGTGGGTGTAAAGCCGCATAAACACAGCCGTGAAAAGCAGCTAAACCCCATTATAAAAATAAATTACTTTTAAAAACCCGTAAAACAAAGACAGTGAAAGAGAGAGAAATTCTTACAAAATTCGTTCAGAGGCTGTGATGCAACCTGGATTGACCATATCTATACCCACAGCTGGATGAGTCATAAGGGTGGACACACTTGGGGCTGAGAGGTTGGGTGAGGTTGGGTGAGCAAACACAGACCCTTTAAAGTAATACTGCGTGGTACCCATCCCATGGGTCCCAAATCTCCAGGTTCAAGGGCATATTCCTACATCGAAAACATGCATGAGAAACCCAGAAGATGGTACACCGTGTGATTTTGAAAGGTTTCTAAAACGCACCTCATTTCTCATCTCCTTGTGTTCGGGTTCGCCATTCCAGCTACTTTACTAGCAATCTCCCTACTTGGAGAATCAGCACCTTTAACCTCCTGTTCCGTACAGGTTGCAATTTGTCCTGAGGATGAACGGGAAGAGGGGCAACCAATGAGAGACTAGATCTAGGTCTTGGGACAGGCACAGGTCACTCTATTTTCCCATCAGGAAGAAGAATTAACCACAGGCTCAGCCTACCGCCGGGAACCAGAATAGGGCCTGAGGCAATCCCGTGCGTTTGCGGCCAGCTCCCAAAAAAGACAGTTGAAAAATGGAGCTCAGGGGCACTGCAATTCACAAATCTGCTGAGTTATAAATGATAACTCTCGTCCAAAAATATATTGAGGGAAGGCAACGAAGAGGATTTGAAAGCAAGGCAGAATTGCAGGAAACAGATTTCAGGAGGTAGATCCGAATCGCCTTTAAAGCACATGAAAGGTGGCAAAACGTCGACAATGATGACCTTGGCCAAAAAGAGCGTATGCGTTTTTTCCTGAATATATTCAGGAAAAAACGCATACGCCCTTTTTGGCCAACCAAGCAACCTGGAAAGGCAAATCAGCGCTACAAAGAAGTCTCGCTTCCCATCGGTCAAAAGGGCCATGCTGCAAAAAGTGTCAATACCAGAAATGCAGGACAGGCCATGGAGAAATGGCAGCCTTGCTACGCTGATGGGCGGGATGTAAATTGCCAACAGCCACTCTGGAGAAGTGTACGGTGTGTCCTGAAACATCGAAAAAACACAGCTTTGGGAGCATAGGGCACGTCCACTCATGGGCGTATAAATTGGGAAAACTAAAAATCAGCAAGACACAGGCACCACAAAGTTTAGGGCTGCTCTGTTGACAAGAACCTCCACTTCATAACACCTTAAATATCCCAGGAAAGAGAAAAATGGATAAAGAAGTTGTGGTCCTTATGTACAATGGAATATCACTCAGACATGAAATCAATGTCATAAGGCTAGTAGAAGCAAGATGAGTGGATTTAGGTACGATGATTCTAAGTGAAATAAGTCACACAGAAAAAGACACTTATCATAAGCTATCACTTATAGAGGGAATGTAAAAACCGCTACACTTGAACTGAATTACAAAACAGAACAGAGTCACACGTTTAGAAAACACACTATGGCTGCTTAACGGGAAAGGTGAGGTGGGGTGAGGCATAAAACAAGGGTTTCAAATTCGCTCAGATACCGTTCCATACACCCAATATGTAATAGACAAGACCTACTCCTTGCTCAGTGAACTGGACTCAACACCCCCTATTCACCGCACAAGAATATAGGTGACTAGTAAGAATCTTAAAACCTATGTATTGATATCTGTCTGGAAGTGAGTCAAGTGGGTGTAAAGGCGCATAAACACAGCCGTGAAAAGCAGCTAAACCCCATTATAAAAATAAATTACTTTTAAAAACCCGTAAAACAAAGACAGTGAAAGAGAGAGAAATTCTTACAAAATTCGTTCAGAGGCTGTGATGCAACCTGGGTTGACCATATCTAGACCCACAGCTGGATGAGACATAAGGGTGGACACTCTTGGGGCTGAAAGGTTGGGTGAGGTTGGGTGAGCAAACGCAGACCCTTTAAAGTAATACTGCCTGGTACCCATCCCATGGGTCCCAAATCTCCAGGTTCAAGGGCATCTTCCTACGTCGAAAACATGCATGAGAAACCCAGAAGATGGTACACCGTGTGATTTTGAAAGGTTTCTAATACGCACCTCATTTCTCATCTCCTTGTGCTCGGGTTCGCCTTTCCAGCTACTTTACTAGCAATCTCCCTATTTGGAGAATCAGCACCTTTAAGCTCCTGTTCCCTACAGGTTGCAATTTGTCCTGAGGATGAACGGGAAGAGGGGCAACCAATGAGAGACTAGATCTAGGTGTTGGGACAGGCACAGCTCACTCTATTTTCCCATCGGGAAGAAGAATTAACCACAGGCTCAGCCTGCAGCCCAGAAGCAGAATAGTGCCTGAGGCAATCCCGCGCTTTTGCGGCCAGCTCCCAAAAAAGCCAGTTGAAAAATGGAGCTCAGGGACACTGCAATTCACAAACCCGCAGAGCTATAAATGATAACTCTCATCCACAGATATATTGAGGGAAGGCAACGAAGAGGATTTGAAAGCAAGGCAGAATTGCAGGAAACCGGTTTCAGGAGGTAGATTCGAATCGCCTTTAAAGCACATGAAAAGTGGCAATACGTCGACAATGATGCCCTTGGCCAAACAGGGCGTATGCGTTTTTTCCTGAATATATTCAGGAAAAAACGCATACGCCCTGTTTGGCCAACCAAGCAACCTGGAAAGGCTCATCAGCGCTACAAAGAAGTCTCGCTTCCCATCGGTCAAAAGGGCCATGCTGCAAAAAGTGTCAAAACCAGAAATGCAGGACAGGCCATGGAGAAATGGCAGCCTTGTTACGCTGATGGGCGGGATGTAAATTGCCAACAGCCACTCTGGAGAAGTGTACGGTGTGTCCTGAAACATCGAAAAAACACAGCTTAGGGAGCATAGGGCACGTCCACTCATGGGCGTATAAATTGGGAAAACTAAAAATCAGCAAGACACAGGCACCCCAAAGTTTAGGGCTGCTCTGTTGACAAGAACCTCCACTTCATAACACCTTAAATATCCCAGGAAAGAGAAAAATGGATAAAGAAGTTGTGGTCCTTATGTACAATGGAATATCACTTAGACATGAAATCAATGTCATAAGGCTAGTAGAAGCAAGATGAGTGGATTTAGGTACGATGATTCTAAGTGAAATAAGTCACACAGAAAAAGACACTTATCATAAGCTATCACTTATAGAGGGAATGTAAAAACCGCTACACTTGAACTGAATTACAAAACAGAACAGAGTCACACGTTTAGAAAACAAACTATGGCTGCTTAACGGGAAAGGTGAGGTGGGGTGAGGCATAAAACAAGGGTTTCAAATTCGCTCAGATACCGTTCCATACACCCAATATGTAATAGACAAGACCTACTCCTTGCTCAGTGAACTGGACTCAACACCCCCTATTCACCGCACAAGAATATATGTGACTAGTAAGAATCTTAAAACCTATGTATTGATATCTGTCTGGAAGTGAGTCAAGTGGGTGTAAAGCCGCATAAACACAGCCGTGAAAAGCAGCTAAACCCCATTATAAAAATAAATTACTTTTAAAAACCCGTAAAACAAAGACAGTGAAAGAGAGAGAAATTCTTACAAAATTCGTTCAGAGGCTGTGATGCAACCTGGATTGACCATATCTAGACCCACAGCTGGATGAGACATAAGGGTGGACACTCTTGGGGCTGAAAGGTTGGGTGAGCAAACGCAGACCCTTTAAAGTAATACTGCCTGGTACCCATCCCATGGGTCCCAAATCTCCAGGTTCAAGGGCATCTTCCTACATCGAAAACAGGCATGAGAAACCCAGAAGATGGTACACCGTGTGATTTTGAAAGGTTTCTAATACGCACCTCACTTCTCATCTCCTTGTGCTCGGGTTCGCCTTTCCAGCTACTTTACTAGCAATCTCCCTATTTGGAGAATCAGCACCTTTAAGCTCCTGTTCCCTACAGGTTGCAATTTGTCCTGAGGATGAACGGGAAGAGGGGCAACCAATGAGAGACTAGATCTAGGTGTTGGGACAGGCACAGCTCACTCTATTTTCCCATCGGGAAGAAGAATTAACCACAGGCTCAGCCTGCAGCCCAGAAGCAGAATAGTGCCTGAGGCAATCCCGCGCTTTTGCGGCCAGCTCCCAAAAAAGCCAGTTGAAAAATGGAGCTCAGGGACACTGCAATTCACAAACCCGCAGAGCTATAAATGATAACTCTCATCCACAGATATATTGAGGGAAGGCAACGAAGAGGATTTGAAAGCAAGGCAGAATTGCAGGAAACCGGTTTCAGGAGGTAGATTCGAATCGCCTTTAAAGCACATGAAAAGTGGCAATACGTCGACAATGATGCCCTTGGCCAAACAGGGCGTATGCGTTTTTTCCTGAATATATTCAGGAAAAAACGCATACGCCCTGTTTGGCCAACCAAGCAACCTGGAAAGGCTCATCAGCGCTACAAAGAAGTCTCGCTTCCCATCGGTCAAAAGGGCCATGCTGCAAAAAGTGTCAAAACCAGAAATGCAGGACAGGCCATGGAGAAATGGCAGCCTTGTTACGCTGATGGGCGGGATGTAAATTGCCAACAGCCACTCTGGAGAAGTGTACGGTGTGTCCTGAAACATCGAAAAAACACAGCTTAGGGAGCATAGGGCACGTCCACTCATGGGCGTATAAATTGGGAAAACTAAAAATCAGCAAGACACAGGCACCCCAAAGTTTAGGGCTGCTCTGTTGACAAGAACCTCCACTTCATAACACCTTAAATATCCCAGGAAAGAGAAAAATGGATAAAGAAGTTGTGGTCCTTATGTACAATGGAATATCACTTAGACATGAAATCAATGTCATAAGGCTAGTAGAAGCAAGATGAGTGGATTTAGGTACGATGATTCTAAGTGAAATAAGTCACACAGAAAAAGACACTTATCATAAGCTATCACTTATAGAGGGAATGTAAAAACCGCTACACTTGAACTGAATTACAAAACAGAACAGAGTCACACGTTTAGAAAACAAACTATGGCTGCTTAACGGGAAAGGTGAGGTGGGGTGAGGCATAAAACAAGGGTTTCAAATTCGCTCAGATACCGTTCCATACACCCAATATGTAATAGACAAGACCTACTCCTTGCTCAGTGAACTGGACTCAACACCCCCTATTCACCGCACAAGAATATATGTGACTAGTAAGAATCTTAAAACCTATGTATTGATATCTGTCTGGAAGTGAGTCAAGTGGGTGTAAAGCCGCATAAACACAGCCGTGAAAAGCAGCTAAACCCCATTATAAAAATAAATTACTTTTAAAAACCCGTAAAACAAAGACAGTGAAAGAGAGAGAAATTCTTACAAAATTCGTTCAGAGGCTGTGATGCAACCTGGATTGACCATATCTAGACCCACAGCTGGATGAGACATAAGGGTGGACACTCTTGGGGCTGAAAGGTTGGGTGAGCAAACGCAGACCCTTTAAAGTAATACTGCCTGGTACCCATCCCATGGGTCCCAAATCTCCAGGTTCAAGGGCATCTTCCTACATCGAAAACAGGCATGAGAAACCCAGAAGATGGTACACCGTGTGATTTTGAAAGGTTTCTAATACGCACCTCACTTCTCATCTCCTTGTGCTCGGGTTCGCCTTTCCAGCTACTTTACTAGCAATCTCCCTACTTGGAGAATCAGCACCTTTAAGCTCCTGTTCCCTACAGGTTGCAGTTTGTCCTGAGGATGAACGGGAAGAGGGGCAACCAATGAGAGACTAGATCTAGGTGTTGGGACAGGCACAGCTCACTCTATTTTCCCATCGGGAAGAAGAATTAACCACAGGCTCAGCCTGCCGCCCAGAAGCAGAATAGGGCCTGAGGCAATCCCACGCTTTTGCGGCCAGCTCCCAAAAAAGCCAGTTGAAAAATGGAGCTCAGGGACACTGCAATTCACAAACCCGCAGAGCTATAAATGATAACTCTCATCCACAGATATATTGAGGGAAGGCAACGAAGAGGATTTGAAAGCAAGGCAGAATTGCAGGAAACAGGTTTCAGGAGGTAGATTCGAATCGCCTTTAAAGCACATGAAAAGTGGCAAAACGTCGACAATGATGCCCCTGGCCAAACAGGGCGTATGCGTTTTTTCCTGAATATATTCAGGAAAAAACGCATACGTCCTGTTTGGCCAACCAAGCAACCTGGAAAGGCTCATCAGCGCTACAAAGAAGTCTCGCTTCCCATCGGTCAAAAGGGCCATACTGCAAAAAGTGTCAAAACCAGAAATGCAGGACAGGCCATGGAGAAATGGCAGCCTTGCTACGCTGATGGGAGGGATGTAAATTGCCAACAGCCACTCTGGAGAAGTGTACGGTGTGTCCTGAAACATCGAAAAAACACAGCTTAGGGAGCATAGGGCACGTCCACTCATGGGCGTATAAATTGGGAAAACTAAAAATCAGCAAGACACAGGCACCCCAAAGTTTAGGGCTGCTCTGTTGACAAGAACCTCCACTTCATAACACCTTAAATATCCCAGGAAAGAGAAAAATGGATAAAGAAGTTGTGGTCCTTATGTACAATGGAATATCACTCAGACATGAAATCAATGTCATAAGGCTAGTAGAAGCAAGATGAGTGGATTTAGGTACGATGATTCTAAGTGAAATAAGTCACACAGAAAAAGACACTTATCATAAGCTATCACTTATAGAGGGAATGTAAAAACCGCTACACTTGAACTGAATTACAAAACAGAACAGAGTCACACGTTTAGAAAACACACTATGGCTGCTTAACGGGAAAGGTGAGGTGGGGTGAGGCATAAAACAAGGGTTTCAAATTCGCTCAGATACCGTTCCATACACCCAATATGTAATAGACAAGACCTACTCCTTGCTCAGTGAACTGGACTCAACACCCCCTATTCACCGCACAAGAATATATGTGACTAGTAAGAATCTTAAAACCTATGTATTGATATCTGTCTGGAAGTGAGTCAAGTGGGTGTAAAGCCGCATAAACAAAGCCGTGAAAAGCAGCTAAACCCCATTATAAAAATAAATTACTTTTAAAAACCCGTAAAACAAAGACAGTGAAAGAGAGAGAAATTCTTACAAAATTCGTTCAGAGGCTGTGATGCAACCTGGATTGACCATATCTAGACCCACAGCTGGATGAGACATAAGGGTGGACACTCTTGGGGCAGAAAGGTTGGGTGAGGTTGGGTGAGCAAACGCAGACCCTTTAAAGTAATACTGCCTGGTACCCATCCCATGGGTCCCAAATCTCCAGGTTCAAGGGCATCTTCCTACATCGAAAACAGGCATGAGAAACCCAGAAGATGGTACACCGTGTGATTTTGAAAGGTTTCTAATACGCACCTCATTTCTCATCTCCTTGTGCTCGGGTTCGCCTTTCCAGCTACTTTACTAGCAATCTCCCTACTTGGAGAATCAGCACCTTTAAGCTCCTGTTCCCTACAGGTTGCAATTTGTGCTGAGGATGAACGGGAAGAGGGGCAACCAATGAGAGACTAGATCTAGGTGTTGGGACAGGCACAGCTCACTCTATTTTCCCATCGGGAAGAAGAATTAACCACAGGCTCAGCCTGCCGCCCAGAAGCAGAATAGGGCCTGAGGCAATCCCGCGCTTTTGCGGCCAGCTCCCAAAAAAGCCAGTTGAAAAATGGAGCTCAGGGACACTGCAATTCACAAACCCGCAGAGCTATAAATGATAACTCTCATCCACAGATATATTGAGGGAAGGCAACGAAGAGGATTTGAAAGCAAGGCAGAATTGCAGGAAACAGGTTTCAGGAGGTAGATTCGAATCGCCTTTAAAGCACATGAAAAGTGGCAAAACGTCGACAATGATGCCCTTGGCCAAACAGGGCGTATGCGTTTTTTCCTGAATATATTCAGGAAAAAACGCATACGCCCTGTTTGGCCAACCAAGCAACCTGGAAAGGCTCATCAGCGCTACAAAGAAGTCTCGCTTCCCATCGGTCAAAAGGGCCATACTGCAAAAAGTGTCAAAACCAGAAATGCAGGACAGGCCATGGAGAAATGGCAGCCTTGCTACGCTGATGGGAGGGATGTAAATTGCCAACAGCCACTCTGGAGAAGTGTACGGTGTGTCCTGAAACATCGAAAAAACACAGCTTAGGGAGCATAGGGCACGTCCACTCATGGGCGTATAAATTGGGAAAACTAAAAATCAGCAAGACACAGGCACCCCAAAGTTTAGGGCTGCTCTGTTGACAAGAACCTCCACTTCATAACACCTTAAATATCCCAGGAAAGAGAAAAATGGATAAAGAAGTTGTGGTCCTTATGTACAATGGAATATCACTCAGACATGAAATCAATGTCATAAGGCTAGCAGAAGCAAGATGAGTGGATTTAGGTACGATGATTCTAAGTGAAATAAGTCACACAGAAAAAGACACTTATCATAAGCTATCACTTATAGAGGGAATGTAAAAACCGCTACACTTGAACTGAATTACAAAACAGAACAGAGTCACACGTATAGAAAACACACTATGGCTGCTTAACGGGAAAGGTGAGGTGGGGTGAGGCATAAAACAAGGGTTTCAAATTCGCTCAGATACCGTTCCATACACCCAATATGTAATAGACAAGACCTACTCCTTGCTCAGTGAACTGGACTCAACACCCCCTATTCACCGCACAAGAATATATGTGACTAGTAAGAATCTTAAAACCTATGTATTGATATCTGTCTGGAAGTGAGTCAAGTGGGTGTAAAGCCGCATAAACACAGCCGTGAAAAGCAGCTAAACCCCATTATAAAAATAAATTACTTTTAAAAACCCGTAAAACAAAGACAGTGAAAGAGAGAGAAATTCTTACAAAATTCGTTCAGAGGCTGTGATGCAACCTGGATTGACCATATCTAGACCCACAGCTGGATGAGACATAAGGGTGGACACTCTTGGGGCTGAAAGGTTGGGTGAGGTTGGGTGAGCAAACGCAGACCCTTTAAAGTAATACTGCCTGGTACCCATCCCATGGGTCCCAAATCTCCAGGTTCAAGGGCATCTTCCTACATCGAAAACAGGCATGAGAAACCCAGAAGATGGTACACCGTGTGATTTTGAAAGGTTTCTAATACGCACCTCATTTCTCATCTCCTTGTGCTCGGGTTCGCCTTTCCAGCTACTTTACTAGCAATCTCCCTACTTGGAGAATCAGCACCTTTAAGCTCCTGTTCCCTACAGGTTGCAATTTGTGCTGAGGATGAACGGGAAGAGGGGCAACCAATGAGAGACTAGATCTAGGTGTTGGGACAGGCACAGCTCACTCTATTTTCCCATCGGGAAGAAGAATTAACCACAGGCTCAGCCTGCCGCCCAGAAGCAGAATAGGGCCTGAGGCAATCCCACGCTTTTGCGGCCAGCTCCCAAAAAAGCCAGTTGAAAAATGGAGCTCAGGGACACTGCAATTCACAAACCCGCAGAGCTATAAATGATAACTCTCATCCACAGATATATTGAGGGAAGGCAACGAAGAGGATTTGAAAGCAAGGCAGAATTGCAGGAAACAGGTTTCAGGAGGTAGATTCGAATCGCCTTTAAAGCACATGAAAAGTGGCAAAACGTCGACAATGATGCCCCTGGCCAAACAGGGCGTATGCGTTTTTTCCTGAATATATTCAGGAAAAAACGCATACGTCCTGTTTGGCCAACCAAGCAACCTGGAAAGGCTCATCAGCGCTACAAAGAAGTCTCGCTTCCCATCGGTCAAAAGGGCCATACTGCAAAAAGTGTCAAAACCAGAAATGCAGGACAGGCCATGGAGAAATGGCAGCCTTGCTACGCTGATGGGAGGGATGTAAATTGCCAACAGCCACTCTGGAGAAGTGTACGGTGTGTCCTGAAACATCGAAAAAACACAGCTTAGGGAGCATAGGGCACGTCCACTCATGGGCGTATAAATTGGGAAAACTAAAAATCAGCAAGACACAGGCACCCCAAAGTTTAGGGCTGCTCTGTTGACAAGAACCTCCACTTCATAACACCTTAAATATCCCAGGAAAGAGAAAAATGGATAAAGAAGTTGTGGTCCTTATGTACAATGGAATATCACTCAGACATGAAATCAATGTCATAAGGCTAGTAGAAGCAAGATGAGTGGATTTAGGTACGATGATTCTAAGTGAAATAAGTCACACAGAAAAAGACACTTATCATAAGCTATCACTTATAGAGGGAATGTAAAAACCGCTACACTTGAACTGAATTACAAAACAGAACAGAGTCACACGTTTAGAAAACACACTATGGCTGCTTAACGGGAAAGGTGAGGTGGGGTGAGGCATAAAACAAGGGTTTCAAATTCGCTCAGATACCGTTCCATACACCCAATATGTAATAGACAAGACCTACTCCTTGCTCAGTGAACTGGACTCAACACCCCCTATTCACCGCACAAGAATATATGTGACTAGTAAGAATCTTAAAACCTATGTATTGATATCTGTCTGGAAGTGAGTCAAGTGGGTGTAAAGCCGCATAAACAAAGCCGTGAAAAGCAGCTAAACCCCATTATAAAAATAAATTACTTTTAAAAACCCGTAAAACAAAGACAGTGAAAGAGAGAGAAATTCTTACAAAATTCGTTCAGAGGCTGTGATGCAACCTGGATTGACCATATCTAGACCCACAGCTGGATGAGACATAAGGGTGGACACTCTTGGGGCAGAAAGGTTGGGTGAGGTTGGGTGAGCAAACGCAGACCCTTTAAAGTAATACTGCCTGGTACCCATCCCATGGGTCCCAAATCTCCAGGTTCAAGGGCATCTTCCTACATCGAAAACAGGCATGAGAAACCCAGAAGATGGTACACCGTGTGATTTTGAAAGGTTTCTAATACGCACCTCATTTCTCATCTCCTTGTGCTCGGGTTCGCCTTTCCAGCTACTTTACTAGCAATCTCCCTACTTGGAGAATCAGCACCTTTAAGCTCCTGTTCCCTACAGGTTGCAATTTGTGCTGAGGATGAACGGGAAGAGGGGCAACCAATGAGAGACTAGATCTAGGTGTTGGGACAGGCACAGCTCACTCTATTTTCCCATCGGGAAGAAGAATTAACCACAGGCTCAGCCTGCCGCCCAGAAGCAGAATAGGGCCTGAGGCAATCCCGCGCTTTTGCGGCCAGCTCCCAAAAAAGCCAGTTGAAAAATGGAGCTCAGGGACACTGCAATTCACAAACCCGCAGAGCTATAAATGATAACTCTCATCCACAGATATATTGAGGGAAGGCAACGAAGAGGATTTGAAAGCAAGGCAGAATTGCAGGAAACAGGTTTCAGGAGGTAGATTCGAATCGCCTTTAAAGCACATGAAAAGTGGCAAAACGTCGACAATGATGCCCTTGGCCAAACAGGGCGTATGCGTTTTTTCCTGAATATATTCAGGAAAAAACGCATACGCCCTGTTTGGCCAACCAAGCAACCTGGAAAGGCTCATCAGCGCTACAAAGAAGTCTCGCTTCCCATCGGTCAAAAGGGCCATACTGCAAAAAGTGTCAAAACCAGAAATGCAGGACAGGCCATGGAGAAATGGCAGCCTTGCTACGCTGATGGGAGGGATGTAAATTGCCAACAGCCACTCTGGAGAAGTGTACGGTGTGTCCTGAAACATCGAAAAAACACAGCTTAGGGAGCATAGGGCACGTCCACTCATGGGCGTATAAATTGGGAAAACTAAAAATCAGCAAGACACAGGCACCCCAAAGTTTAGGGCTGCTCTGTTGACAAGAACCTCCACTTCATAACACCTTAAATATCCCAGGAAAGAGAAAAATGGATAAAGAAGTTGTGGTCCTTATGTACAATGGAATATCACTCAGACATGAAATCAATGTCATAAGGCTAGCAGAAGCAAGATGAGTGGATTTAGGTACGATGATTCTAAGTGAAATAAGTCACACAGAAAAAGACACTTATCATAAGCTATCACTTATAGAGGGAATGTAAAAACCGCTACACTTGAACTGAATTACAAAACAGAACAGAGTCACACGTATAGAAAACACACTATGGCTGCTTAACGGGAAAGGTGAGGTGGGGTGAGGCATAAAACAAGGGTTTCAAATTCGCTCAGATACCGTTCCATACACCCAATATGTAATAGACAAGACCTACTCCTTGCTCAGTGAACTGGACTCAACACCCCCTATTCACCGCACAAGAATATATGTGACTAGTAAGAATCTTAAAACCTATGTATTGATATCTGTCTGGAAGTGAGTCAAGTGGGTGTAAAGCCGCATAAACACAGCCGTGAAAAGCAGCTAAACCCCATTATAAAAATAAATTACTTTTAAAAACCCGTAAAACAAAGACAGTGAAAGAGAGAGAAATTCTTACAAAATTCGTTCAGAGGCTGTGATGCAACCTGGATTGACCATATCTAGACCCACAGCTGGATGAGACATAAGGGTGGACACTCTTGGGGCTGAAAGGTTGGGTGAGGTTGGGTGAGCAAACGCAGACCCTTTAAAGTAATACTGCCTGGTACCCATCCCATGGGTCCCAAATCTCCAGGTTCAAGGGCATCTTCCTACATCGAAAACAGGCATGAGAAACCCAGAAGATGGTACACCGTGTGATTTTGAAAGGTTTCTAATACGCACCTCATTTCTCATCTCCTTGTGCTCGGGTTCGCCTTTCCAGCTACTTTACTAGCAATCTCCCTACTTGGAGAATCAGCACCTTTAAGCTCCTGTTCCCTACAGGTTGCAATTTGTGCTGAGGATGAACGGGAAGAGGGGCAACCAATGAGAGACTAGATCTAGGTGTTGGGACAGGCACAGCTCACTCTATTTTCCCATCGGGAAGAAGAATTAACCACAGGCTCAGCCTGCCGCCCAGAAGCAGAATAGGGCCTGAGGCAATCCCGCGCTTTTGCGGCCAGCTCCCAAAAAAGCCAGTTGAAAAATGGAGCTCAGGGACACTGCAATTCACAAACCCGCAGAGCTATAAATGATAACTCTCATCCACAGATATATTGAGGGAAGGCAACGAAGAGGATTTGAAAGCAAGGCAGAATTGCAGGAAACAGGTTTCAGGAGGTAGATTCGAATCGCCTTTAAAGCACATGAAAAGTGGCAAAACGTCGACAATGATGCCCTTGGCCAAACAGGGCGTATGCGTTTTTTCCTGAATATATTCAGGAAAAAACGCATACGCCCTGTTTGGCCAACCAAGCAACCTGGAAAGGCTCATCAGCGCTACAAAGAAGTCTCGCTTCCCATCGGTCAAAAGGGCCATACTGCAAAAAGTGTCAAAACCAGAAATGCAGGACAGGCCATGGAGAAATGGCAGCCTTGCTACGCTGATGGGAGGGATGTAAATTGCCAACAGCCACTCTGGAGAAGTGTACGGTGTGTCCTGAAACATCGAAAAAACACAGCTTAGGGAGCATAGGGCACGTCCACTCATGGGCGTATAAATTGGGAAAACTAAAAATCAGCAAGACACAGGCACCCCAAAGTTTAGGGCTGCTCTGTTGACAAGAACCTCCACTTCATAACACCTTAAATATCCCAGGAAAGAGAAAAATGGATAAAGAAGTTGTGGTCCTTATGTACAATGGAATATCACTCAGACATGAAATCAATGTCATAAGGCTAGCAGAAGCAAGATGAGTGGATTTAGGTACGATGATTCTAAGTGAAATAAGTCACACAGAAAAAGACACTTATCATAAGCTATCACTTATAGAGGGAATGTAAAAACCGCTACACTTGAACTGAATTACAAAACAGAACAGAGTCACACGTATAGAAAACACACTATGGCTGCTTAACGGGAAAGGTGAGGTGGGGTGAGGCATAAAACAAGGGTTTCAAATTCGCTCAGATACCGTTCCATACACCCAATATGTAATAGACAAGACCTACTCCTTGCTCAGTGAACTGGACTCAACACCCCCTATTCACCGCACAAGAATATATGTGACTAGTAAGAAACTTAAAACCTATGTATTGATATCTGTCTGGAAGTGAGTCAAGTGGGTGTAAAGCCGCATAAACACAGCCGTGAAAAGCAGCTAAACCCCATTATAAAAATAAATTACTTTTAAAAACCCGTAAAACAAAGACAGTGAAAGAGAGAGAAATTCTTACAAAATTCGTTCAGAGGCTGTGATGCAACCTGGATTGACCATATCTAGACCCACAGCTGGATGAGACATAAGGGTGGACACTCTTGGGGCTGAAAGGTTGGGTGAGGTTGGGTGAGCAAACGCAGACCCTTTAAAGTAATACTGCCTGGTACCCATCCCATGGGTCCCAAATCTCCAGGTTCAAGGGCATCTTCCTACATCGAAAACAGGCATGAGAAACCCAGAAGATGGTACACCGTGTGATTTTGAAAGGTTTCTAATACGCACCTCATTTCTCATCTCCTTGTGCTCGGGTTCGCCTTTCCAGCTACTTTACTAGCAATCTCCCTACTTGGAGAATCAGCACCTTTAAGCTCCTGTTCCCTACAGGTTGCAATTTGTCCTGAGGATGAACGGGAAGAGGGGCAACCAATGAGAGACTAGATCTAGGTGTTGGGACAGGCACAGCTCACTCTATTTTCCCATCGGGAAGAAGAATTAACCACAGGCTCAGCCTGCCGCCCAGAAGCAGAATAGGGCCTGAGGCAATCCCACGCTTTTGCGGCCAGCTCCCAAAAAAGCCAGTTGAAAAATGGAGCTCAGGGACACTGCAATTCACAAACCCGCAGAGCTATAAATGATAACTCTCATCCACAGATATATTGAGGGAAGGCAACGAAGAGGATTTGAAAGCAAGGCAGAATTGCAGGAAACAGGTTTCAGGAGGTAGATTCGAATCGCCTTTAAAGCACATGAAAAGTGGCAAAACGTCGACAATGATGCCCTTGGCCAAACAGGGCGTATGCGTTTTTTCCTGAATATATTCAGGAAAAAACGCATACGCCCTGTTTGGCCAACCAAGCAACCTGGAAAGGCTCATCAGCGCTACAAAGAAGTCTCGCTTCCCATCGGTCAAAAGGGCCATGCTGCAAAAAGTGTCAAAACCAGAAATGCAGTACAGGCCATGGAGAAATGGCAGCCTTGCTACGCTGATGGGCGGGATGTAAATTGCCAACAGCCACTCTGGAGAAGTGTACGGTGTGTCCTGAAACATCGAAAAAACACAGCTTAGGGAGCATAGGGCACGTCCACTCATGGGCGTATAAATTGGGAAAACTAAAAATCAGCAAGACACAGGCACCCCAAAGTTTAGGGCGGCTCTGTTGACAAGAACCTCCACTTCATGACACCTTAAATATCCCAGGAAAGAGAAAAATGGATAAAGAAGTTGTGGTCCTTATGTACAAAGGAATATCACTCAGACATGAAATCAATGTCATAAGGCTAGAAGAAGCAAGATGAGTGGACTTAGGTACGATGATTCTAAGTGAAATAAGTCACACAGAAAAAGACACTTATCATAAGCTATCACTTATAGAGGGAATGTAAAAACCGCTACGCTTGAACTGATTTACAAAACAGAACAGAGTCACACGTTTAGAAAACACACTATGGCTGCTTAACGGGAAAGGTGAGGTGGGGTGATGCATAAAACAAGGGTTTCAAATTGGCTCAGATACCGTTCCATACACCCAATATGTAATAGACAAGACCTACACGTTGCTCAGTGAACTGGACTCAACACCCCCTATTCACCGCACAAGAATATATCTGACTAGTAAGAATCTTAAAACCTATGTATTGATATCTCTCTGGAAGTGAGTCAAGTGGGTGTAAAGCCGCATAAACACAGCCGTGAAAAGCAGCTATACCCCATTATAAAAATAAATTACTTTTAAAAACCCGTAAAACAAAGACAGTGAAAGAGAGAGAAATTCTTACAAAATTCGTTCACGGGCTGTGATGCAACCTGGATTGACCATATCTAGACCCACAGCTGGATGAGACATAAGGGTGGACACACTTGGAGCTGAGAGGTTGGGTGAGGTTGGGTGAGCAAACAGAGACCCTTTAAAGTAATAGTGCCTGGTACCCATCCCATGGGTCCCAAATCTCCAGGTTCAAGGGCATATTCCTACATCGAAAACATGCATGAGAAACCCAGAAGGTGGTACACCGTGTGATTTTGAAAGGTTTCTAAAACGCACCTCATTTCTCATCTCCTTGTGCTCGGGTTCGCCATTCCAGGTACTTTACTAGCAATCTCCCTACTTGGAGAATCAGCACCTTTAACCTCCTGTTCCCTACAGGTTGCAATTTGTCCTGAGGATGAACGGGAAGAGGGGCAACCAATGAGAGACTAGATCTAGGTGTTGGGACAGGCACAGGTCACTCTATTTTCCCATCAGGAAGAAGAATTAACCACAGGCTCAGCCTGCCGCCCAGAAGCAGAATAGGGCCTGAGGCAATCACGCGCTCCTGCGGCCAGCTCCCAAAAAAGCGAGTTGAAAAATGGAGCCCAGGGACACTGCCATTCACAAACCCGCAGAGTTATAAATGATAACTCTCCTGCACAAATATATTGAGGGAAGGCAACGAAGAGGATTTGAAAGCAAGGCAGAATTGCAGGAAACAGGTTTCAGGAGGTAGATTCGAATCGCATTTAAAGCACATGAAAAGTCGCAAAACGTCGACAATGATGCCCTTGGCCAAAAAGGGCGTATGCGTTTTTTCCTGAATATATTCAGGAAAAAACGCATACGCCCTTTTTGGCCAACCAAGCAACCTGGAAAGGCAAATCAGCGCTACAAAGAAGTCTCGCTTCCCATCGGTCAAAAGGGCCATGCTGCAGAAAGTGTCAAAACCAGAAATGCAGGACAGGCCATGGAGAAATGGCAGCCTTGCTACGCTGATGGGCGGGATGTAAATTGCCAACAGCCACTCTGGAGAAGTGTACGGTGTGTCCTGAAACATCGAAAAAACACAGCTTAGGGAGCATAGGGCACGTCCACTCATGGGCGTATAAATTGGGAAAACTAAAAATCAGCAAGACACAGGCACCCCAAAGTTTAGGGCTGCTCTGTTGACAAGAACCTCCACTTCATGACACCTTAAATATCCCAGGAAAGAGAAAAATGGATAAAGAAGTTGTGGTCCTTATGTACAATGGAATATCACTCAGACATGAAATAAATGTTATAAGGCTAGTAGAAGCAAGATGAGTGGATTTAGGTACGACGATTCTAAGTGAAATAAGTCACACAGAAAAAGACACTTATCATAAGCTATCACTTATAGAGGGAATGTAAAAACCGCTACACTTGAACTGAATTACAAAACAGAACAGAGTCTCACGTTTAGAAAACACACTATGGCTGCTTAACGGGAAAGGTGAGGTGGGGTGATGCATAAAACAAGGGTTTCAAATTCGCTCAGATACCGTTCCATACACCCAATATGTAATAGAAAAGACCGACTCATTGCTCAGTGAACTGGACTCAACACCCCCTATTCACCGCACAAGAATATATGTGACTAGTAAGAATCTTAAAACCTATGTATTGATATCTGTCTGGAAGTGAGTCAAGTGGGTGTAAAGCCGCATAAACACAGCCGTGAAAAGCAGCTAAACCCCATTATAAAAATAAATTACTTTTAAAAACCCGTAAAACAAAGACAGTGAAAGAGAGAGACATTCTTACAAAATTCGTTCAGAGGCTGTGATGCAACCTGGATTGACCATATCTATACCCACAGCTGGATGAGTCATAAGGGTGGACACACTTGGGGCTGAGAGGTTGGGTGAGGTTGGGTGAGCAAACACAGACCCTTTAAAGTAATACTGCGTGGTACCCATCCCATGGGTCCCAAATCTCCAGGTTCAAGGGCATATTCCTACATCGAAAACATGCATGAGAAACCCAGAAGATGGTACACCGTGTGATTTTGAAAGGTTTCTAAAACGCACCTCATTTCTCATCTCCTTGTGTTCGGGTTCGCCATTCCAGCTACTTTACTAGCAATCTCCCTACTTGGAGAATCAGCACCTTTAACCTCCTGTTCCGTACAGGTTGCAATTTGTCCTGAGGATGAACGGGAAGAGGGGCAACCAATGAGAGACTAGATCTAGGTCTTGGGACAGGCACAGGTCACTCTATTTTCCCATCAGGAAGAAGAATTAACCACAGGCTCAGCCTACCGCCGGGAACCAGAATAGGGCCTGAGGCAATCCCGTGCGTTTGCGGCCAGCTCCCAAAAAAGACAGTTGAAAAATGGAGCTCAGGGGCACTGCAATTCACAAATCTGCTGAGTTATAAATGATAACTCTCGTCCAAAAATATATTGAGGGAAGGCAACGAAGAGGATTTGAAAGCAAGGCAGAATTGCAGGAAACAGATTTCAGGAGGTAGATCCGAATCGCCTTTAAAGCACATGAAAGGTGGCAAAACGTCGACAATGATGACCTTGGCCAAAAAGAGCGTATGCGTTTTTTCCTGAATATATTCAGGAAAAAACGCATACGCCCTTTTTGGCCAACCAAGCAACCTGGAAAGGCAAATCAGCGCTACAAAGAAGTCTCGCTTCCCATCGGTCAAAAGGGCCATGCTGCAAAAAGTGTCAATACCAGAAATGCAGGACAGGCCATGGAGAAATGGCAGCCTTGCTACGCTGATGGGCGGGATGTAAATTGCCAACAGCCACTCTGGAGAAGTGTACGGTGTGTCCTGAAACATCGAAAAAACACAGCTTTGGGAGCATAGGGCACGTCCACTCATGGGCGTATAAATTGGGAAAACTAAAAATCAGCAAGACACAGGCACCACAAAGTTTAGGGCTGCTCTGTTGACAAGAACCTCCACTTCATAACACCTTAAATATCCCAGGAAAGAGAAAAATGGATAAAGAAGTTGTGGTCCTTATGTACAATGGAATATCACTCAGACATGAAATCAATGTCATAAGGCTAGTAGAAGCAAGATGAGTGGATTTAGGTACGATGATTCTAAGTGAAATAAGTCACACAGAAAAAGACACTTATCATAAGCTATCACTTATAGAGGGAATGTAAAAACCGCTACACTTGAACTGAATTACAAAACAGAACAGAGTCACACGTTTAGAAAACACACTATGGCTGCTTAACGGGAAAGGTGAGGTGGGGTGAGGCATAAAACAAGGGTTTCAAATTCGCTCAGATACCGTTCCATACACCCAATATGTAATAGACAAGACCTACTCCTTGCTCAGTGAACTGGACTCAACACCCCCTATTCACCGCACAAGAATATAGGTGACTAGTAAGAATCTTAAAACCTATGTATTGATATCTGTCTGGAAGTGAGTCAAGTGGGTGTAAAGGCGCATAAACACAGCCGTGAAAAGCAGCTAAACCCCATTATAAAACTAAATTACTTTTAAAAACCCGTAAAACAAAGACAGTGAAAGAGAGAGAAATTCTTACAAAATTCGTTCAGAGGCTGTGATGCAACCTGGGTTGACCATATCTAGACCCACAGCTGGATGAGACATAAGGGTGGACACTCTTGGGGCTGAAAGGTTGGGTGAGGTTGGGTGAGCAAACGCAGACCCTTTAAAGTAATACTGCCTGGTACCCATCCCATGGGTCCCAAATCTCCAGGTTCAAGGGCATCTTCCTACGTCGAAAACATGCATGAGAAACCCAGAAGATGGTACACCGTGTGATTTTGAAAGGTTTCTAATACGCACCTCATTTCTCATCTCCTTGTGCTCGGGTTCGCCTTTCCAGCTACTTTACTAGCAATCTCCCTATTTGGAGAATCAGCACCTTTAAGCTCCTGTTCCCTACAGGTTGCAATTTGTCCTGAGGATGAACGGGAAGAGGGGCAACCAATGAGAGACTAGATCTAGGTGTTGGGACAGGCACAGCTCACTCTATTTTCCCATCGGGAAGAAGAATTAACCACAGGCTCAGCCTGCAGCCCAGAAGCAGAATAGTGCCTGAGGCAATCCCGCGCTTTTGCGGCCAGCTCCCAAAAAAGCCAGTTGAAAAATGGAGCTCAGGGACACTGCAATTCACAAACCCGCAGAGCTATAAATGATAACTCTCATCCACAGATATATTGAGGGAAGGCAACGAAGAGGATTTGAAAGCAAGGCAGAATTGCAGGAAACAGGTTTCAGGAGGTAGATTCGAATCGCCTTTAAAGCACATGAAAAGTGGCAAAACGTCGACAATGATGCCCCTGGCCAAACAGGGCGTATGCGTTTTTTCCTGAATATATTCAGGAAAAAACGCATACGTCCTGTTTGGCCAACCAAGCAACCTGGAAAGGCTCATCAGCGCTACAAAGAAGTCTCGCTTCCCATCGGTCAAAAGGGCCATACTGCAAAAAGTGTCAAAACCAGAAATGCAGGACAGGCCATGGAGAAATGGCAGCCTTGCTACGCTGATGGGCGGGATGTAAATTGCCAACAGCCACTCTGGAGAAGTGTACGGTGTGTCCTGAAACATCGAAAAAACACAGCTTAGGGAGCATAGGGCACGTCCACTCATGGGCGTATAAATTGGGAAAACTAAAAATCAGCAAGACACAGGCACCCCAAAGTTTAGGGCTGCTCTGTTGACAAGAACCTCCACTTCATAACACCTTAAATATCCCAGGAAAGAGAAAAATGGATAAAGAAGTTGTGGTCCTTATGTACAATGGAATATCACTCAGACATGAAATCAATGTCATAAGGCTAGTAGAAGCAAGATGAGTGGATTTAGGTACGATGATTCTAAGTGAAATAAGTCACACAGAAAAAGACACTTATCATAAGCTATCACTTATAGAGGGAATGTAAAAACCGCTACACTTGAACTGAATTACAAAACAGAACAGAGTCACACGTTTAGAAAACACACTATGGCTGCTTAACGGGAAAGGTGAGGTGGGGTGAGGCATAAAACAAGGGTTTCAAATTCGCTCAGATACCGTTCCATACACCCAATATGTAATAGACAAGACCTACTCCTTGCTCAGTGAACTGGACTCAACACCCCCTATTCACCGCACAAGAATATATGTGACTAGTAAGAATCTTAAAACCTATGTATTGATATCTGTCTGGAAGTGAGTCAAGTGGGTGTAAAGCCGCATAAACACAGCCGTGAAAAGCAGCTAAACCCCATTATAAAAATAAATTACTTTTAAAAACCCGTAAAACAAAGACAGTGAAAGAGAGAGAAATTCTTACAAAATTCGTTCAGAGGCTGTGATGCAACCTGGATTGACCATATCTAGACCCACAGCTGGATGAGACATAAGGGTGGACACTCTTGGGGCTGAAAGGTTGGGTGAGGTTGGGTGAGCAAACGCAGACCCTTTAAAGTAATACTGCCTGGTACCCATCCCATGGGTCCCAAATCTCCAGGTTCAAGGGCATCTTCCTACATCGAAAACAGGCATGAGAAACCCAGAAGATGGTACACCGTGTGATTTTGAAAGGTTTCTAATACGCACCTCACTTCTCATCTCCTTGTGCTCGGGTTCGCCTTTCCAGCTACTTTACTAGCAATCTCCCTACTTGGAGAATCAGCACCTTTAAGCTCCTGTTCCCTACAGGTTGCAATTTGTGCTGAGGATGAACGGGAAGAGGGGCAACCAATGAGAGACTAGATCTAGGTGTTGGGACAGGCACAGCTCACTCTATTTTCCCATCGGGAAGAAGAATTAACCACAGGCTCAGCCTGCCGCCCAGAAGCAGAATAGGGCCTGAGGCAATCCCACGCTTTTGCGGCCAGCTCCCAAAAAAGCCAGTTGAAAAATGGAGCTCAGGGACACTGCAATTCACAAACCCGCAGAGCTATAAATGATAACTCTCATCCACAGATATATTGAGGGAAGGCAACGAAGAGGATTTGAAAGCAAGGCAGAATTGCAGGAAACAGGTTTCAGGAGGTAGATTCGAATCGCCTTTAAAGCACATGAAAAGTGGCAAAACGTCGACAATGATGCCCCTGGCCAAACAGGGCGTATGCGTTTTTTCCTGAATATATTCAGGAAAAAACGCATACGTCCTGTTTGGCCAACCAAGCAACCTGGAAAGGCTCATCAGCGCTACAAAGAAGTCTCGCTTCCCATCGGTCAAAAGGGCCATACTGCAAAAAGTGTCAAAACCAGAAATGCAGGACAGGCCATGGAGAAATGGCAGCCTTGCTACGCTGATGGGAGGGATGTAAATTGCCAACAGCCACTCTGGAGAAGTGTACGGTGTGTCCTGAAACATCGAAAAAACACAGCTTAGGGAGCATAGGGCACGTCCACTCATGGGCGTATAAATTGGGAAAACTAAAAATCAGCAAGACACAGGCACCCCAAAGTTTAGGGCTGCTCTGTTGACAAGAACCTCCACTTCATAACACCTTAAATATCCCAGGAAAGAGAAAAATGGATAAAGAAGTTGTGGTCCTTATGTACAATGGAATATCACTCAGACATGAAATCAATGTCATAAGGCTAGTAGAAGCAAGATGAGTGGATTTAGGTACGATGATTCTAAGTGAAATAAGTCACACAGAAAAAGACACTTATCATAAGCTATCACTTATAGAGGGAATGTAAAAACCGCTACACTTGAACTGAATTACAAAACAGAACAGAGTCACACGTTTAGAAAACACACTATGGCTGCTTAACGGGAAAGGTGAGGTGGGGTGAGGCATAAAACAAGGGTTTCAAATTCGCTCAGATACCGTTCCATACACCCAATATGTAATAGACAAGACCTACTCCTTGCTCAGTGAACTGGACTCAACACCCCCTATTCACCGCACAAGAATATATGTGACTAGTAAGAATCTTAAAACCTATGTATTGATATCTGTCTGGAAGTGAGTCAAGTGGGTGTAAAGCCGCATAAACACAGCCGTGAAAAGCAGCTAAACCCCATTATAAAAATAAATTACTTTTAAAAACCCGTAAAACAAAGACAGTGAAAGAGAGAGAAATTCTTACAAAATTCGTTCAGAGGCTGTGATGCAACCTGGATTGACCATATCTAGACCCACAGCTGGATGAGACATAAGGGTGGACACTCTTGGGGCTGAAAGGTTGGGTGAGGTTGGGTGAGCAAACGCAGACCCTTTAAAGTAATACTGCCTGGTACCCATCCCATGGGTCCCAAATCTCCAGGTTCAAGGGCATCTTCCTACATCGAAAACAGGCATGAGAAACCCAGAAGATGGTACACCGTGTGATTTTGAAAGGTTTCTAATACGCACCTCATTTCTCATCTCCTTGTGCTCGGGTTCGCCTTTCCAGCTACTTTACTAGCAATCTCCCTACTTGGAGAATCAGCACCTTTAAGCTCCTGTTCCCTACAGGTTGCAATTTGTCCTGAGGATGAACGGGAAGAGGGGCAACCAATGAGAGACTAGATCTAGGTGTTGGGACAGGCACAGCTCACTCTATTTTCCCATCGGGAAGAAGAATTAACCACAGGCTCAGCCTGCCGCCCAGAAGCAGAATAGGGCCTGAGGCAATCCCGCGCTTTTGCGGCCAGCTCCCAAAAAAGCCAGTTGAAAAATGGAGCTCAGGGACACTGCAATTCACAAACCCGCAGAGCTATAAATGATAACTCTCATCCACAGATATATTGAGGGAAGGCAACGAAGAGGATTTGAAAGCAAGGCAGAATTGCAGGAAACAGGTTTCAGGAGGTAGATTCGAATCGCCTTTAAAGCACATGAAAAGTGGCAAAACGTCGACAATGATGCCCTTGGCCAAACAGGGCGTATGCGTTTTTTCCTGAATATATTCAGGAAAAAACGCATACGCCCTGTTTGGCCAACCAAGCAACCTGGAAAGGCTCATCAGCGCTACAAAGAAGTCTCGCTTCCCATCGGTCAAAAGGGCCATGCTGCAAAAAGTGTCAAAACCAGAAATGCAGTACAGGCCATGGAGAAATGGCAGCCTTGCTACGCTGATGGGCGGGATGTAAATTGCCAACAGCCACTCTGGAGAAGTGTACGGTGTGTCCTGAAACATCGAAAAAACACAGCTTAGGGAGCATAGGGCACGTCCACTCATGGGCGTATAAATTGGGAAAACTAAAAATCAGCAAGACACAGGCACCCCAAAGTTTAGGGCTGCTCTGTTGACAAGAACCTCCACTTCATAACACCTTAAATATCCCAGGAAAGAGAAAAATGGATAAAGAAGTTGTGGTCCTTACGTACAATGGAATATCACTCAGACATGAAATCAATGTCATAAGGCTAGTAGAAGCAAGATGAGTGGATTTAGGTACGATGATTCTAAGTGAAATAAGTCACACAGAAAAAGACACTTATCATAAGCTATCACTTATAGAGGGAATGTAAAAACCGCTACACTTGAACTGAATTACAAAACAGAACAGAGTCACACGTTTAGAAAACACACTATGGCTGCTTAACGGGAAAGGTGAGGTGGGGTGAGGCATAAAACAAGGGTTTCAAATTCGCTCAGATACCGTTCCATACACCCAATATGTAATAGACAAGACCTACTCCTTGCTCAGTGAACTGGACTCAACACCCCCTATTCACCGCACAAGAATATATGTGACTAGTAAGAATCTTAAAACCTATGTATTGATATCTGTCTGGAAGTGAGTCAAGTGGGTGTAAAGCCGCATAAACACAGCCGTGAAAAGCAGCTAAACCCCATTATAAAAATAAATTACTTTTAAAAACCCGTAAAACAAAGACAGTGAAAGAGAGAGAAATTCTTACAAAATTCGTTCAGAGGCTGTGATGCAACCTGGATTGACCATATCTAGACCCACAGCTGGATGAGACATAAGGGTGGACACTCTTGGGGCTGAAAGGTTGGGTGAGGTTGGGTGAGCAAACGCAGACCCTTTAAAGTAATACTGCCTGGTACCCATCCCATGGGTCCCAAATCTCCAGGTTCAAGGGCATCTTCCTACATCGAAAACAGGCATGAGAAACCCAGAAGATGGTACACCGTGTGATTTTGAAAGGTTTCTAATACGCACCTCATTTCTCATCTCCTTGTGCTCGGGTTCGCCTTTCCAGCTACTTTACTAGCAATCTCCCTACTTGGAGAATCAGCACCTTTAAGCTCCTGTTCCCTACAGGTTGCAATTTGTCCTGAGGATGAACGGGAAGAGGGGCAACCAATGAGAGACTAGATCTAGGTGTTGGGACAGGCACAGCTCACTCTATTTTCCCATCGGGAAGAAGAATTAACCACAGGCTCAGCCTGCCGCCCAGAAGCAGAATAGTGCCTGAGGCAATCCCGCGCTTTTGCGGCCAGCTCCCAAAAAAGCCAGTTGATAAATGGAGCTCAGGGACACTGCAATTCACAAACCCGCAGAGCTATAAATGATAACTCTCATCCACAGATATATTGAGGGAAGGCAACGAAGAGGATTTGAAAGCAAGGCAGAATTGCAGGAAACAGGTTTCAGGAGGTAGATTCGAATCGCCTTTAAAGCACATGAAAAGTGGCAAAACGTCGACAATGATGCCCTTGGCCAAAAAGGGCGTATGCGTTTTTTCCTGAATATATTCAGGAAAAAACGCATACACCCTGTTTGGCCAACCAAGCAACCTGGAAAGGCTCATCAGCGCTACAAAGAAGTCTCGCTTCCCATCGGTCAAAAGGGCCATGCTGCAAAAAGTGTCAAAACCAGAAATGCAGGACAGGCCATGGAGAAATGGCAGCCTTGCTACGCTGATGGGAGGGATGTAAATTGCCAACAGCCACTCTGGAGAAGTGTACGGTGTGTCCTGAAACATCGAAAAAACACAGCTTAGGGAGCATAGGGCACGTCCACTCATGGGCGTATAAATTGGGAAAACTAAAAATCAGCAAGACACAGGCACCCCAAAGTTTAGGGCTGCTCTGTTGACAAGAACCTCCACTTCATAACACCTTAAATATCCCAGGAAAGAGAAAAATGGATAAAGAAGTTGTGGTCCTTATGTACAATGGAATATCACTCAGACATGAAATCAATGTCATAAGGCTAGTAGAAGCAAGATGAGTGGATTTAGGTACGATGATTCTAAGTGAAATAAGTCACACAGAAAAAGACACTTATCATAAGCTATCACTTATAGAGGGAATGTAAAAACCGCTACACTTGAACTGAATTACAAAACAGAACAGAGTCACACGTTTAGAAAACACACTATGGCTGCTTAACGGGAAAGGTGAGGTGGGGTGAGGCATAAAACAAGGGTTTCAAATTCGCTCAGATACCGTTCCATACACCCAATATGTAATAGACAAGACCTACTCCTTGCTCAGTGAACTGGACTCAACACCCCCTATTCACCGCACAAGAATATAGGTGACTAGTAAGAATCTTAAAACCTATGTATTGATATCTGTCTGGAAGTGAGTCAAGTGGGTGTAAAGCCGCATAAACACAGCCGTGAAAAGCAGCTAAACCCCATTATAAAAATAAATTACTTTTAAAAACCCGTAAAACAAAGACAGTGAAAAAGAGAGAAATTCTTACAAAATTCGTTCAGAGGCTGTGATGCAACCTGGGTTGACCATATCTAGACCCACAGCTGGATGAGACATAAGGGTGGACACTCTTGGGGCTGAAAGGTTGGGTGAGGTTGGGTGAGCAAACGCAGACCCTTTAAAGTAATACTGCCTGGTACCCATCCCATGGGTCCCAAATCTCCAGGTTCAAGGGCATCTTCCTACGTCGAAAACATGCATGAGAAACCCAGAAGATGGTACACCGTGTGATTTTGAAAGGTTTCTAATACGCACCTCATTTCTCATCTCCTTGTGCTCGGGTTCGCCTTTCCAGCTACTTTACTAGCAATCTCCCTATTTGGAGAATCAGCACTTTTAAGCTCCTGTTCCCTACAGGTTGCAATTTGTCCTGAGGATGAACGGGAAGAGGGGCAACCAATGAGAGACTAGATCTAGGTGTTGGGACAGGCACAGCTCACTCTATTTTCCCATCGGGAAGAAGAATTAACCACAGGCTCAGCCTGCAGCCCAGAAGCAGAATAGGGCCTGAGGCAATCCCGCGCTTTTGCGGCCAGCTCCCAAAAAAGCCAGTTGAAAAATGGAGCTCAGGGACACTGCAATTCACAAACCCGCAGAGCTATAAATGATAACTCTCATCCACAGATATATTGAGGGAAGGCAACGAAGAGGATTTGAAAGCAAGGCAGAATTGCAGGAAACAGGTTTCAGGAGGTAGATTCGAATCGCCTTTAAAGCACATGAAAAGTGGTAAAACGTCGACAATGATGCCCTTGGCCAAACAGGGCGTAAGCGTTTTTTCCTGAATATATTCAGGAAAAAACGCATACGCCCTGTTTGGCCAACCAAGCAACCTGGAAAGGCTAATCAGCGCTACAAAGAAGTCTCGCTTCCCATCGGTCAAAAGGGCCATGCTGCAAAAAGTGTCAAAACCAGAAACGCAGGACAGGCCATGGAGAAATGGCAGCCTTGCTACGCTGATGGGCGGGATGTAAATTGCCAACAGCCACTCTGGAGAAGTGTACGGTGTGTCCTGAAACATCGAAAAAACACAGCTTAGGGAGCATAGGGCACGTCCTCTCATGGGCGTATAAATTGGGAAAACTAAAAATCAGAAAGACACAGGCACCCCAAAGTTTAGGGCTGCTCTGTTGACAAGAACCTCCACTTCATGACACCTTAAATATCCCAGGAAAGAGAAAAATGGATAAAGAAGTTGTGGTCCTTATGTACAATGGAATATCACTCAGACATGAAATCAATGTCATAAGGCTAGTAGTAGCAAGATGAGTGGATTTAGGTACGATGATTCTAAGTGAAATAAGTCACACAGAAAAAGACACTTATCATAAGCTATCACTTATAGAGGGAATGTAAAAACTGCTACACATGAACTGAATTACAAAACAGAACAGAGTCACACGTTTAGAAAACACACTATGGCTGCTTAACGGGAAAGGTGAGGTGGGGTGATGCATAAAACAAGGGTTTCAAATTCGCTCAGATACCGTTCCATACACCCAATATGTAATAGACAAGACCTACTCCTTGCTCAGTGAACTGGACTCAACACCCCCTATTCACCGCACAAGAATATATGTGACTAGTAAGAATCTTAAAACCTATGTATTGATATCTGTCTGGAAGTGAGTCAAGTGTGTGTAAAGCCGCATAAACACAGCCGTGAAAAGCAGCTAAACCCCATTATCAAAATAAATTACTTTTAAAAACCCGTAAAACAAAGACAGTGAAAGAGAGATAAATTCTTACAAAATTCGTTCAAAGTCTGTGATGCAACCTGGATTGACCATATCTAGACCCACAGCTGGATGAGACATAAGGGTGGACACTCTTGGGGCTGAAAGGTTGGGTGAGGTTGGGTGAGCAAACGCAGACCCTTTAAAGTAATACTGCCTGGTACCCATCCCATGGGTCCCAAATCTCCAGGTTCAAGGGCATCTTCCTACATCGAAAACATGCATGAGAAACCCAGAGGATGGTACACCGTGTGATTTTGAAAGGTTTCTAATACGCACCTCATTTCTCATCTCCTTGTGCTCGGGTTCGCCTTTCCAGCTACTTTACTAGCAATCTCCCTACTTGGAGAATCAGCACCTTTAAGCTCCTGTTCCCTACAGGTTGCAATTTGTCCTGAGGATGAACGGGAAGAGGGGCAACCAATGAGAGACTAGATCTAGGTGTTGGGACAGGCACAGCTCACTCTATTTTCCCATCGGGAAGAAGAATTAACCACAGGCTCAGCCTGCCGCCCAGAAGCAGAATAGGGCCTGAGGCAAACCTGCACTTTTTCAGCCAGCTCCCAAAAAAGCCAGTTGAAAAATGGAGCTCAGGGACACTGCAATTCCGAAACCCGCAGATCTATAAATGATAACTCTCATCCACAGATATATTGAGGGAAGGCAACGAAGAGGATTTGAAAGCAAGGCAGAATTGCAGGAAACAGGTTTCAGGAGGTAGATTCGAATCGCCTTTAAAGCACATGAAAAGTGGCAAAACGTCGACAATGATGCCCTTGGCCAAAAAGGGCGTATGCGTTTTTTCCTGAATAAACTCAGGAAAAAACGCATACGCCCTTTTTGGCCAAGCAAGCAACCTGGAAAGGCAAATCAGTGCTACAAAGAAGTCTCGCTTCCCATCGGTCAAAAGTGCCATGCTGCAAAAAGTGTCAAAACCAGAAATGCAGGACAGGCCATGGAGAAATGGCAGCCTTGCTACGCTGATGGGCGGGATGTAAATTGCCAACAGCCACTCTGGAGAAGTGTACGGTGTGTCCTGAAACATCGAAAAAACACAGCTAAGGGAGCATAGGGCACGTCCTCTCATGGGCGTATAAATTGGGAAAACTAAAAATCAGCAAGACACAGGCACCCCAAAGTTTAGGGCTGCTCTGTTGACAAGAACCTCCACTTCATGACACCTTAAATATCCCAGGAAAGAGAAAAATGGATAAAGAAGTTGTCTTCCTTATGTACAATGGAATATCACTCAGACATGAAATCAATGTCATAAGGCTAGTAGAAGCAAGATGAGTGGATTTAGGTACGATGATTCTAAGTGAAATAAGTCACACAGAAAAAGACACTTATCATAAGCTATCACTTATAGAGGGAATGTAAAAACTGCTACACATGAACTGAATTACAAAACAGAACAGAGTCACACGTTTAGAAAACACACTATGGCTGCTTAACGGGAAAGGTGAGGTGGGGTGATGCATAAAACAAGGGTTTCAAATTCGCTCAGATACCGTTCCATACACCCAATATGTAATAGACAAGACCTACTCCTTGCTCAGTGAACTGGACTCAACACCCCCTATTCACCGCACAAGAATATAGGTGACTAGTAAGAATCTTAAAACCTATGTATTGATATCTGTCTGGAAGTGAGTCAAGTGGGTGTAAAGCCGCATAAACACAGCCGTGAAAAGCAGCTAAACCCCATTATAAAAATAAATTACTTTTAAAAACCCGTAAAACAAAGACAGTGAAAGAGAGAGAAATTCTTACAAAATTCGTTCAAAGTCTGTGATGCAACCTGGATTGACCATATCTAGACCCACAGCTGGATGAGACATAAGGGTGGACACTCTTGGGGCTGAAAGTTTGGGTGAGGTTGGGTGAGCAAACGCAGACCCTTTAAAGTAATACTGCCTGGTACCCATCCCATGGGTCCCAAATCTCCAGGTTCAAGGGCATCTTCCTACATCGAAAACATGCATGAGAAACCCAGAAGATGGTACACCGTGTGATTTTGAAAGGTTTCTAATACGCACCTCATTTCTCATCTCCTTGTGCTCGGGTTCGCCTTTCCAGCTACTTTACTAGCAATCTCCCTACTTGGAGAATCAGCACCTTTAAGCTCCTGTTCCCTACAGGTTGCAATTTGTCCTGAGGATGAACGGGAAGAGGGGCAACCAATGAGAGACTAGATCTAGGTGTTGGGACAGGCACAGGTCACTCTATTTTCCCATCAGGAAGAAGAATTAACCACAGGCTCAGCCTGCCACCCAGAAGCAGAATAGGGACTGAGGCAATCCCGCGCTTTTGCGGACAGCTCCCAAAAAAGCCAGTTGAAAAATGGAGCTCAGGGACACTGCAATTCACAAACCCGCAGAGCTATATATGATAACTCTCATCCACAGACATATTGAGGGAAGGCAACAAAGAGGATTTGAAAGCAAGGCAGAATTGCAGGAAACAGGTTGCAGGAGGTAGATTCGAATCGCCTTTAAAGCACATGAAAAGTGGCAAAACGTCGACAATGATGCCCTTGCCCAAACAGGGCATATGCGTTTTTTCCTGAATATATTCAGGAAAAAACGCATACGCCCTTTTTTGGCCAACCAAGCAACCTGGAAAGGCAAATCAGCGCTAAAAAGATGTCTCGCTTCCATTCGGTCAAAAGGGCAATGCTGCAAAAAGTGTCAAAACCAGAAATGCAGGACAGGCCATGGAGAAATGGCAGCCTTGCTACGCTGATGGGCGGGATGTAAATTGCCAACAGCCACTCTGGAGTAGTGTACGGTGTGTCCTGAAACATCGAAAAAACACAGCTTAGGGAGCATAGGGCACGTCCACTCATGGGCGTATAAATTCGGAGAACTAAAAATCAGCAAGACACAGGCACCCCAAAGTTTAGGGCTGCTCTGTTGACAAGAACCTCCACTTCATGACACCTTAAATATCCCAGGAAAGAGAAAAATGGATAAAGAAGTTGTGGTCCTTATGTACAATGGAATATCACTCAGACATGAAATCAATGTCATAAGGCTAGTAGAAGCAAGATGAGTGGATTTAGGTACGACGATTCTAAGTGAAATAAGTCACACAGAAAAAGACACTTATCACAAGCTATCACTTATAGAGGGAATGTAAAAACCGCTACACTTGAACTGAATTACAAAACAGAACAGAGTCACACGTTTAGAAAACACACTATGGCTGCTTAACGGGAAAGGTGAGGTGGGGTGAGGCATAAAACAAGGGTTTCAAATTCGCTCAGATACCGTTCCATACACCCAATATGTAATAGACAAGACCTACCCCTTGCTCAGTGAACTGGACTCAACACCCCCTATTCACCGCACAAGAATATATGTGACTAGTAAGAATCTTAAAACCTATGTATTGATATCTGTCTGGAAGTGAGTCAAGTGGGTGTAAAGCCGCATAAACACAGCCGTGAAAAGCAGCTAAACCCCATTATAAAAATAAATTACTTTTAAAAACCCGTAAAACAAAGACAGTGAAAGAGAGAGAAATTCTTACAAAATTCGTTCAGAGGCTGTGATGCAACCTGGATTGACCATATCTAGACCCACAGCTGGATGAGACATAAGGGTGGACACTCTTGGGGCTGAAAGTTTGGGTGAGGTTGGGTGAGCAAACGCAGACCCTTTAAAGTAATACTGCCTGGTACCCATCCCATGGGTCCCAAATCTCCAGGTTCAAGGGCATCTTCCTATATCGAAAACATGCATGAGAAACCAAGAAGATGGTACACCGTGTGATTTTGAAAGGTTTCTAATATGCACCTCATTTCTCATCTCCTTGTGCTCGGGTTCGCCTTTCCAGCTACTTTACTAGCAATCTCCCTACTTGAAGAATCAGCACCTTTAAGCTCCTGTTCCCTACAGGTTGCTATTTGTCCTGAGGATGAACGGGAAGAGGGGCAAACAATGAGAGACTACATCTAGGTGTTGGGACAGGCACAGCTCACTCTAATTTCCCATCGGGAAGAAGAATTAACCACAGGCTCAGCCTGCCGCCCAGAAGCAGAATAGGGCCTGACGCAATCCTGCGCTTTTGCGGCCAGCTCCCAAAAAAGCCAGTTGAAAAATGGAGCTCAGGGACACTGCAATTCACAAATCCGCTGAGTTATAAATGATAACTCTCATCCACAGATATATTGAGGGAAGGCAACGAAGAGGATTTGAAAGCAAGGCAGAATTGCAGGAAACAGATTTCAGGAGGTAGATTCGAATCGCCTTTAAAGCACATGAAAAGCGGCAAAAGGTCGACAATGATGCCCTTGGCCAAAAAGGGCGTATGCGTTTTTTCCTGAATATATTCAGGAAAAAACGCATACGCCCTTTTTGGCCAACCAAGCAACCTGGAAAGGCAAATCAGCGCTACAAAGAAGTCTCGCTTCCCATCGGCCAAAAGGGACATGCTGCAAAAAGTGTCAAAACCAGAAATGCAGGACAGGCCATGGAGAAATGGCAGCCTTGCTACGCTGATGGGCGGGATGTAAATTGCCAACAGCCACTCTGGAGAAGTGTACGGTGTGTCCTGAAACATCGAAAAAACACAGCTAAGGGAGCATAGGGCACGTCCTCTCATGGGTGTATAAATTGGGAAAACTAAAAATCAGCAAGACACAGGCACCCCAAAGTTTAGGGCTGCTCTGTTGACAAGAACCTCCACTTCATGACACCTTAAATATCCCAGGAAAGAGAAAAATGGATAAAGAAGTTGTGGTCCTTATGTACAATGGAATATCACTCAGACATGAAATCAATGTCATAAGGCTAGTAGAAGCAAGATGAGTGGATTTAGGTACGACGATTCTAAGTGAAATAAGTCACACAGAAAAAGACACTTATCACAAGGTATCACTTATAGAGGGAATGTAAAAACCGCTACACTTGAACTGAATTACAAAACAGAACAGAGTCACACGTTTAGAAAACACACTATGGCTGCTTAACGGGAAAGGTGAGGTGGGGTGAGGCATAAAACAAGGGTTTCAAATTCGCTCAGATACCGTTCCATACACCCAATATGTAATAGACAAGACCTACTCCTTGCTCAGTGAACTGGACTCAACACCCCCTATTCACCACACAAGAATATATGTTACTAGTAAGAATCTTAAAACCTATGTATTGATATCTGTCTGGAAGTGAGTCAAGTGGGTGTAAAGCCGTATAAACACAGCCGTGAAAAGCAGCTAAACCCCATTATAAAAATAAATTACTTTTAAAAACCCGTAAAACAAAGACAGTGAAAGAGAGAGAGATTCTTACAAAATTCGTTCAGAGGCTGTGATGCAACCTGGATTGACCAAATCTAGACCCACAGCTGGATGAGACATAAGGGTGGACACTCTTGGGGCTGAAATGTTGGGTGAGGTTGGGTGAGCAAACGCAGACCCTTTAAAGTAATACTGCCTGGTACCCATCCCATGGGTCCCAAATCTCCAGGTTCAAGGGCATCTTCCTACATCGAAAACATGCATGAGAAACCCAGAAGATGGTACACCGTGTGATTTTGAAAGGTTTCTAATACGCACCTCATTTCTCATCTCCTTGTGCTCGGGTTCGCCTTTCCAGCTACTTTACTAGCAATCTCCCTACTTGAAGAATCAGCACCTTTAAGCTCCTGTTCCCTACAGGTTGCAATTTGTCCTGAGGATGAACGGGAAGAGGGGCAACCAATGAGAGACTACATCTAGGTGTTGGGACAGGCACAGGTCACTCTATTTTCCCATCAGGAAGAAGAATTAACCACAGGCTCAGCCTGCCACCCAGAAGCAGAATAGGGCCTGAGGCAATCCCGCGCATTTGCGGACAGCTCCCAAAAACGCCAGTTGAAAAATGGAGCTCAGGGACACTGCAATTCAGAAACCCGCAGATCTATAAATGATAACTCTCATCCACAGATATATTGAGGGAAGGCAACGAAGAGGATTTGAACGCAAGGCAGAATTGCAGGAAACAGGTTGCAGGAGGTAGATTCGAATCGCCTTTAAAGCACATGAAAAGTGGCAAAACGTCGACAATGATGCCCTTGGCCAAACAGGGCGTATGCGTTTTTTCCTGAATATATTCAGGAAAAAACGCATACGCCCTGTTTGGCCAACCAAGCAACCTGGAAAGGCTAATCAGCGCTACAAAGAAGTCTCGCTTCCCATCGGTCAAAAGGGTCATGCTGCAAAAAGTGTCAAAACCAGAAATGCAGGACAGGCCATGGAGAAATGGCAGCCTTGCTATGCTGATGGGCGGGATGTAAATTGCCAACAGCCACTCTGGAGAAGTGTACGGTGTGTCCTGAAACATCGAAAAAACACAGGTTAGGGAGCATAGGGCACATCCACTCATGGGCGTATAAATTGGGAAAACTAAAAATCAGCAAGACACAGGCACCCCAAAGTTTAGGGCTGCTCTGTTGACAAGAACCTCCACTTCATGACACCTTAAATATCCCAGGAAAGAGAAAAATGGATAAAGAAGTTGTGGTCCTTATGTACAATGGAATATCACTCAGACATGAAATCAATGTCATAAGGCTAGTAGAAGCAAGATGAGTGTATTTAGGTACGATGATTCTAAGTGAAATAAGTCACACAGAAAAAGACACTTATCACAAGGTATCACTTATAGAGGGAATGTAAAAACCGCTACACTTGAACTGAATTACAAAACAGAACAGAGTCACACGTTTAGAAAACGCACTATGGCTGCTTAACGGGAAAGGTGAGGTGGGGTAATGCATAAAAAAAGGGTTACAAATTCGCTCAGATACCGTTCCATACACCCAATATGTAATAGAAAAGACCGACTCATTGCTCAGTGAACTGGACTCAACACCCCCTATTCACCGCACAAGAATATATGTGACTAGTAAGAATCTTAAAACCTATGTATTGATATCTGTCTGGAAGTGAGTCAAGTGGGTGTAAAGCCGCATAAACACAGCCGTGAAAAGCAGCTAAACCCCATTATAAAAATAAATTACTTTTAAAAACCCGTAAAACAAAGACAGTGAAAAAGAGAGAAATTCTTACAAAATTCGTTCAGAGGCTGTGATGCAACCTGGGTTGACCATATCTGGACCCACAGCTGGATGAGACATAAGGGTGGACACTCTTGGGGCTGAAAGGTTGGGTGAGGTTGGGTGAGCAAACGCAGACTCTTTAAGTTAATACTGCCTGGTACCCATCCCATGGGTCCCAAATCTCCAGGTTCAAGGGCATCTTCCTACATCAAAAACATGCATGAGAAACCCAGAAGATGGTACACCGTGTGATTTTGAAAGGTTTCTAATACGCACCTCATTTCTCATCTCCTTGTGCTCGGGTTCGCCTTTCCAGCTACTTTACTAGCAATCTCCCTACTTGGAGAATCAGCACCTTTAAGCTCCTGTTCCCTACAGGTTGCAATTTGTCCTGAGGATGAACGGGAAGAGGGGCAACCAATGAGACACTAGATCTAGGTGTTGGGACAGGCACAGGTCACTCTATTTCCCATCAGGAAGAAGAATTAACCACAGGCTCAGCCTGCCGCCCAGAAGCATAATAGGGCCTGAGGCAATCCCACGCTTTTGCGGCCAGCTCCCAAAAAAGCCAGTTGAAAAATGGAGCTCAGGGACACTGCAATTCACAAACCCGCTGAGTTATAAATGATAACTCTCATCCACAGATATATTGAGGGAAGGCAACGAAGAGGATTTGAAAGCAAGGCAGAATTGCAGGAAACAGATTTCAGGAGGTAGATTCGAATCGCCTTTAAAGCACATGAAAAGCGGCAAAACGTCGACAATGATGCCCTTGGCCAAAAAGGGCGTATGCGTTTTTTCCTGAATATATTCAGGAAAAAACGCATACGCCCTTTTTGGCCCACCAAGCAACCTGGAAAGGCAAATCAGCGCTACAAAGAAGTCTCGCTTCCCATCGGTCAAAAGGGTCATGCTGCAAAAAGTGTCAAAACCAGAAATGCAGGACAGGCCATGGAGAAATGGCAGCCTTGCTACGCTGATGGGCGGGATGTAAATTGCCAACAGCCACTCTGGAGAAGTGTACGGTGTGTCCTGAAACATCGAAAAAACACAGCTAAGGGAGCATAGGGCACGTCCTCTCATGGGCGTATAAATTGGGAAAACTAAAAATCAGCAAGACACAGGCACCCCAAAGTTTAGGGCTGCTCTGTTGACAAGAACCTCCACTTCATGACACCTTAAATATCCCAGGAAAGAGAAAAATGGATAAAGAAGTTGTGGTCCTTATGTACAATGGAATATCACTCAGACATGAAATCAATGTCATAAGGCTAGTAGAAGCAAGATGAGTGGATTTAGGTACGACGATTCTAAGTGAAATAAGTCACACAGAAAAAGACACTTATCACAAGGTATCACTTATAGAGGGAATGTAAAAACCGCTACACTTGAACTGAATTACAAAACAGAACAGAGTCACACGTTTAGAAAACACACTATGGCTGCTTAACGGGAAAGGTGAGGTGGGGTGAGCATAAAACAAGGGTTTCAAATTCGCTCAGATACCGTTCCATACACCCAATATGTAATAGACAAGACCTACTCCTTGCTCAGTGAACTGGACTCAACACCTCCTATTCACCGCACAAGAATATATGTGACTAGTAAGAATCTTAAAACCTATGTATTGATATCTGTCTGGAAGTGAGTCAAGTGGGTGTAAAGCCGTATAAACACAGCCGTGAAAAGCAGTTAAACCCCATTATAAAAATAAATTACTTTTAAAAACCCGTAAAACAAAGACAGTGAAAGAGAGAGAGATTCTTACAAAATTCGTTCAGAGGCTGTGATGCAACCTGGATTGATCAAATCTAGACCCACAGCTGGATGAGACATAAGGGTGGACACTCTTGGCGCTGAAATGTTGGGTGAGGTTGGGTGAGCAAACGCAGACCCTTTAAAGTAATACTGCGTGGTACCCATCCCATGGGTCCCAAATCTCCAGGTTCAAGGGCATCTTCCTACATCGAAAACATGCATGAGAAACCCAGAAGATGGTACACCGTGTGATTTTGAAAGGTTTCTAATACGCACCTCATTTCTCATCTCCTTGTGCTCGGGTTCGCCTTTCCAGCTACTTTACTAGCAATCTCCCTACTTGGAGAATCAGCACCTTTAAGCTCTTGTTCCCTACAGGTTGCAATTTGTCCTGAGGATGAACGGGAAGAGGGGCAACCAATGAGAGACTACATCTAGGTGTTGGGACAGGCACAGGTCACTCTATTTTCCCATCAGGAAGAAGAATTAACCACAGGCTCAGCCTGCCACCCAGAAGCAGAATAGGGCCTGAGGCAATCCCGCGCATTTGCGGACAGCTCCCAAAAAAGCCAGTTGAAAAATGGAGCTCAGGGACACTGCAATTCAGAAACCCGCAGATCTATAAATGATAACTCTCATCCACAGATATATTGAGGGAAGGCAACGAAGAGGATTTGAACGCAAGGCAGAATTGCAGGAAACAGGTTTCAGGAGGTAGATTCGAATCGCCTTTAAAGCACATGAAAAGTGGCAAAACGTCGACAATGATGCCCTTGCCCAAACAGGGCGTATGCGTTTTTTCCTGAATATATTCAGGAAAAAACGCATACGCCCTTTTTTGGCCAACCAAGCAACCTTGAAAGGCAAATCAGCGCTACAAAGATGTCTCGCTTCCCATCGGTCAAAAGGGCAATGCTGCAAAAAGTGTCAATACCAGAAATGCAGGACAGGCCATGGAGAAATGGCAGCCTTGCTACGCTGATGGGCGGGATGTAAATTGCCAACAGCCACTCTGGAGAAGTGTACGGTGTGTCCTGAAACATCGAAAAAACACAGCTTAGGGAGCATAGGGCACGTCCACTCATGGGCGTATAAATTGGGAAAACTAAAAATCAGCAAGACACAGGCACCCCAAAGTTTAGGGCTGCTCTGTTGACAAGAACCTCCACTTCATGACACCTTAAATATCCCAGGAAAGAGAAAAATGGATAAAGAAGTTGTGGTCCTTATGTACAATGGAATATCACTCAGACATGAAATCAATGTCATAAGGCTAGTAGAAGCAAGATGAGTGGATTTAGGTACGACGATTCTAAGTGAAATAAGTCACACAGAAAAAGACACTTATCACAAGCTATCACTTATAGAGGGAATGTAAAAACCGCTACACTTGAACTGAATTACAAAACAGAACAGAGTCACACGTTTAGAAAACACACTATGGCTGCTTAACGGGAAAGGTGAGGTGGGGTCAGGCATAAAACAAGGGTTTCAAATTCGCTCAGATACCGTTCCATACACCCAATATGTAATAGACAAGACCTACTCCTTGCTCAGTGAACTGGACTCAACACCTCCTATTCACCGCACAAGAATATATGTGACTAGTAAGAATCTTAAAACCTATGTATTGATATCTGTCTGGAAGTGAGTCAAGTGGGTGTAAAGCCGTATAAACACAGCCGTGAAAAGCAGCTAAACCCCATTATAAAAATAAATTACTTTAAAACCCCGTAAAACAAAGACAGTGAAAGAGAGAGAAATTCTTACAAAATTCGTTCAGAGGCTGTGATGCAACCTGGATTGACCATATCTAGACGCACAGCTGGATGAGACATAAGGGTGGACACTCATGGGGCTGAAAGGTTGGGTGAGGTTGGGTGAGCAAACGCAGACCCTTTAAAGAAATACTGCCTGGTACCCATCCCATGGGTCCCAAATCTCCAGATTCAAGGGCATCTTCCTATATGGAAAACATGCATGAGAAACCCAGAAGATGGTACACCGTGTGATTTGGAAAGGTTTCTAATATGCACCTCATTTCTCATCTCCTTGTGCTCGGGTTCGCCTTTCCAGCTACTTTACTAGCAATCTCCCTACTTGGAGAATCAGCACCTTTAAGCTCCTGTCCCCTACAGGATGCAATTTGTCCTGAGGATGAACGGGAAGAGGGGCAACCAATGAGAGACTAGATCTAGGTGTTGGGACAGGCACAGGTCACTCTATTTTCCCATCAGGAAGAAGAATTAACCACAGGCTCAGCCTGCCGCCCAGAAGCAGAATAGGGCCTGAGGCAATCCCGCGCTTTTGCGGCCAGCTCCCAAAAAAGCCAGTTGAAAAATGGAGCTCAGGGACACTGCAATTCACAAACCCGCAGAGCTATAAATGATAACTCCCATCCACAGATATATTGAGTGAAGGCAACGAAGAGGATTTGAAAGCAAGGCAGAATTGCAGGAAACAGGTTTCAGGAGGTAGATTTGAATCGCCTTTAAAGCACATGAAAAGCGGCAAAACGTCGACAATGATTCCCTTGGTCAAAAAGGGCGTATGCGTTTTTTCCTGAATATATTCAGGAAAAAACGCATACGCCCTTTTTGGCCAACCAAGCAACCTGGAAAGGCAAATCAGCGCTACAAAGAAGTCTCGCTTCCCATCGGTCAAAAGGGTCATACTGCAAAAAGTGTCAAAACCAGAAATGTAGGACACGCCATGGAGAAATGGCAGCCTTGCTACGCTGATGGGCGGGATGTAAATTGCCAACAGCCACTCTGGAGAGGTGTACGGTGTGTCCTGAAACATCGAAAAAACACAGCTTAGGGAGCATAGGGCACGTCCACTCATGGGCGTATAAATTGGGAAAACTAAAAATCAGCAAGACACAGGCACCCCAAAGTTTAGGGTTGCTCTGTTGACAAGAACCTCCACTTCATGACACCTTAAATATCCCAGGAAAGAGGAAAATGGATAAAGAAGTTGTGGTCCTTATGTACAATGGAATATCACTCAGACATGAAATCAGTGTCATAAGGCTAGTAGAAGCAAGATGAGTGGATTTAGGTACGACGATCCTAAGTGAAATAAGTCACACAGAAAAAGACACTTATCATAAGCTATCACTTATAGATGGAATGTAAAAACCGCTACACTTGAACTGAATTACAAAACAGAACAGAGTTACACGTTTAGAAAACACACTATGCCTGCTTAACGGAAAAGTGAGGTGGGGTGATGCATAAAACAAGGGTTTCAAATTCGCTCAGATACCGTTCCATACACCCAATATGTAATAGACAAGACCTACTCCTTGCTCAGTGAACTAGACTCAACACCCCCTATTCACCGGACAAGAATATATGTGACTAGTAAGAATCTTAAAACCTATGTATTAATATCTGTCTGGAAGTGAGTCAATTGGGTGTAAAGCCGCATAAACACAGCCGTGAAAAGCAGCTAAACCCCATTATAAAAATAAATTACTTTTAAAAACCCGTAAAACAAAGACAGTGAAAGAGAGAGAAATTCTTACAAAATTCGTTCAGAGGCTGTGATGCAACCTGGATTGACCATATCTAGACCCACAGCTGGATGAGACATAAGGGTGGACACTCTTGGGGCTGAAAGGTTGGGTGAGGTTGGGTGAGCAAACGCAGACCCTTTAAAGTAATACTGCGTGGTACCCATCCCATGGGTCAGAAATCTCCAGGTTCAAGGGCATCTTCCTACATCGAAAACATGCATGAGAAACCCAGAAGATGGTACACCGTGTGATTTTGAAAGGTTTCTAATACGCACCTCATTTCTCATCTCCTTGTGTTCGGGTTCGCCATTCCAGCTACTTTACTAGCAATCTCCCTTCTTGGAGAATCAGCACCTTTAAGCTCCTGTTCCCTACAGGTTGCAATTTGTCCTGAGGATGAACGGGAAGAGGGGCAACCAATGAGAGACTAGATCTAGGTGTTGGGACAGGAACAGGTCACTCTATTTTCCCATCAGGAAGAAGAATTAACCACAGGCTCAGCCTCCCGCCCAGAAGCAGAATAGGGCCTGAGGCAATCCCGCGCTTTTGCGGCCAGCTCCCAAAAAAGCGAGTTGAAAAATGGAGCTCAGGGACACTGCAATTCACAAACCCGCAGAGTTATAAATGATAACTCTCATCCACAGATATATTGAGGGAAGGCAACGAAGAGGATTTGAAAGCAAGGCAGAATTGCAGGAAACAGATTTCAGGAGGTAGATTCGAATCGCCTTTAAAGCAGATGAAAAGCGGCAAAACGTCGAAAATGATGCCCTTGGCCAAAAAGGGCGTATGCGTTTTTTCCTGAATATATTCAGGAAAAAACGCATACGCCCTTTTTGGCCAACCAAGCAACCTGGAAAGGCCAATCAGCGCTACAAAGAAGTCTCGCTTCCCATCGGTCAAAAGGGTCATGCTGCAAAATGTGTCAAAACCAGAAATGCAGGACAGGCCATGGAGAAATGGCAGCCTTGCTACGCTGATGGGCGGGATGTAAATTGCCAACAGCCACTCTGGAGAGGTGTACGGTGTGTCCTGAAACATCGAAAAAACACAGCTCTAGGAGCATAGGGCACGTCCACTCATGGGCGTATAAATTGGGAAAACTAAAAATCAGCAAGACACAGGCACCCCAATGTTTAGGGCTGCTCTGTTGACAAGAACCTCCACTTCATGACACCTTAAATATCCCAGGAAAGAGGAAAATGGATAAAGAAGTTGTGGTCCTTATGTACAATGGAATATCACTCAGACATGAAATCAATGTCATAAGGCTAGGAGAAGCAAGATGAGTGGATTTAGGTACGACGATCCTAAGTGAAATAAGTCACACAGAAAAAGACACTTATCATAAGCTATCACTTATAGAGGGAATGTAAAAACCGCTACACTTGAACTGAATTACAAAACAGAACAGAGTCACACGTTTAGAAAACACACTATGCCTGCTTAACGGGAAAGGTGAGGTGGGGTGATGCATAAAACAAGGGTTTCAAATTCGCTCAGATACCGTTCCATACACCCAATATGTAATAGACAAGACCTACTCCTTGCTCAGTGAACTGGACTCAACACCCCCTATTCACCGCACAAGAATATATGTGACTAGTAAGAATCTTAAAACCTATGTATTGATATCTGTCTGGAAGTGAGTCAAGTGGGTGTAAAGCCGCATAAACACAGCCGTGAAAAGCAGCTAAACCCCATTATAAAAATAAATTACTTTTAAAAACCCGTAAAACAAAGACAGTGAAAGAGAGAGAAATTCTTACAAAATTCGTTCAGAGGCTGTGATGCAACCTGGATTGACCATATCTAGACCCACAGCTGGATGAGACATAAGGGTGGACACTCTTGGGGCTGAAAGTTTGGGTGAGGTTGGGTGAGCAAACGCAGAACCTTTAAAGTAATACTGCCTGGTACCCATCCCATGGGTCCCAAATCTCCAGGTTCAAGGGCATCTTCCTACATCGAAAACATGCATGAGAAACCCAGAAGATGGTACACCGTGTGATTTTGAAAGGTTTCTAAAACGCACCTCATTTCTCATCTCCTTGTGCTCGGGTTTGACATTCCAGCTACTTTACTAGCAATCTCCCTACTTGGAGAATCAGCACCTTTAAGCTCCTGTTCCCTACAGGTTGCAATTTGTCCTGAGGATGAACGGGAAGAGGGGCAACCAATGAGAGACTAGATCTAGGTGTTGGGACAGGCACAGGTCACTCTATTTTCCCAACAGGAAGAAGAATTAACCACAGGCTCAGCCTGCCGCCCGGAACCAGAATAGGGCCTGAGGCAATCCCGTGCTTTTGCGGCCAGCTCCCAAAAAAGACAGTTGAAAAATGGAGCTCAGGGGCACTGCAATTCACAAACCTGCAGAGTTATAAATGATAACTCTCGTCCACAAATATATTGAGGGAAGGCAACGAAGAGGAATTGAAAGCAAGTCAGAATTGCAGGAAACAGATTTCAGGAGGTAGATACGAATCGCCTTTAAAGCACATGAAAAGCGGCAAAACGTCGACAATGATGCCCTTGGCCAAAAAGGGCGTATGCGTTTTTTCCTGAATATATTCAGGAAAAAACGCATACGCCCTTTTTGGCCAACCAAGCAACCTGGAAAGGCAAATCAGCGCTACAAAGAAGTCTCGCTTCCCATCGGTGAAAAGGGCCATGCTGCAAAAAGTGTCAAAACGAGAAATGCAGGACAGGCCATGGAGAAATGGCAGCCTTGCTACACTGATGGGCGGGATGTAAATTGCCAACAGCCACTCTGGAGAAGTGTACGGTGTGTCCTGAAACATCGAAAAAACACAGCTTAGGGAGCATAGGGCACGTCCACTCATGGGCGTATAAATTGGAAAAACTAAAAATCAGCAAGACACAGGCACCCGAAAGTTTAGGTCTGCTCTGTTGACAAGAACCTCCACTTCATGACACCTTAAATATCCCAGGAAAGAGAAAAATGGATAAAGAAGTTGTGGTCCTTATGTACAATGGAATATCACTCAGACATGAAATCAATGTCATAAGGCTAGTAGAAGCAAGATGAGTGGAGTTAGGTACGACGATTCTAAGTGAAATAAGTCACACAGAAAAAGACACTTATCATAAGCTATCACTTATAGAGGGAATGTAAAAACCGCTACACTTGAACTGAATTACAAAACAGAACAGAGTCACACGTTTAGAAAACACACTATGGCTGCTTAACGGGAAAGGTGAGGTGGGGTGAGGCATAAAACAAGGGTTTCAAATTCGCTCAGATACCGTTCCATACACCCAATATGTAATAGAAAAGACCTACTCCTTGCTCAGTGAACTGGACTCAACACCCCCTATTCACCGCACAAGAATATATGTGACTAGTAAGAATCTTAAAACCTATGTATTGATATCTGTCTGGAAGTGAGTCAAGTGGGTGTAAAGCCGCATAAACACAGCCGTGAAAAGCAGCTAAACCCCATTATAAAAATAAATTACTTTTAAAAGCCCGTAAAACAAAGACAGTGAAAGAGAGAGAAATTCTTACAAAATTCGTTCAGAGGCTGTGATGCAACCTGGATTGACCATATCTAGACCCACAGCTGGATGAGACATAAGGGTGGACACTCTTGGGGCTGAAAGGTTGGGTTAGGTTGGTGAGCAAACGCAGACCCTTTAAAGTAATACTGTGTGGTACACATCCCATGGGTCCCAAGTCTCCAGGTTCAAGGGCATCTTCCTACATCGAAAACATGCATGAGAAACCCAGAAGATGGTACACCGTGTGATTTTGAAAGGTTTGTAATACGCACCTCATTTCTCATCTCCTTGTGCTCGGGTTCGCCATTCCAGCTACTTTACTAGCAATCTCCCTTCTTGGAGAATCAGCACCTTTAAGCTCCTGTTCCCTACAGGTTGCAATTTGTCCTGAGGATGAACGGGAAGAGGGGCAACCAATGAGAGACTAGATCTAGGTGTTGGGACAGGCACAGGTCACTCTATTTTCCCATCAGGAAGAAGAATTAACCACAGGCTCAGCCTGCCGCCCAGAAGCAGAATAGGGCCTGAGGCAATCCCGCGCTTTTGCGGCCAGCTCCCAAAAAAGCGAGTTGAAAAATGGAGCTCAGGGACACTGCAATTCACAAACCCGCAGAGTTATAAATGATAACTCTCATCCACAGATATATTGAGGGAAGGCAACGAAGAGGATTTGAAAGCAAGGCAGAATTGCAGGAAACAGATTTCAGGAGGTAGATTCGAATCGCATTTAAAGCAGATGAAAAGCGGCAAAACTTCGACAATGATGCCCTTGGCCAAAAAGGGCGTATGCGTTTTTTCCTGAATATATTCAGGAAAAAACGCATACGCCCTTTTTGGCCAACCAAGCAACCTGGAAAGGCCAATCAGCGCTACAAAGAAGTCTTGCTTCCCATCGGTCAAAAGGGTCATGCTGCAAAATGTGTCAAAACCAGAAATGCAGGACAGGCCATGGAGAAATGGCAGCCTTGCTACGCTGATGGGCGGGATGTAAATTGCCAACAGCCACTCTGGAGAAGTGTACGGTGTGTCCTGAAACATCGAAAAAACACAGCTCTAGGAGCATAGGGCACGTCCACTCATGGGCGTATAAATTGGGAAAACTAAAAATCAGCAAGACACAGGCACCCCAATGTTTAGGGCTGCTCTGTTGACAAGAACCTCCACTTCATGACACCTTAAATATCCCAGGAAAGAGGAAAATGGATAAAGAAGTTGTGGTCCTTATGTACAATGGAATATCACTCAGACATGAAATCAATGTCATAAGGCTAGTAGAAGCAAGATGAGTGGATTTAGGTACGGCGATCCTAAGTGAAATAAGTCACACAGAAAAAGACACTTATCATAAGCTATCACTTATAGAGGGAATGTAAAAACCGCTACACTTGAACTGAATTACAAAAGAGAACAGAGTCACACGTTTAGAAAACACACTATGGCTGCTTAACGGGAAAGGTGAGGTGGGGTGAGGCATAAAACAAGGGTTTCAAATTCGCTCAGATACCGTTCCATACACCCAATATGTAATAGACAAGACCTACTCCTTGCTCAGTGAACTGGACTCAACACCCCCTATTCACCGCACAAGAATATATGTGACTAGTAAGAATCTTAAAACCTATGTATTGATATCTGTCTGGAAGTGAGTCAAGTGGGTGTAAAGCCGCATAAACACAGCCGTGAAAAGCAGCTAAACCCCATTATAAAAATAAATTACTTTTAAAAGCCCGTAAAACAAAGACAGTGAAAGAGAGAGAAATTCTTACAAAATTCGTTCAGAGGCTGTGATGCAACCTGGATTGACCATATCTAGACCCACAGCTGGATGAGACATAAGGGTGGACACTCTTGGGGCTGAAAGGTTGGGTTAGGTTGGTGAGCAAACGCAGACCCTTTAAAGTAATACTGTGTGGTACACATCCCATGGGTCCCAAGTCTCCAGGTTCAAGGGCATCTTCCTACATCGAAAACATGCATGAGAAACCCAGAAGATGGTACACCGTGTGATTTTGAAAGGTTTGTAATACGCACCTCATTTCTCATCTCCTTGTGCTCGGGTTCGCCATTCCAGCTACTTTACTAGCAATCTCCCTTCTTGGAGAATCAGCACCTTTAAGCTCCTGTTCCCTACAGGTTGCAATTTGTCCTGAGGATGAACGGGAAGAGGGGCAACCAATGAGAGACTAGATCTAGGTGTTGGGACAGGCACAGGTCACTCTATTTTCCCATCAGGAAGAAGAATTAACCACAGGCTCAGCCTGCCGCCCAGAAGCAGAATAGGGCCTGAGGCAATCCCGCGCTTTTGCGGCCAGCTCCCAAAAAAGCGAGTTGAAAAATGGAGCTCAGGGACACTGCAATTCACAAACCCGCAGAGTTATAAATGATAACTCTCATCCACAGATATATTGAGGGAAGGCAACGAAGAGGATTTGAAAGCAAGGCAGAATTGCAGGAAACAGATTTCAGGAGGTAGATTCGAATCGCATTTAAAGCAGATGAAAAGCGGCAAAACGTCGACAATGATGCCCTTGGCCAAAAAGGGCGTATGCGTTTTTTCCTGAATATATTCAGGAAAAAACGCATACGCCCTTTTTGGCCAACCAAGCAACCTGGAAAGGCCAATCAGCGCTACAAAGAAGTCTCGCTTCCCATCGGTCAAAAGGGTCATGCTGCAAAATGTGTCAAAACCAGAAATGCAGGACAGGCCATGGAGAAATGGCAGCCTTGCTACACTGATGGGCGGGATGTAAATTGCCAACAGCCACTCTGGAGAAGTGTACGTTGGGTCCTGAAACATCGAAAAAAAACAGCTTAGGGAGCATAGGGCACGTCCACTCATGGGCATATAAATTGGAAAAACTATAAATCAGCAAGACACAGGCACCCGAAAGTTTAGGGCTGCTCTGTTGACAAGAACCTCCACTTCATGACACCTTAAATATCCCAGGAAAGAGAAAAATGGATAAAGAAGTTGTGGTCCTTATGTACAATGGAATATCACTCAGACATGAAATCAATGTTATAAGGCTAGTAGAAACAAGATGAGTGGAGTTAGGTACGACGATTCTAAGTGAAATAAGTCACACAGAAAAAGACACTTATCATAAGCTATCACTTATAGAGGGAATGTAAAAACCGCTACACTTGAACTGAATTACAAAACAGAACAGAGTCACACGTTTAGAAAACACACTATGGCTGCTTAACGGGAAAGGTGAGGTGGGGTGATGCATAAAACAAGGGTTTCAAATTCGCTCAGATACCGTTCCATACACCCAATATGTAATAGACAAGACCTACTCCTTGCTCAGTGAACTGGACTCAACACCCCCTATTCACCGCACAAGAATATATGTGACTAGTAAGAATCTTAAAACCTATATATTGATATCTCTCTGGAAGTGAGTCAAGGGGGTGTAAAGCCGCATAAACAGAGCCATGAAAAGCAGCTAAACCCCATTATAAAAATAAATTACTTTTAAAAACCCGTAAAACAAAGACAGTGAAAGAGAGAGACATTCTTACAAAATTCGTTCAGAGGCTGTGATGCAACCTGGATTGACCATATCTAGACCCACAGCTGGATGAGACATAAGGGTGGACACTCTTGGGGCTGAGAGGTTGGGTGAGGTTGCCTGAGCAAACGCAGACCCTTGAAAGTAATACTGCGTGGTACCCATCCCATGGGTCCCAAATCTCCAGGTTCAAGGGCATCTTCCTACATCGAAAACATGCATGAGAAACCCAGAAGATGGTACACCATGTGATTTTGAAAGGTTTCTAAAACGCACCTCACTTCTCATCTCCTTGTGCTCGGGTTCGCCATTCCAGCTACTTTACTAGCAATCTCCCTACTTGGAGAATCAGCACCTTTAAGCTCCTGTTCCCTACAGGTTGCAATTTGTCCTGAGGATGTACGGGAAGAGGGGCAACCAATGAGAGACTAGATCTAGGTGTTGGGACAGGCACAGGTCACTCTATTTTCCCAACAGGAAGAAGAATTAACCACAGGCTCAGCCTGCCGCCCGGAACCAGAATAGGGCCTGAGGCAATCCCGTGCTTTTGCGGCCAGCTCCCAAAAAAGACAGTTGAAAAATGGAGCTCAGGCGCACTGCCATTCACAAACCTGCAGAGTTATAAATGATAACTCTCGTCCACAAATATATTGAGGGAAGGCAACGAAGAGGAATTCAAAGCATCGCAGAATTGCAGGAAACAGATTTCAGGAGGTAGATACGAATCGCCTTTAAAGCACATGAAAAGCGGCAAAACGTCGACAATGATGCCCTTGGCCAAAAAGGGCGTATGTGTTTTTTCCTGAATATATTCAGGAAAAACGCATACGCCCTTTTTGGCCAACCAAGCAACCTGGAAAGGCAAATCAGCGCTACAAAGAAGTCTCGCTTCCCATCGGTGAAAAGGGCCATGCTGCAAAAAGTGTCAAAACGAGAAATGCAGGACAGGCCATGGAGAAATGGCAGCCTTGCTACACTGACGGGCGGGATGTAAATTGCCAACAGCCACTCTGGAGAAGTGTACGTTGGGTCCTGAAACATCGAAAAAACATAGCTTAGTGAGCATAGGGCACGTCCACTCATGGGCATATAAATTGGAAAAACTAAAATTCAGCAAGACACAGGCACCCGAAAGTTTAGGGCTGCTCTGTTGACAAGAACCTCCACTTCATGACACCTTAAATATCCCAGGAAAGAGAAAAATGGATAAAGAAGTTGTGGTCCTTATGTACAATGGAATATCACTCAGACATGAAATCAATGTTATAAGGCTAGTAGAAGCAAGATGAGTGGAGTTAGGTACGACGATTCTAAGTGAAATAAGTCACACAGAAAAAGACACTTATCATAAGCTATCACTTATAGAGGGAATGTAAAAACCGCTACACTTGAACTGAATTACAAAACAGAACAGAGTCACACGTTTAGAAAACACACTATGGCTGCTTAACGGGAAAGGTGAGGTGGGGTGATGCATAAAACAAGGGTTTCAAATTCGCTCAGATACCGTTCCGTACACCCAATATGTAATAGACAAGACCTACTCCTTGCTCAGTGAACTGGACTCAACACCCCCTATTCACCGCACAAGAATATATGTGACTAGTAAGAATCTTAAAACCTATATATTGATATCTCTCTGGAAGTGAGTCAAGGGGGTGTAAAGCCGCATAAACAGAGCCATGAAAAGCAGCTAAACCCCATTATAAAAATAAATTACTTTTAAAAACCCGTAAAACAAAGACAGTGAAAGAGAGAGACATTCTTACAAAATTCGTTCAGAGGCTGTGATGCAACCTGGATTGACCATATCTAGACCCACAGCTGGATGAGACATAAGGGTGGACACTCTTGGGGCTGAGAGGTTGGGTGAGGTTGCGTGAGCAAACGCAGACCCTTGAAAGTAATACTGCGTGGTACCCATCCCATGGGTCCCAAATCTCCAGGTTCAAGGGCATCTTCCTACATCGAAAACATGCATGAGAAACCCAGAAGATGGTACACCATGTGATTTTGAAAGGTTTCTAAAACGCACCTCATTTCTCATCTCCTTGTGCTCGGGTTCGCCATTCCAGCTACTTTACTAGCAATCTCCCTACTTGGAGAATCAGCACCTTTAAGCTCCTGTTCCCTACAGGTTGCAATTTGTCCTGAGGATGAACGGGAAGAGGGGCAACCAATGAGAGACTAGATCTAGGTGTTGGGACAGGCACAGGTCACTCTATTTTCCCAACAGGAAGAAGAATTAACCACAGGCTCAGCCTGCCGCCCGGAACCAGAATAAGGCCTGAGGCAATCCCGTGCTTTTGCGGCCAGCTCCCAAAAAAGACAGTTGAAAAATGGAGCTCAGGGGCACTGCCATTCACAAACCTGCAGAGTTATAAATGATAACTCTCGTCCACAAATATATTGAGGGAAGGCAACGAAGAGGAATTGAAAGCAAGGCAGAATTGCAGGAAACAGTTTTCAGGAGGTAGATACGAATCGCCTTTAAAGCACATGAAAAGCGGCAAAACGTCGACAATGATGCCCTTGGCCAAAAAGGGCGTATGCGTTTTTTCCTGAATATATTCAGGAAAAAACGCATACGCCCTTTTTGGCCAACCAAGCACCCTGGAAAGGCAAATCAGCGCTACAAAGAAGTCTCGCTTCCCATCGGTGAAAAGGGCCATGCTGCAAAAAGTGTCAAAACGAGAAATGCAGGACAGGCCATGGAGAAATGGCAGCCTAGCTACACTGATGGGCGGGATGTAAATTGCCAACAGCCACTCTGGAGAAGTGTACGTTGGGTCCTGAAACATCGAAAAAAAACAGCTTAGGGAGCATAGGGCACGTCCACTCATGGGCATATAAATTGGAAAAACTAAAAATCAGCAAGACACAGGCACCCGAAAGTTTAGGGCTGCTCTGTTGACAAGAACCTCCACTTCATGACACCTTAAATATCCCAGGAAAGAGAAAAATGGATAAAGAAGTTGTGGTCCTTATGTACAATGGAATATCACTCAGACATGAAATCAATGTTATAAGGCTAGTAGAAACAAGATGAGTGGAGTTAGGTACGACGATTCTAAGTGAAATAAGTCACACAGAAAAAGACACTTATCATAAGCTATCACTTATAGAGGGAATGTAAAAACCGCTACACTTGAACTGAATTACAAAACAGAACAGAGTCACACGTTTAGAAAACACACTATGGCTGCTTAACGGGAAAGGTGAGGTGGGGTGATGCATAAAACAAGGGTTTCAAATTCGCTCAGATACCGTTCCATACACCCAATATGTAATAGACAAGACCTACCTCTTGCTCAGTGAACTGTACTCAACACCCCCTATTCACCGCACAAGAATATATGTGACTAGTAAGAATCTTAAAACCTATATATTGATATCTCTCTGGAAGTGAGTCAAGGGGGTGTAAAGCCGCATAAACAGAGCCATGAAAAGCAGCTAAACCCCATTATAAAAATAAATTACTTTTAAAAACCCGTAAAACAAAGACAGTGAAAGAGAGAGACATTCTTACAAAATTCGTTCAGAGGCTGTGATGCAACCTGGATTGACCATATCTAGACCCACAGCTGGATGAGACATAAGGGTGGACACTCTTGGGGCTGAGAGGTTGGGTGAGGTTGCGTGAGCAAACGCAGACTCTTTAAAGTAATACTGCGTGGTATCCATCCCATGGGTCCCAAATCTCCAGGTTCAAGGGCATCTTCCTACATCGAAAACATGCATGAGAAACCCAGAAGATGGTACACCGTGTGATTTTGAAAGGTTTCTAAAACGCGCCTCATTTCTCATCTCCTTGTGCTCGGGTTCACCTTTCCAGCTACTTTACTAGCAATCTCCCTACTTGGAGAATCAGCACCTTTAAGCTCCTGTTCCCTACAGGTTGCAATTTGTCCTGAGGATGAACGGGAAGAGGGGCAACCAATGAGAGACTAGATCTAGGTGTTGGGACAGGCACAGGTCACTCTATTTCCCAACAGGAAGAAGAATTAACCACAGGCTCAGCCTGCCGCCCGGAACCAGAATAGGGCCTGAGGCAATCCCGTGCTTTTGCGGCCAGCTCCCAAAAAAGGCAGTTGAAAAATGGAGCTCAGGCGCACTGCCATTCACAAACCTGCAGAGTTATAAATGATAACTCTCGTCCACAAATATATTGAGGGAAGGCAACGAAGAGGAATTGAAAGCAAGGCAGAATTGCAGGAAACAGATTTAAGGAGGTAGATACGAATCGCCTTTAAAGCACATGAAAAGCGGCAAAACGTCGACAATGATGCCCTTGGCCAAAAAGGGCGTATGCGTTTTTTCCTGAATATATTCAGGAAAAAACGCATACGCCCTTTTTGGCCAACCAAGCAACCTGGAAAGGCAAATCAGCGCTACAAAGAAGTCTCGCTTCCCATCGGTGAAAAGGGCCATGCTGCAAAAAGTGTCAAAACGAGAAATGCAGGACAGGCCATGGAGAAATGGCAGCCTTGCTAAACTGATGGGCGGGATGTAAATTGCCAACAGCCACTCTGGAGAAGTGTACGTTGTGTCCTGAAACATCGAAAAAACACAGCTTAGGGAGCATAGGGCACGTCCACTCATGGGCATATAAATTGGAAAAACTAAAAATCAGCAAGACACAGGCACCCGAAAGTTTAGGGCTGCTCTGTTGACAAGAACCTCCACTTCATGACACCTTAAATATCCCAGGAAAGAGAAAAATGGATAAAGAAGTTGTGGTCCTTATGTACAATGGAATATCACTCAGACATGAAATCAATGTTATAAGGCTAGTAGAAGCAAGATGAGTGGAGTTAGGTACGGCGATTCTAAGTGAAATAAGTCACACGGAAAAAGACACTTATCATAAGCTATCACTTATAGAATGAATGTAAAAACCGCTACACTTGAACTGAATTACAAAACAGAACAGAGTCACACGTTTAGAAAACACACTATGGCTGCTTAACGGGAAAGGTGAGGTGGGGTGATGCATAAAACAAGGGTTTCAAATTCGCTCAGATACCGTTCCGTACACCCAATATGTAATAGACAAGACCTACTCCTTGCTCAGTGAACTGGACTCAACACCCCCTATTCACCGCACAAGAATATATGTGACTAGTAAGAATCTTAAAACCTATATATTGATATCTCTCTGGAAGTGAGTCAAGGGGGTGTAAAGCCGCATAAACAGAGCCATGAAAAGCAGCTAAACCCCATTATAAAAATAAATTACTTTTAAAAACCCGTAAAACAAAGACAGTGAAAGAGAGAGACATTCTTACAAAATTCGTTCAGAGGCTGTGATGCAACCTGGATTGACCATATCTAGACCCACAGCTGGATGAGACATAAGGGTGGACACTCTTGGGGCTGAGAGGTTGGGTGAGGTTGCGTGAGCAAACGCAGACCCTTGAAAGTAATACTGCGTGGTACCCATCCCATGGGTCCCAAATCTCCAGGTTCAAGGGCATCTTCCTACATCGAAAACATGCATGAGAAACCCAGAAGATGGTACACCGTGTGATTTTGAAAGGTTTCTAAAACGCGCCTCATTTCTCATCTCCTTGTGCTCGGGTTCACCTTTCCAGCTACTTTACTAGCAATCTCCCTACTTGGAGAATCAGCACCTTTAAGCTCCTGTTCCCTACAGGTTGCAATTTGTCCTGAGGATGAACGGGAAGAGGGGCAACCAATGAGAGACTAGATCTAGGTGTTGGGACAGGCACAGGTCACTCTATTTCCCAACAGGAAGAAGAATTAACCACAGGCTCAGCCTGCCGCCCGGAACCAGAATAGGGCCTGAGGCAATCCCGTGCTTTTGCGGCCAGCTCCCAAAAAAGGCAGTTGAAAAATGGAGCTCAGGCGCACTGCCATTCACAAACCTGCAGAGTTATAAATGATAACTCTCGTCCACAAATATATTGAGGGAAGGCAACGAAGAGGAATTGAAAGCAAGGCAGAATTGCAGGAAACAGATTTCAGGAGGTAGATACGAATCGCCTTTAAAGCACATGAAAAGCGGCAAAACGTCGACAATGATGCCCTTGGCCAAAAAGGGCGTATGCGTTTTTTCCTGAATATATTCAGGAAAAAACGCATACGCCCTTTTTGGCCAACCAAGCAACCTGGAAAGGCAAATCAGCGCTACAAAGAAGTCTCGCTTCCCATCGGTGAAAAGGGCCATGCTGCAAAAAGTGTCAAAACGAGAAATGCAGGACAGGCCATGGAGAAATGGCAGCCTTGCTAAACTGATGGGCGGGATGTAAATTGCCAACAGCCACTCTGGAGAAGTGTACGTTGTGTCCTGAAACATCGAAAAAACACAGCTTAGGGAGCATAGGGCACGTCCAATCATGGGCATATAAATTGGAAAAACTAAAAATCAGCAAGACACAGGCACCCGAAAGTTTAGGGCTGCTCTGTTGACAAGAACCTCCACTTCATGACACCTTAAATATCCCAGGAAAGAGAAAAATGGATAAAGAAGTTGTGGTCCTTATGTACAATGGAATATCACTCAGACATGAAATCAATGTTATAAGGCTAGTAGAAGCAAGATGAGTGGAGTTAGGTACGGCGATTCTAAGTGAAATAAGTCACACGGAAAAAGACACTTATCATAAGCTATCACTTATAGAATGAATGTAAAAACCACTACACTTGAACTGAATTACAAAACAGAACAGAGTCACACGTTTAGAAAACACACTATGGCTGCTTAACGGGAAAGGTGAGGTGGGGTGATGCATAAAACAAGGGTTTCAAATTCGCTCAGATACCGTTCCGTACACCCAATATGTAATAGACAAGACCTACTCCTTGCTCAGTGAACTGGACTCAACACCCCCTATTCACCGCACAAGAATATATGTGACTAGTAAGAATCTTAAAACCTATATATTGATATCTCTCTGGAAGTGAGTCAAGGGGGTGTAAAGCCGCATAAACAGAGCCATGAAAAGCAGCTAAACACCATTATAAAAATAAATTACTTTTAAAAACCCGTAAAACAAAGACAGTGAAAGAGAGAGACATTCTTACAAAATTCGTTCAGAGGCTGTGATGCAACCTGGATTGACCATATCTAGACCCACAGCTGGATGAGACATAAGGGTGGACACTCTTGGGGCTGAGAGGTTGGGTGAGGTTGCGTGAGCAAACGCAGACCCTTGAAAGTAATACTGCGTGGTACCCATCCCATGGGTCCCAAATCTCCAGGTTCAAGGGCATCTTCCTACATCGAAAACATGCATGAGAAACCCAGAAGATGGTACACCATGTGATTTTGAAAGGTTTCTAAAACGCACCTCATTTCTCATCTCCTTGTGCTCGGGTTCGCCATTCCAGCTACTTTACTAGCAATCTCCCTACTTGGAGAATCAGCACCTTTAAGCTCCTGTTCCCTACAGGTTGCAATTTGTCCTGAGGATGAACGGGAAGAGGGGCAACCAATGAGAGACTAGATCTAGGTGTTGGGACAGGCACAGGTCACTCTATTTTCCCAACAGGAAGAAGAATTAACCACAGGCTCAGCCTGCCGCCCGGAACCAGAATAAGGCCTGAGGCAATCCCGTGCTTTTGCGGCCAGCTCCCAAAAAAGACAGTTGAAAAATGGAGCTCAGGGGCACTGCCATTCACAAACCTGCAGAGTTATAAATGATAACTCTCGTCCACAAATATATTGAGGGAAGGCAACGAAGAGGAATTGAAAGCAAGGCAGAATTGCAGGAAACAGATTTCAGGAGGTAGATACGAATCGCCTTTAAAGCACATGAAAAGCGGCAAAACGTCGACAATGATGCCCTTGGCCAAAAAGGGCGTATGCGTTTTTTCCTGAATATATTCAGGAAAAAACGCATACGCCCTTTTTGGCCAACCAAGCAACCTGGAAAGGCAAATCAGCGCTACAAAGAAGTCTCGCTTCCCATCGGTGAAAAGGGCCATGCTGCAAAAAGTGTCAAAACGAGAAATGCAGGACAGGCCATGGAGAAATGGCAGCCTTGCTACACTGATGGGCGGGATGTAAATTGCCAACAGCCACTCTGGAGAAGTGTACGTTGTGTCCTGAAACATCGAAAAAACACAGCTTAGGGAGCATAGGGCACGTCCACTCATGGGCATATAAATTGGAAAAACTAAAAATCAGCAAGACACAGGCACCCGAAAGTTTAGGGCTGCTCTGTTGACAAGAACCTCCACTTCATGACACCTTAAATATCCCAGGAAAGAGAAAAATGGATAAAGAAGTTGTGGTCCTTATGTACAATGGAATATCACTCAGACATGAAATCAATGTTATAAGGCTAGTAGAAACAAGATGAGTGGAGTTAGGTACGACGATTCTAAGTGAAATAAGTCACACAGAAAAAGACACTTATCATAAGCTATCACTTATAGAGGGAATGTAAAAACCGCTACACTTGAACTGAATTACAAAACAGAACAGAGTCACACGTTTAGAAAACACACTATGGCTGCTTAACGGGAAAGGTGAGGTGGGGTGATGCATAAAACAAGGGTTTCAAATTCGCTCAGATACCGTTCCATACACCCAATATGTAATAGACAAGACCTACTCCTTGCTCAGTGAACTGTACTCAACACCCCCTATTCACCGCACAAGAATATATGTGACTAGTAAGAATCTTAAAACCTATATATTGATATCTCTCTGGAAGTGAGTCAAGGGGGTGTAAAGCCGCATAAACAGAGCCATGAAAAGCAGCTAAACCCCATTATAAAAATAAATTACTTTTAAAAACCCGTAAAACAAAGACAGTGAAAGAGAGAGACATTCTTACAAAATTCGTTCAGAGGCTGTGATGCAACCTGGATTGACCATATCTAGACCCACAGCTGGATGAGACATAAGGGTGGACACTCTTGGGGCTGAGAGGTTGGGTGAGGTTGCGTGAGCAAACGCAGACCCTTGAAAGTAATACTGCGTGGTACCCATCCCATGGGTCCCAAATCTCCAGGTTCAAGGGCATCTTCCTACATCGAAAACATGCATGAGAAACCCAGAAGATGGTACACCATGTGATTTTGAAAGGTTTCTAAAACGCACCTCATTTCTCATCTCCTTGTGCTCGGGTTCGCCATTCCAGCTACTTTACTAGCAATCTCCCTACTTGGAGAATCAGCACCTTTAAGCTCCTGTTCCCTACAGGTTGCAATTTGTCCTGAGGATGTACGGGAAGAGGGGCAACCAATGAGAGACTAGATCTAGGTGTTGGGACAGGCACAGGTCACTCTATTTTCCCAACAGGAAGAAGAATTAACCACAGGCTCAGCCTGCCGCCCGGAACCAGAATAGGGCCTGAGGCAATCCCGTGCTTTTGCGGCCAGCTCCCAAAAAAGACAGTTGAAAAATGGAGCTCAGGGGCACTGCCATTCACAAACCTGCAGAGTTATAAATGATAACTCTCATCCACAGATATATTGAGGGAAGGCAACGAAGAGGATTTGAAAGCAAGGCAGAATTGCAGGAAACAGATTTCAGGAGGTAGATTCGAATCGCATTTAAAGCAGATGAAAAGCGGCAAAACGTCGACAATGATGCCCTTGGCCAAAAAGGGCGTATGCGTTTTTTCCTGAATATATTCAGGAAAAAACGCATACGCCCTTTTTGGCCAACCAAGCAACCTGGAAAGGCCAATCAGCGCTACAAAGAAGTCTCGCTTCCCATCGGTCAAAAGGGTCATGCTGCAAAATGTGTCAAAACCAGAAATGCAGGACAGGCCATGGAGAAATGGCAGCCTTGCTACACTGATGGGCGGGATGTAAATTGCCAACAGCCACTCTGGAGAAGTGTACGTTGGGTCCTGAAACATCGAAAAAAAACAGCTTAGGGAGCATAGGGCACGTCCACTCATGGGCATATAAATTGGAAAAACTATAAATCAGCAAGACACAGGCACCCGAAAGTTTAGGGCTGCTCTGTTGACAAGAACCTCCACTTCATGACACCTTAAATATCCCAGGAAAGAGAAAAATGGATAAAGAAGTTGTGGTCCTTATGTACAATGGAATATCACTCAGACATGAAATCAATGTTATAAGGCTAGTAGAAACAAGATGAGTGGAGTTAGGTACGACGATTCTAAGTGAAATAAGTCACACAGAAAAAGACACTTATCATAAGCTATCACTTATAGAGGGAATGTAAAAACCGCTACACTTGAACTGAATTACAAAACAGAACAGAGTCACACGTTTAGAAAACACACTATGGCTGCTTAACGGGAAAGGTGAGGTGGGGTGATGCATAAAACAAGGGTTTCAAATTCGCTCAGATACCGTTCCATACACCCAATATGTAATAGACAAGACCTACTCCTTGCTCAGTGAACTGGACTCAACACCCCCTATTCACCGCACAAGAATATATGTGACTAGTAAGAATCTTAAAACCTATATATTGATATCTCTCTGGAAGTGAGTCAAGGGGGTGTAAAGCCGCATAAACAGAGCCATGAAAAGCAGCTAAACCCCATTATAAAAATAAATTACTTTTAAAAACCCGTAAAACAAAGACAGTGAAAGAGAGAGACATTCTTACAAAATTCGTTCAGAGGCTGTGATGCAACCTGGATTGACCATATCTAGACCCACAGCTGGATGAGACATAAGGGTGGACACTCTTGGGGCTGAGAGGTTGGGTGAGGTTGCGTGAGCAAACGCAGACTCTTTAAAGTAATACTGCGTGGTATCCATCCCATGGGTCCCAAATCTCCAGGTTCAAGGGCATCTTCCTACATCGAAAACATGCATGAGAAACCCAGAAGATGGTACACCGTGTGATTTTGAAAGGTTTCTAAAACGCGCCTCATTTCTCATCTCCTTGTGCTCGGGTTCGCCTTTCCAGCTACTTTACTAGCAATCTCCCTACTTGGAGAATCAGCACCTTTAAGCTCCTGTTCCCTACAGGTTGCAATTTGTCCTGAGGATGAATGGGAAGAGGGGCAACCAATGAGAGACTAGATCTAGGTGTTGGGACAGGCACAGGTCACTCTATTTCCCAACAGGAAGAAGAATTAACCACAGGCTCAGCCTGCCGCCCGGAACCAGAATAGGGCCTGAGGCAATCCCGTGCTTTTGCGGCCAGCTCCCAAAAAAGGCAGTTGAAAAATGGAGCTCAGGCGCACTGCCATTCACAAACCTGCAGAGTTATAAATGATAACTCTCGTCCACAAATATATTGTGGGAAGGCAACGAAGAGGAATTGAAAGCAAGGCAGAATTGCAGGAAACAGATTTCAGGAGGTAGATACGAATCGCCTTTAAAGCACATGAAAAGCGGCAAAACGTCGACAATGATGCCCTTGGCCAAAAAGGGTGTATGCGTTTTTTCCTGAATATATTCAGGAAAAAACGCATACGCCCTTTTTGGCCAACCAAGCAACCTGGAAAGGCAAATCAGTGCTACAAAGAAGTCTCGCTTCCCATCGGTGAAAAGGGCCATGCTGCAAAAAGTGTCAAAACGAGAAATGCAGGACAGGCCATGGAGAAATGGCAGCCTTGCTACACTGATGGGCGGGATGTAAATTGCCAACAGCCACTCTGGAGAAGTGTACGTTGTGTCCTGAAACATCGAAAAAACACAGCTTAGGGAGCATAGGGCACGTCCAATCATGGGCATATATATTGGAAAAACTAAAAATCAGCAAGACACAGGCACCCGAAAGTTTAGGGCTGCTCTGTTGACAAGAACCTCCACTTCATGACACCTTAAATATCCCAGGAAAGAGAAAAATGGATAAAGAAGTTGTGGTCCTTATGTACAATGGAATATCACTCAGACATGAAATCAATGTTATAAGGCTAGTAGAAGCAAGATGAGTGGAGTTAGGTACGGCGATTCTAAGTGAAATAAGTCACACGGAAAAAGACACTTATCATAAGCTATCACTTATAGAATGAATGTAAAAACCGCTACACTTGAACTGAATTACAAAACAGAACAGAGTCACACGTTTAGAAAACACACTATGGCTGCTTAACGGGAAAGGTGAGGAGGGGTGATGCATAAAACAAGGGTTTCAAATTCGCTCAGATACCGTTCCGTACACCCAATATGTAATAGACAAGACCTACTCCTTGCTCAGTGAACTGGACTCAACACCCCCTATTCACCGCACAAGAATATATGTGACTAGTAAGAATCTTAAAACCTATATATTGATATCTCTCTGGAAGTGAGTCAAGGGGGTGTAAAGCCGCATAAACAGAGCCATGAAAAGCAGCTAAACCCCATTATAAAAATAAATTACTTTTAAAAACCCGTAAAACAAAGACAGTGAAAGAGAGAGACATTCTTACAAAATTCGTTCAGAGGCTGTGATGCAACCTGGATTGACCATATCTAGACCCACAGCTGGATGAGACATAAGGGTGGACACTCTTGGGGCTGAGAGGTTGGGTGAGGATGCGTGAGCAAACGCAGACTCTTTAAAGTAATACTGCGTGGTATCCATCCCATGGGTCCCACATCTCCAGGTTCAAGGGCATCTTCCTACATCGAAAACATGCATGAGAAACCCAGAAGATGGTACACCGTGTGATTTTGAAAGGTTTCTAAAACGCGCCTCATTTCTCATCTCCTTGTGCTCGGGTTCGCCTTTCCAGCTACTTTACTAGCAATCTCCCTACTTGGAGAATCAGCACCTTTAAGCTCCTGTTCCCTACAGGTTGCAATTTGTCCTGAGGATGAACGGGAAGAGGGGCAACCAATGAGAGACTAGATCTAGGTGTTGGGACAGGCACAGGTCACTCTATTTCCCAACAGGAAGAAGAATTAACCACAGGCTCAGCCTGCCGCCCGGAACCAGAATAGGGCCTGAGGCAATCCCGTGCTTTTGCGGCCAGCTCCCAAAAAAGGCAGTTGAAAAATGGAGCTCAGGCGCACTGCCATTCACAAACCTGCAGAGTTATAAATGATAACTCTCGTCCACAAATATATTGAGGGAAGGCAACGAAGAGGAATTGAAAGCAAGGCAGAATTGCAGGAAACAGATTTCAGGAGGTAGATACGAATCGCCTTTAAAGCACATGAAAAGCGGCAAAACGTCGACAATGATGCCCTTGGCCAAAAAGGGCGTATGCGTTTTTTCCTGAATATATTCAGGAAAAAACGCATACGCCCTTTTTGGCCAACCAAGCAACCTGGAAAGGCAAATCAGCGCTACAAAGAAGTCTCGCTTCCCATCGGTGAAAAGGGCCATGCTGCAAAAAGTGTCAAAACGAGAAATGCAGGACAGGCCATGGAGAAATGGCAGCCTTGCTACACTGATGGGCGGGATGTAAATTGCCAACAGCCACTCTGGAGAAGTGTACGTTGGGTCCTGAAACATCGAAAAAAAACAGCTTAGGGAGCATAGGGCACGTCCACTCATGGGCATATAAATTGGAAAAACTAAAAATCAGCAAGACACAGGCACCCGAAAGTTTAGGGCTGCTCTGTTGACAAGAACCTCCACTTCATGACACCTTAAATATCCCAGGAAAGAGAAAAATGGATAAAGAAGTTGTGGTCCTTATGTACAATGGAATATCACTCAGACATGAAATCAATGTTATAAGGCTAGTAGAAACAAGATGAGTGGAGTTAGGTACGACGATTCTAAGTGAAATAAGTCACACAGAAAAAGACACTTATCATAAGCTATCACTTATAGAGGGAATGTAAAAACCGCTACACTTGAACTGAATTACAAAACAGAACAGAGTGACACGTTTAGAAAACACACTATGGCTGCTTAACGGGAAAGGTGAGGTGGGGTGATGCATAAAACAAGGGTTTCAAATTCGCTCAGATACCGTTCCATACACCCAATATGTAATAGACAAGACCTACTCCTTGCTCACTGAACTGGACTCAACACCCCCTATTCACCGCACAAGAATATATGTGACTAGTAAGAATCTTAAAACCTATATATTGATATCTCTCTGGAAGTGAGTCAAGGGGGTGTAAAGCCGCATAAACAGAGCCATGAAAAGCAGCTAAACCCCATTATAAAAATAAATTACTTTTAAAAACCCGTAAAACAAAGACAGTGAAAGAGAGAGACATTCTTACAAAATTCGTTCAGAGGCTGTGATGCAACCTGGATTGACCATATCTAGACCCACAGCTGGATGAGACATAAGGGTGGACACTCTTGGGGCTGAGAGGTTGGGTGAGGTTGCGTGAGCAAACGCAGACTCTTTAAAGTAATACTGCGTGGTATCCATCCCATGGGTCCCAAATCTCCAGGTTCAAGGGCATCTTCCTACATCGAAAACATGCATGAGAAACCCAGAAGATGGTACACCGTGTGATTTTGAAAGGTTTCTAAAACGCGCCTCATTTCTCATCTCCTTGTGCTCGGGTTCACCTTTCCAGCTACTTTACTAGCAATCTCCCTACTTGGAGAATCAGCACCTTTAAGCTCCTGTTCCCTACAGGTTGCAATTTGTCCTGAGGATGAACGGGAAGAGGGGCAACCAATGAGAGACTAGATCTAGGTGTTGGGACAGGCACAGGTCACTCTATTTCCCAACAGGAAGAAGAATTAACCACAGACTCAGCCTGCCGCCCGGAACCAGAATAGGGCCTGAGGCAATCCCGTGCTTTTGCGGCCAGCTCCCAAAAAAGGCAGTTGAAAAATGGAGCTCAGGCGCACTGCCATTCACAAACCTGCAGAGTTATAAATGATAACTCTCGTCCACAAATATATTGAGGGAAGGCAACGAAGAGGAATTGAAAGCAAGGCAGAATTGCAGGAAACAGATTTCAGGAGGTAGATACGAATCGCCTTTAAAGCACATGAAAAGCGGCAAAACGTCGACAATGATGCCCTTGGCCAAAAAGGGCGTATGCGTTTTTTCCTGAATATATTCAGGAAAAAACGCATACGCCCTTTTTGGCCAACCAAGCAACCTGGAAAGGCAAATCAGCGCTACAAAGAAGTCTCGCTTCCCATCGGTGAAAAGGGCCATGCTGCAAAAAGTGTCAAAACGAGAAATGCAGGACAGGCCATGGAGAAATGGCAGCCTTGCTACACTGATGGGCGGGATGTAAATTGCCAACAGCCACTCTGGAGAAGTGTACGTTGTGTCCTGAAACATCGAAAAAACACAGCTTAGGGAGCATAGGGCACGTCCAATCATGGGCATATAAATTGGAAAAACTAAAAATCAGCAAGACACAGGCACCCGAAAGTTTAGGGCTGCTCTGTTGACAAGAACCGCCACTTCATGACACCTTAAATATCCCAGGAAAGAGAAAAATGGATAAAGAAGTTGTGGTCCTTATGTACAATGGAATATCACTCAGACATGAAATCAATGTTATAAGGCTAGTAGAAGCAAGATGAGTGGAGTTAGGTACGGCGATTCTAAGTGAAATAAGTCACACGGAAAAAGACACTTATCATAAGCTATCACTTATAGAATGAATGTAAAAACCGCTACACTTGAACTGAATTACAAAACAGAACAGAGTCACACGTTTAGAAAACACACTATGGCTGCTTAACGGGAAAGGTGAGGTGGGGTGATGCATAAAACAAGGGTTTCAAATTCGCTCAGATACCGTTCCGTACACCCAATATGTAATAGACAAGACCTACTCCTTGCTCAGTGAACTGGACTCAACACCCCCTATTCACCGCACAAGAATATATGTGACTAGTAAGAATCTTAAAACCTATATATTGATATCTCTCTGGAAGTGAGTCAAGGGGGTGTAAAGCCGCATAAACAGAGCCATGAAAAGCAGCTAAACCCCATTATAAAAATAAATTACTTTTAAAAACCCGTAAAACAAAGACAGTGAAAGAGAGAGACATTCTTACAAAATTCGTTCAGAGGCTGTGATGCAACCTGGATTGACCATATCTAGACCCACAGCTGGATGAGACATAAGGGTGGACACTCTTGGGGCTGAGAGGTTGGGTGAGGTTGCGTGAGCAAACGCAGACCCTTGAAAGTAATACTGCGTGGTACCCATCCCATGGGTCCCAAATCTCCAGGTTCAAGGGCATCTTCCTACATCGAAAACATGCATGAGAAACCCAGAAGATGGTACACCATGTGATTTTGAAAGGTTTCTAAAACGCACCTCATTTCTCATCTCCTTGTGCTCGGGTTCGCCATTCCAGCTACTTTACTAGCAATCTCCCTACTTGGAGAATCAGCACCTTTAAGCTCCTGTTCCCTACAGGTTGCAATTTGTCCTGAGGATGAACGGGAAGAGGGGCAACCAATGAGAGACTAGATCTAGGTGTTGGGACAGGCACAGGTCACTCTATTTTCCCAACAGGAAGAAGAATTAACCACAGGCTCAGCCTGCCGCCCGGAACCAGAATAAGGCCTGAGGCAATCCCGTGCTTTTGCGGCCAGCTCCCAAAAAAGACAGTTGAAAAATGGAGCTCAGGGGCACTGCCATTCACAAACCTGCAGAGTTATAAATGATAACTCTCGTCCACAAATATATTGAGGGAAGGCAACGAAGAGGAATTGAAAGCAAGGCAGAATTGCAGGAAACAGATTTCAGGAGGTAGATACGAATCGCCTTTAAAGCACATGAAAAGCGGCAAAACGTCGACAATGATGCCCTTGGCCAAAAAGGGCGTATGCGTTTTTTCCTGAATATATTCAGGAAAAAACGCATACGCCCTTTTTGGCCAACCAAGCAACCTGGAAAGGCAAATCAGCGCTACAAAGAAGTCTCGCTTCCCATCGGTGAAAAGGGCCATGCTGCAAAATGTGTCAAAACGAGAAATGCAGGACAGGCCATGGAGAAATGGCAGCCTTGCTACACTGATGGGCGGGATGTAAATTGCCAACAGCCACTCTGGAGAAGTGTACGTTGGGTCCTGAAACATCGAAAAAAAACAGCTTAGGGAGCATAGGGCACGTCCACTCATGGGCATATAAATTGGAAAAACTAAAAATCAGCAAGACACAGGCACCCGAAAGTTTAGGGCTGCTCTGTTGACAAGAACCTCCACTTCATGACACCTTAAATATCCCAGGAAAGAGAAAAATGGATAAAGAAGTTGTGGTCCTTATGTACAATGGAATATCACTCAGACATGAAATCAATGTTATAAGGCTAGTAGAAACAAGATGAGTGGAGTTAGGTACGACGATTCTAAGTGAAATAAGTCACACAGAAAAAGACACTTATCATAAGCTATCACTTATAGAGGGAATGTAAAAACCGCTACACTTGAACTGAATTACAAAACAGAACAGAGTCACACGTTTAGAAAACACACTATGGCTGCTTAACGGGAAAGGTGAGGTGGGGTGATGCATAAAACAAGGGTTTCAAATTCGCTCAGATACCGTTCCATACACCCAATATGTAATAGACAAGACCTACTCCTTGCTCAGTGAACTGTACTCAACACCCCCTATTCACCGCACAAGAATATATGTGACTAGTAAGAATCTTAAAACCTATATATTGATATCTCTCTGGAAGTGAGTCAAGGGGGTGTAAAGCCGCATAAACAGAGCCATGAAAAGCAGCTAAACCCCATTATAAAAATAAATTACTTTTAAAAACCCGTAAAACAAAGACAGTGAAAGAGAGAGACATTCTTACAAAATTCGTTCAGAGGCTGTGATGCAACCTGGATTGACCATATCTAGACACACAGCTGGATGAGACATAAGGGTGGACACTCTTGGGGCTGAGAGGTTGGGTGAGGTTGCGTGAGCAAACGCAGACCCTTGAAAGTAATACTGCGTGGTACCCATCCCATGGGTCCCAAATCTCCAGGTTCAAGGGCATCTTCCTACATCGAAAACATGCATGAGAAACCCAGAAGATGGTACACCATGTGATTTTGAAAGGTTTCTAAAACGCACCTCATTTCTCATCTCCTTGTGCTCGGGTTCGCCATTCCAGCTACTTTACTAGCAATCTCCCTACTTGGAGAATCAGCACCTTTAAGCTCCTGTTCCCTACAGGTTGCAATTTGTCCTGAGGATGTACGGGAAGAGGGGCAACCAATGAGAGACTAGATCTAGGTTTTGGGACAGGCACAGGTCACTCTATTTTCCCAACAGGAAGAAGAATTAACCACAGGCTCAGCCTGCCGCCCGGAACCAGAATAGGGCCTGAGGCAATCCCGTGCTTTTGCGGCCAGCTCCCAAAAAAGACAGTTGAAAAATGGAGCTCAGGGGCACTGCCATTCACAAACCTGCAGAGTTATAAATGATAACTCTCGTCCACAAATATATTGAGGGAAGGCAACGAAGAGGAATTCAAAGCAACGCAGAATTGCAGGAAAGAGATTTCAGGAGGTAGATACGAATCGCCTTTAAAGCACATGAAAAGCGGCAAAACGTCGACAATGATGCCCTTGGCCAAAAAGGGCGTATGCGTTTTTTCCTGAATATATTCAGGAAAAAACGCATACGCCCTTTTTGGCCAACCAAGCAACCTGGAAAGGCAAATCAGCGCTACAAAGAAGTCTCGCTTCCCATCGGTGAAAAGGGCCATGCTGCAAAAAGTGTCAAAACGAGAAATGCAGGACAGGCCATGGAGAAATGGCAGCCTTGCTACACTGATGGGCGGGATGTAAATTGCCAACAGCCACTCTGGAGAAGTGTACGTTGTGTCCTGAAACATCGAAAAAACACAGCTTAGGGAGCATAGGGCACGTCCACTCATGGGCATATAAATTGGAAAAACTAAAATTCAGCAAGACACAGGCACCCGAAAGTTTAGGGCTGCTCTGTTGACAAGAACCTCCACTTCATGACACCTTAAATATCCCAGGAAAGAGAAAAATGGATAAAGAAGTTGTGGTCCTTATGTACAATGGAATATCACTCAGACATGAAATCAATGTTATAAGGCTAGTAGAAGCAAGATGAGTGGAGTTAGGTACGGCGATTCTAAGTGAAATAAGTCACACGGAAAAAGACACTTATCATAAGCTATCACTTATAGAATGAATGTAAAAACCGCTACACTTGAACTGAATTACAAAACAGAACAGAGTCACACGTTTAGAAAACACACTATGGCTGCTTAACGGGAAAGGTGAGGAGGGGTGATGCATAAATCAAGGGTTTCAAATTCGCTCAGATACCGTTCCGTACACCCAATATGTAATAGACAAGACCTACTCCTTGCTCAGTGAACTGGACTCAACACCCCCTATTCACCGCACAAGAATATATGTGACTAGTAAGAATCTTAAAACCTATATATTGATATCTCTCTGGAAGTGAGTCAAGGGGGTGTAAAGCCGCATAAACAGAGCCATGAAAAGCAGCTAAACCCCATTATAAAAATAAATTACTTTTAAAAACCCGTAAAACAAAGACAGTGAAAGAGAGAGACATTCTTACAAAATTCGTTCAGAGGCTGTGATGCAACCTGGATTGACCATATCTAGACCCACAGCTGGATGAGACATAAGGGTGGACACTCTTGGGGCTGAGAGGTTGGGTGAGGTTGCGTGAGCAAACGCAGACCCTTGAAAGTAATACTGCGTGGTACCCATCCCATGGGTCCCAAATCTCCAGGTTCAAGGGCATCTTCCTACATCGAAAACATGCATGAGAAACCCAGAAGATGGTACACCGTGTGATTTTGAAAGGTTTCTAAAACGCGCCTCATTTCTCATCTCCTTGTGCTCGGGTTCACCTTTCCAGCTACTTTACTAGCAATCTCCCTACTTGGAGAATCAGCACCTTTAAGCTCCTGTTCCCTACAGGTTGCAATTTGTCCTGAGGATGAACGGGAAGAGGGGCAACCAATGAGAGACTAGATCTAGGTGTTGGGACAGGCACAGGTCACTCTATTTCCCAACAGGAAGAAGAATTAACCACAGGCTCAGCCTGCCGCCCGGAACCAGAATAGGGCCTGAGGCAATCCCGTGCTTTTGCGGCCAGCTCCCAAAAAAGGCAGTTGAAAAATGGAGCTCAGGCGCACTGCCATTCACAAACCTGCAGAGTTATAAATGATAACTCTCGTCCACAAATATATTGAGGGAAGGCAACGAAGAGGAATTGAAAGCAAGGCAGAATTGCAGGAAACAGATTTCAGGAGGTAGATACGTATCGCCTTTAAAGCACATGAAAAGCGGCAAAACGTCGACAATGATGCCCTTGGCCAAAAAGGGCGTATGCGTTTTTTCCTGAATATATTCAGGAAAAAACGCATACGCCCTTTTTGGCCAACCAAGCAACCTGGAAAGGCAAATCAGCGCTACAAAGAAGTCTCGCTTCCCATCGGTGAAAAGGGCCATGCTGCAAAAAGTGTCAAAACGAGAAATGCAGGACAGGCCATGGAGAAATGGCAGCCTTGCTAAACTGATGGGCGGGATGTAAATTGCCAACAGCCACTCTGGAGAAGTGTACGTTGTGTCCTGAAACATCGAAAAAACACAGCTTAGGGAGCATAGGGCACGTCCAATCATGGGCATATAAATTGGAAAAACTAAAAATCAGCAAGACACAGGCACCCGAAAGTTTAGGGCTGCTCTGTTGACAAGAACCTCCACTTCATGACACCTTAAATATCCCAGGAAAGAGAAAAATGGATAAAGAAGTTGTGGTCCTTATGTACAATGGAATATCACTCAGACATGAAATCAATGTTATAAGGCTAGTAGAAGCAAGATGAGTGGAGTTAGGTACGGCGATTCTAAGTGAAATAAGTCACACGGAAAAAGACACTTATCATAAGCTATCACTTATAGAATGAATGTAAAAACCGCTACACTTGAACTGAATTACAAAACAGAACAGAGTCACACGTTTAGAAAACACACTATGGCTGCTTAACGGGAAAGGTGAGGTGGGGTGATGCATAAAACAAGGGTTTCAAATTCGCTCAGATACCGTTCCGTACACCCAATATGTAATAGACAAGACCTACTCCTTGCTCAGTGAACTGGACTCAACACCCCCTATTCACCGCACAAGAATATATGTGACTAGTAAGAATCTTAAAACCTATATATTGATATCTCTCTGGAAGTGAGTCAAGGGGGTGTAAAGCCGCATAAACAGAGCCATGAAAAGCAGCTAAACACCATTATAAAAATAAATTACTTTTAAAAACCCGTAAAACAAAGACAGTGAAAGAGAGAGACATTCTTACAAAATTCGTTCAGAGGCTGTGATGCAACCTGGATTGACCATATCTAGACCCACAGCTGGATGAGACATAAGGGTGGACACTCTTGGGGCTGAGAGGTTGGGTGAGGTTGCGTGAGCAAACGCAGACCCTTGAAAGTAATACTGCGTGGTACCCATCCCATGGGTCCCAAATCTCCAGGTTCAAGGGCATCTTCCTACATCGAAAACATGCATGAGAAACCCAGAAGATGGTACACCATGTGATTTTGAAAGGTTTCTAAAACGCACCTCATTTCTCATCTCCTTGTGCTCGGGTTCGCCATTCCAGCTACTTTACTAGCAATCTCCCTACTTGGAGAATCAGCACCTTTAAGCTCCTGTTCCCTACAGGGTGCAATTTGTCCTGAGGATGAACGGGAAGAGGGGCAACCAATGAGAGACTAGATCTAGGTGTTGGGACAGGCACAGGTCACTCTATTTTCCCAACAGGAAGAAGAATTAACCACAGGCTCAGCCTGCCGCCCGGAACCAGAATAAGGCCTGAGGCAATCCCGTGCTTTTGCGGCCAGCTCCCAAAAAAGACAGTTGAAAAATGGAGCTCAGGGGCACTGCCATTCACAAACCTGCAGAGTTATAAATGATAACTCTCGTCCACAAATATATTGAGGGAAGGCAACGAAGAGGAATTGAAAGCAAGGCAGAATTGCAGGAAACAGATTTCAGGAGGTAGATACGAATCGCCTTTAAAGCACATGAAAAGCGGCAAAACGTCGACAATGATGCCCTTGGCCAAAAAGGGCGTATGCGTTTTTTCCTGAATATATTCAGGAAAAAACGCATACGCCCTTTTTGGCCAACCAAGCAACCTGGAAAGGCAAATCAGCGCTACAAAGAAGTCTCGCTTCCCATCGGTGAAAAGGGCCATGCTGCAAAAAGTGTCAAAACGAGAAATGCAGGACAGGCCATGGAGAAATGGCAGCCTTGCTACACTGATGGGCGGGATGTAAATTGCCAACAGCCACTCTGGAGAAGTGTACGTTGTGTCCTGAAACATCGAAAAAACACAGCTTAGGGAGCATAGGGCACGTCCACTCATGGGCATATAAATTGGAAAAACTAAAAATCAGCAAGACACAGGCACCCGAAAGTTTAGGGCTGCTCTGTTGACAAGAACCTCCACTTCATGACACCTTAAATATCCCAGGAAAGAGAAAAATGGATAAAGAAGTTGTGGTCCTTATGTACAATGGAATATCACTCAGACATGAAATCAATGTTATAAGGCTAGTAGAAACAAGATGAGTGGAGTTAGGTACGACGATTCTAAGTGAAATAAGTCACACAGAAAAAGACACTTATCATAAGCTATCACTTATAGAGGGAATGTAAAAACCGCTACACTTGAACTGAATTACAAAACAGAACAGAGTCACACGTTTAGAAAACACACTATGGCTGCTTAACGGGAAAGGTGAGGTGGGGTGATGCATAAAACAAGGGTTTCAAATTCGCTCAGATACCGTTCCATACACCCAATATGTAATAGACAAGACCTACTCCTTGCTCAGTGAACTGTACTCAACACCCCCTATTCACCGCACAAGAATATATGTGACTAGTAAGAATCTTAAAACCTATATATTGATATCTCTCTGGAAGTGAGTCAAGGGGGTGTAAAGCCGCATAAACAGAGCCATGAAAAGCAGCTAAACCCCATTATAAAAATAAATTACTTTTAAAAACCCGTAAAACAAAGACAGTGAAAGAGAGAGACATTCTTACAAAATTCGTTCAGAGGCTGTGATGCAACCTGGATTGACCATATCTAGACCCACAGCTGGATGAGACATAAGGGTGGACACTCTTGGGGCTGAGAGGTTGGGTGAGGTTGCGTGAGCAAACGCAGACCCTTGAAAGTAATACTGCGTGGTACCCATCCCATGGGTCCCAAATCTCCAGGTTCAAGGGCATCTTCCTACATCGAAAACATGCATGAGAAACCCAGAAGATGGTACACCATGTGATTTTGAAAGGTTTCTAAAACGCACCTCATTTCTCATCTCCTTGTGCTCGGGTTCGCCATTCCAGCTACTTTACTAGCAATCTCCCTACTTGGAGAATCAGCACCTTTAAGCTCCTGTTCCCTACAGGTTGCAATTTGTCCTGAGGATGTACGGGAAGAGGGGCAACCAATGAGAGACTAGATCTAGGTGTTGGGACAGGCACAGGTCACTCTATTTTCCCAACAGGAAGAAGAATTAACCACAGGCTCAGCCTGCCGCCCGGAACCAGAATAGGGCCTGAGGCAATCCCGTGCTTTTGCGGCCAGCTCCCAAAAAAGACAGTTGAAAAATGGAGCTCAGGGGCACTGCCATTCACAAACCTGCAGAGTTATAAATGATAACTCTCGTCCACAAATATATTGAGGGAAGGCAACGAAGAGGAATTCAAAGCAACGCAGAATTGCAGGAAAGAGATTTCAGGAGGTAGATACGAATCGCCTTTAAAGCACATGAAAAGCGGCAAAACGTCGACAATGATGCCCTTGGCCAAAAAGGGCGTATGCGTTTTTTCCTGAATATATTCAGGAAAAAACGCATACGCCCTTTTTGGCCAACCAAGCAACCTGGAAAGGCAAATCAGCGCTACAAAGAAGTCTCGCTTCCCATCGGTGAAAAGGGCCATGCTGCAAAAAGTGTCAAAACGAGAAATGCAGGACAGGCCATGGAGAAATGGCAGCCTTGCTACACTGATGGGCGGGATGTAAATTGCCAACAGCCACTCTGGAGAAGTGTACGTTGGGTCCTGAAACATCGAAAAAACACAGCTTAGGGAGCATAGGGCACGTCCACTCATGGGCATATAAATTGGAAAAACTAAAATTCAGCAAGACACAGGCACCCGAAAGTTTAGGGCTGCTCTGTTGACAAGAACCTCCACTTCATGACACCTTAAATATCCCAGGAAAGAGAAAAATGGATAAAGAAGTTGTGGTCCTTATGTACAATGGAATATCACTCAGACATGAAATCAATGTTATAAGGCTAGTAGAAGCAAGATGAGTGGAGTTAGGTACGACGATTCTAAGTGAAATAAGTCACACAGAAAAAGACACTTATCATAAGCTATCACTTATAGAGGGAATGTAAAAACCGCTACACTTGAACTGAATTACAAAACAGAACAGAGTCACACGTTTAGAAAACACACTATGGCTGCTTAACGGGAAAGGTGAGGTGGGGTGATGCATAAAACAAGGGTTTCAAATTCGCTCAGATACCGTTCCATACACCCAATATGTAATAGACAAGACCTACTCCTTGCTCAGTGAACTGGACTCAACACCCCCTATTCACCGCACAAGAATATATGTGACTAGTAAGAATCTTAAAACCTATATATTGATATCTCTCTGGAAGTGAGTCAAGGGGGTGTAAAGCCGCATAAACAGAGCCATGAAAAGCAGCTAAACCCCATTATAAAAATAAATTACTTTTAAAAACCCGTAAAACAAAGACAGTGAAAGAGAGAGACATTCTTACAAAATTCGTTCAGAGGCTGTGATGCAACCTGGATTGACCATATCTAGACCCACAGCTGGATGAGACATAAGGGTGGACACTCTTTGGGCTGAGAGGTTGGGTGAGGTTGCGTGAGCAAACGCAGACTCTTTAAAGTAATACTGCGTGGTATCCATCCCATGGGTCCCAAATCTCCAGGTTCAAGGGCATCTTCCTACATCGAAAACATGCATGAGAAACCCAGAAGATGGTACACCGTGTGATTTTGAAAGGTTTCTAAAACGCGCCTCATTTCTCATCTCCTTGTGCTCGGGTTCGCCTTTCCAGCTACTTTACTAGCAATCTCCCTACTTGGAGAATCAGCACCTTTAAGCTCCTGTTCCCTACAGGTTGCAATTTGTCCTGAGGATGAATGGGAAGAGGGGCAACCAATGAGAGACTAGATCTAGGTGTTGGGACAGGCACAGGTCACTCTATTTCCCAACAGGAAGAAGAATTAACCACAGGCTCAGCCTGCCGCCCGGAACCAGAATAGGGCCTGAGGCAATCCCGTGCTTTTGCGGCCAGCTCCCAAAAAAGGCAGTTGAAAAATGGAGCTCAGGCGCACTGCCATTCACAAACCTGCAGAGTTATAAATGATAACTCTCGTCCACAAATATATTGTGGGAAGGCAACGAAGAGGAATTGAAAGCAAGGCAGAATTGCAGGAAACAGATTTCAGGAGGTAGATACGAATCGCCTTTAAAGCACATGAAAAGCGGCAAAACGTCGACAATGATGCCCTTGGCCAAAAAGGGTGTATGCGTTTTTTCCTGAATATATTCAGGAAAAAACGCATACGCCCTTTTTGGCCAACCAAGCAACCTGGAAAGGCAAATCAGTGCTACAAAGAAGTCTCGCTTCCCATCGGTGAAAAGGGCCATGCTGCAAAAAGTGTCAAAACGAGAAATGCAGGACAGGCCATGGAGAAATGGCAGCCTTGCTACACTGATGGGCGGGATGTAAATTGCCAACAGCCACTCTGGAGAAGTGTACGTTGTGTCCTGAAACATCGAAAAAACACAGCTTAGGGAGCATAGGGCACGTCCAATCATGGGCATATATATTGGAAAAACTAAAAATCAGCAAGACACAGGCACCCGAAAGTTTAGGGCTGCTCTGTTGACAAGAACCTCCACTTCATGACACCTTAAATATCCCAGGAAAGAGAAAAATGGATAAAGAAGTTGTGGTCCTTATGTACAATGGAATATCACTCAGACATGAAATCAATGTTATAAGGCTAGTAGAAGCAAGATGAGTGGAGTTAGGTACGGCGATTCTAAGTGAAATAAGTCACACGGAAAAAGACACTTATCATAAGCTATCACTTATAGAATGAATGTAAAAACCGCTACACTTGAACTGAATTACAAAACAGAACAGAGTCACACGTTTAGAAAACACACTATGGCTGCTTAACGGGAAAGGTGAGGAGGGGTGATGCATAAAACAAGGGTTTCAAATTCGCTCAGATACCGTTCCGTACACCCAATATGTAATAGACAAGACCTACTCCTTGCTCAGTGAACTGGACTCAACACCCCCTATTCACCGCACAAGAATATATGTGACTAGTAAGAATCTTAAAACCTATATATTGATATCTCTCTGGAAGTGAGTCAAGGGGGTGTAAAGCCGCATAAACAGAGCCATGAAAAGCAGCTAAACCCCATTATAAAAATAAATTACTTTTAAAAACCCGTAAAACAAAGACAGTGAAAGAGAGAGACATTCTTACAAAATTCGTTCAGAGGCTGTGATGCAACCTGGATTGACCATATCTAGACCCACAGCTGGATGAGACATAAGGGTGGACACTCTTGGGGCTGAGAGGTTGGGTGAGGATGCGTGAGCAAACGCAGACTCTTTAAAGTAATACTGCGTGGTATCCATCCCATGGGTCCCAAATCTCCAGGTTCAAGGGCATCTTCCTACATCGAAAACATGCATGAGAAACCCAGAAGATGGTACACCGTGTGATTTTGAAAGGTTTCTAAAACGCGCCTCATTTCTCATCTCCTTGTGCTCGGGTTCGCCTTTCCAGCTACTTTACTAGCAATCTCCCTACTTGGAGAATCAGCACCTTTAAGCTCCTGTTCCCTACAGGTTGCAATTTGTCCTGAGGATGAACGGGAAGAGGGGCAACCAATGAGAGACTAGATCTAGGTGTTGGGACAGGCACAGGTCACTCTATTTCCCAACAGGAAGAAGAATTAACCACAGGCTCAGCCTGCCGCCCGGAACCAGAATAGGGCCTGAGGCAATCCCGTGCTTTTGCGGCCAGCTCCCAAAAAAGGCAGTTGAAAAATGGAGCTCAGGCGCACTGCCATTCACAAACCTGCAGAGTTATAAATGATAACTCTCGTCCACAAATATATTGAGGGAAGGCAACGAAGAGGAATTGAAAGCAAGGCAGAATTGCAGGAAACAGATTTCAGGAGGTAGATACGAATCGCCTTTAAAGCACATGAAAAGCGGCAAAACGTCGACAATGATGCCCTTGGCCAAAAAGGGCGTATGCGTTTTTTCCTGAATATATTCAGGAAAAAACGCATACGCCCTTTTTGGCCAACCAAGCAACCTGGAAAGGCAAATCAGCGCTACAAAGAAGTCTCGCTTCCCATCGGTGAAAAGGGCCATGCTGCAAAAAGTGTCAAAACGAGAAATGCAGGACAGGCCATGGAGAAATGGCAGCCTTGCTACACTGATGGGCGGGATGTAAATTGCCAACAGCCACTCTGGAGAAGTGTACGTTGGGTCCTGAAACATCGAAAAAAAACAGCTTAGGGAGCATAGGGCACGTCCACTCATGGGCATATTAATTGGAAAAACTAAAAATCAGCAAGACACAGGCACCCGAAAGTTTAGGGCTGCTCTGTTGACAAGAACCTCCACTTCATGACACCTTAAATATCCCAGGAAAGAGAAAAATGGATAAAGAAGTTGTGGTCCTTATGTACAATGGAATATCACTCAGACATGAAATCAATGTTATAAGGCTAGTAGAAACAAGATGAGTGGAGTTAGGTACGACGATTCTAAGTGAAATAAGTCACACAGAAAAAGACACTTATCATAAGCTATCACTTATAGAGGGAATGTAAAAACCGCTACACTTGAACTGAATTACAAAACAGAACAGAGTGACACGTTTAGAAAACACACTATGGCTGCTTAACGGGAAAGGTGAGGTGGGGTGATGCATAAAACAAGGGTTTCAAATTCGCTCAGATACCGTTCCATACACCCAATATGTAATAGACAAGACCTACTCCTTGCTCACTGAACTGGACTCAACACCCCCTATTCACCGCACAAGAATATATGTGACTAGTAAGAATCTTAAAACCTATATATTGATATCTCTCTGGAAGTGAGTCAAGGGGGTGTAAAGCCGCATAAACAGAGCCATGAAAAGCAGCTAAACCCCATTATAAAAATAAATTACTTTTAAAAACCCGTAAAACAAAGACAGTGAAAGAGAGAGACATTCTTACAAAATTCGTTCAGAGGCTGTGATGCAACCTGGATTGACCATATCTAGACCCACAGCTGGATGAGACATAAGGGTGGACACTCTTGGGGCTGAGAGGTTGGGTGAGGTTGCGTGAGCAAACGCAGACTCTTTAAAGTAATACTGCGTGGTATCCATCCCATGGGTCCCAAATCTCCAGGTTCAAGGGCATCTTCCTACATCGAAAACATGCATGAGAAACCCAGAAGATGGTACACCGTGTGATTTTGAAAGGTTTCTAAAACGCGCCTCATTTCTCATCTCCTTGTGCTCGGGTTCACCTTTCCAGCTACTTTACTAGCAATCTCCCTACTTGGAGAATCAGCACCTTTAAGCTCCTGTTCCCTACAGGTTGCAATTTGTCCTGAGGATGAACGGGAAGAGGGGCAACCAATGAGAGACTAGATCTAGGTGTTGGGACAGGCACAGGTCACTCTATTTCCCAACAGGAAGAAGAATTAACCACAGACTCAGCCTGCCGCCCGGAACCAGAATAGGGCCTGAGGCAATCCCGTGCTTTTGCGGCCAGCTCCCAAAAAAGGCAGTTGAAAAATGGAGCTCAGGCGCACTGCCATTCACAAACCTGCAGAGTTATAAATGATAACTCTCGTCCACAAATATATTGAGGGAAGGCAACGAAGAGGAATTGAAAGCAAGGCAGAATTGCAGGAAACAGATTTCAGGAGGTAGATACGAATCGCCTTTAAAGCACATGAAAAGCGGCAAAACGTCGACAATGATGCCCTTGGCCAAAAAGGGCGTATGCGTTTTTTCCTGAATATATTCAGGAAAAAACGCATACGCCCTTTTTGGCCAACCAAGCAACCTGGAAAGGCAAATCAGCGCTACAAAGAAGTCTCGCTTCCCATCGGTGAAAAGGGCCATGCTGCAAAAAGTGTCAAAACGAGAAATGCAGGACAGGCCATGGAGAAATGGCAGCCTTGCTACACTGATGGGCGGGATGTAAATTGCCAACAGCCACTCTGGAGAAGTGTACGTTGTGTCCTGAAACATCGAAAAAACACAGCTTAGGGAGCATAGGGCACGTCCAATCATGGGCATATAAATTGGAAAAACTAAAAATCAGCAAGACACAGGCACCCGAAAGTTTAGGGCTGCTCTGTTGACAAGAACCGCCACTTCATGACACCTTAAATATCCCAGGAAAGAGAAAAATGGATAAAGAAGTTGTGGTCCTTATGTACAATGGAATATCACTCAGACATGAAATCAATGTTATAAGGCTAGTAGAAGCAAGATGAGTGGAGTTAGGTACGGCGATTCTAAGTGAAATAAGTCACACGGAAAAAGACACTTATCATAAGCTATCACTTATAGAATGAATGTAAAAACCGCTACACTTGAACTGAATTACAAAACAGAACAGAGTCACACGTTTAGAAAACACACTATGGCTGCTTAACGGGAAAGGTGAGGTGGGGTGATGCATAAAACAAGGGTTTCAAATTCGCTCAGATACCGTTCCGTACACCCAATATGTAATAGACAAGACCTACTCCTTGCTCAGTGAACTGGACTCAACACCCCCTATTCACCGCACAAGAATATATGTGACTAGTAAGAATCTTAAAACCTATATATTGATATCTCTCTGGAAGTGAGTCAAGGGGGTGTAAAGCCGCATAAACAGAGCCATGAAAAGCAGCTAAACCCCATTATAAAAATAAATTACTTTTAAAAACCCGTAAAACAAAGACAGTGAAAGAGAGAGACATTCTTACAAAATTCGTTCAGAGGCTGTGATGCAACCTGGATTGACCATATCTAGACCCACAGCTGGATGAGACATAAGGGTGGACACTCTTGGGGCTGAGAGGTTGGGTGAGGTTGCGTGAGCAAACGCAGACCCTTGAAAGTAATACTGCGTGGTACCCATCCCATGGGTCCCAAATCTCCAGGTTCAAGGGCATCTTCCTACATCGAAAACATGCATGAGAAACCCAGAAGATGGTACACCATGTGATTTTGAAAGGTTTCTAAAACGCACCTCATTTCTCATCTCCTTGTGCTCGGGTTCGCCATTCCAGCTACTTTACTAGCAATCTCCCTACTTGGAGAATCAGCACCTTTAAGCTCCTGTTCCCTACAGGTTGCAATTTGTCCTGAGGATGAACGGGAAGAGGGGCAACCAATGAGAGACTAGATCTAGGTGTTGGGACAGGCACAGGTCACTCTATTTTCCCAACAGGAAGAAGAATTAACCACAGGCTCAGCCTGCCGCCCGGAACCAGAATAAGGCCTGAGGCAATCCCGTGCTTTTGCGGCCAGCTCCCAAAAAAGACAGTTGAAAAATGGAGCTCAGGGGCACTGCCATTCACAAACCTGCAGAGTTATAAATGATAACTCTCGTCCACAAATATATTGAGGGAAGGCAACGAAGAGGAATTGAAAGCAAGGCAGAATTGCAGGAAACAGATTTCAGGAGGTAGATACGAATCGCCTTTAAAGCACATGAAAAGCGGCAAAACGTCGACAATGATGCCCTTGGCCAAAAAGGGCGTATGCGTTTTTTCCTGAATATATTCAGGAAAAAACGCATACGCCCTTTTTGGCCAACCAAGCAACCTGGAAAGGCAAATCAGCGCTACAAAGAAGTCTCGCTTCCCATCGGTGAAAAGGGCCATGCTGCAAAATGTGTCAAAACGAGAAATGCAGGACAGGCCATGGAGAAATGGCAGCCTTGCTACACTGATGGGCGGGATGTAAATTGCCAACAGCCACTCTGGAGAAGTGTACGTTGGGTCCTGAAACATCGAAAAAAAACAGCTTAGGGAGCATAGGGCACGTCCACTCATGGGCATATAAATTGGAAAAACTAAAAATCAGCAAGACACAGGCACCCGAAAGTTTAGGGCTGCTCTGTTGACAAGAACCTCCACTTCATGACACCTTAAATATCCCAGGAAAGAGAAAAATGGATAAAGAAGTTGTGGTCCTTATGTACAATGGAATATCACTCAGACATGAAATCAATGTTATAAGGCTAGTAGAAACAAGATGAGTGGAGTTAGGTACGACGATTCTAAGTGAAATAAGTCACACAGAAAAAGACACTTATCATAAGCTATCACTTATAGAGGGAATGTAAAAACCGCTACACTTGAACTGAATTACAAAACAGAACAGAGTCACACGTTTAGAAAACACACTATGGCTGCTTAACGGGAAAGGTGAGGTGGGGTGATGCATAAAACAAGGGTTTCAAATTCGCTCAGATACCGTTCCATACACCCAATATGTAATAGACAAGACCTACTCCTTGCTCAGTGAACTGTACTCAACACCCCCTATTCACCGCACAAGAATATATGTGACTAGTAAGAATCTTAAAACCTATATATTGATATCTCTCTGGAAGTGAGTCAAGGGGGTGTAAAGCCGCATAAACAGAGCCATGAAAAGCAGCTAAACCCCATTATAAAAATAAATTACTTTTAAAAACCCGTAAAACAAAGACAGTGAAAGAGAGAGACATTCTTACAAAATTCGTTCAGAGGCTGTGATGCAACCTGGATTGACCATATCTAGACACACAGCTGGATGAGACATAAGGGTGGACACTCTTGGGGCTGAGAGGTTGGGTGAGGTTGCGTGAGCAAACGCAGACCCTTGAAAGTAATACTGCGTGGTACCCATCCCATGGGTCCCAAATCTCCAGGTTCAAGGGCATCTTCCTACATCGAAAACATGCATGAGAAACCCAGAAGATGGTACACCATGTGATTTTGAAAGGTTTCTAAAACGCACCTCATTTCTCATCTCCTTGTGCTCGGGTTCGCCATTCCAGCTACTTTACTAGCAATCTCCCTACTTGGAGAATCAGCACCTTTAAGCTCCTGTTCCCTACAGGTTGCAATTTGTCCTGAGGATGTACGGGAAGAGGGGCAACCAATGAGAGACTAGATCTAGGTTTTGGGACAGGCACAGGTCACTCTATTTTCCCAACAGGAAGAAGAATTAACCACAGGCTCAGCCTGCCGCCCGGAACCAGAATAGGGCCTGAGGCAATCCCGTGCTTTTGCGGCCAGCTCCCAAAAAAGACAGTTGAAAAATGGAGCTCAGGGGCACTGCCATTCACAAACCTGCAGAGTTATAAATGATAACTCTCGTCCACAAATATATTGAGGGAAGGCAACGAAGAGGAATTCAAAGCAACGCAGAATTGCAGGAAAGAGATTTCAGGAGGTAGATACGAATCGCCTTTAAAGCACATGAAAAGCGGCAAAACGTCGACAATGATGCCCTTGGCCAAAAAGGGCGTATGCGTTTTTTCCTGAATATATTCAGGAAAAAACGCATACGCCCTTTTTGGCCAACCAAGCAACCTGGAAAGGCAAATCAGCGCTACAAAGAAGTCTCGCTTCCCATCGGTGAAAAGGGCCATGCTGCAAAAAGTGTCAAAACGAGAAATGCAGGACAGGCCATGGAGAAATGGCAGCCTTGCTACACTGATGGGCGGGATGTAAATTGCCAACAGCCACTCTGGAGAAGTGTACGTTGGGTCCTGAAACATCGAAAAAACACAGCTTAGGGAGCATAGGGCACGTCCACTCATGGGCATATAAATTGGAAAAACTAAAATTCAGCAAGACACAGGCACCCGAAAGTTTAGGGCTGCTCTGTTGACAAGAACCTCCACTTCATGACACCTTAAATATCCCAGGAAAGAGAAAAATGGATAAAGAAGTTGTGGTCCTTATGTACAATGGAATATCACTCAGACATGAAATCAATGTTATAAGGCTAGTAGAAGCAAGATGAGTGGAGTTAGGTACGGCGATTCTAAGTGAAATAAGTCACACGGAAAAAGACACTTATCATAAGCTATCACTTATAGAATGAATGTAAAAACCGCTACACTTGAACTGAATTACAAAACAGAACAGAGTCACACGTTTAGAAAACACACTATGGCTGCTTAACGGGAAAGGTGAGGAGGGGTGATGCATAAATCAAGGGTTTCAAATTCGCTCAGATACCGTTCCGTACACCCAATATGTAATAGACAAGACCTACTCCTTGCTCAGTGAACTGGACTCAACACCCCCTATTCACCGCACAAGAATATATGTGACTAGTAAGAATCTTAAAACCTATATATTGATATCTCTCTGGAAGTGAGTCAAGGGGGTGTAAAGCCGCATAAACAGAGCCATGAAAAGCAGCTAAACCCCATTATAAAAATAAATTACTTTTAAAAACCCGTAAAACAAAGACAGTGAAAGAGAGAGACATTCTTACAAAATTCGTTCAGAAGCTGTGATGCAACCTGGATTGACCATATCTAGACCCACAGCTGGATGAGACATAAGGGTGGACACTCTTGGGGCTGAGAGGTTGGGTGAGGTTGCGTGAGCAAACGCAGACTCTTTAAAGTAATACTGCGTGGTATCCATCCCATGGGTCCCAAATCTCCAGGTTCAAGGGCATCTTCCGACATCGAAAACATGCATGAGAAACCCAGAAGATGGTACACCGTGTGATTTTGAAAGGTTTCTAAAACGCGCCTCATTTCTCATCTCCTTGTGCTCGGGTTCGCCTTTCCAGCTACTTTACTAGCAATCTCCCTACTTGGAGAATCAGCACCTTTAAGCTCCTGTTCCCTACAGGTTGCAATTTGTCCTGAGGATGAACGGGAAGAGGGGCAACCAATGAGAGACTAGATCTAGGTGTTGGGACAGGCACAGGTCACTCTATTTCCCAACAGGAAGAAGAATTAACCACAGGCTCAGCCTGCCGCCCGGAACCAGAATAGGGCCTGAGGCAATCCCGTGCTTTTGCGGCCAGCTCCCAAAAAAGGCAGTTGAAAAATGGAGCTCAGGCGCACTGCCATTCACAAACCTGCAGAGTTATAAATGATAACTCTCGTCCACAAATATATTGAGGGAAGGCAACGAAGAGGAATTGAAAGCAAGGCAGAATTGCAGGAAACAGATTTCAGGAGGTAGATACGAATCGCCTTTAAAGCACATGAAAAGCGGCAAAACGTCGACAATGATGCCCTTGGCCAAAAAGAGCGTATGCGTTTTTTCCTGAATATATTCAGGAAAAAACGCATACGCCCTTTTTGGCCAACCAAGCAACCTGGAAAGGCAAATCAGCGCTACAAAGAAGTCTCGCTTCCCATCGGTGAAAAGGGCCATGCTGCAAAAAGTGTCAAAACGAGAAATGCAGGACAGGCCATGGAGAAATGGCAGCCTTGCTACACTGATGGGCGGGATGTAAATTGCCAACAGCCACTCTGGAGAAGTGTACGTTGGGTCCTGAAACATCGAAAAAAAACAGCTTAGGGAGCATAGGGCACGTCCACTCATGGGCATATAAATTGGAAAAACTAAAAATCAGCAAGACACAGGCACCCGAAAGTTTAGGGCTGCTCTGTTGACAAGAACCTCCACTTCATGACACCTTAAATATCCCAGGAAAGAGAAAAATGGATAAAGAAGTTGTGGTCCTTATGTACAATGGAATATCACTCAGACATGAAATCAATGTTATAAGGCTAGTAGAAACAAGATGAGTGGAGTTAGGTACGACGATTCTAAGTGAAATAAGTCACACAGAAAAAGACACTTATCATAAGCTATCACTTATAGAGGGAATGTAAAAACCGCTACACTTGAACTGAATTACAAAACAGAACAGAGTGACACGTTTAGAAAACACACTATGGCTGCTTAACGGGAAAGGTGAGGTGGGGTGATGCATAAAACAAGGGTTTCAAATTCGCTCAGATACCGTTCCGTACACCCAATATGTAATAGACAAGACCTACTCCTTGCTCAGTGAACTGGACTCAACACCCCCTATTCACCGCACAAGAATATATGTGACTAGTAAGAATCTTAAAACCTATATATTGATATCTCTCTGGAAGTGAGTCAAGGGGGTGTAAAGCCGCATAAACAGAGCCATGAAAAGCAGCTAAACCCCATTATAAAAATAAATTACTTTTAAAAACCCGTAAAACAAAGACAGTGAAAGAGAGAGACATTCTTACAAAATTCGTTCAGAGGCTGTGATGCAACCTGGATTGACCATATCTAGACCCACAGCTGGATGAGACATAAGGGTGGACACTCTTGGGGCTGAGAGGTTGGGTGAGGTTGCGTGAGCAAACGCAGACCCTTGAAAGTAATACTGCGTGGTACCCATCCCATGGGTCCCAAATCTCCAGGTTCAAGGGCATCTTCCTACATCGAAAACATGCATGAGAAACCCAGAAGATGGTACACCATGTGATTTTGAAAGGTTTCTAAAACGCACCTCATTTCTCATCTCCTTGTGCTCGGGTTCGCCATTCCAGCTACTTTACTAGCAATCTCCCTACTTGGAGAATCAGCACCTTTAAGCTCCTGTTCCCTACAGGTTGCAATTTGTCCTGAGGATGAACGGGAAGACGGGCAACCAATGAGAGACTAGATCTAGGTGTTGGGACAGGCACAGGTCACTCTATTTTCCCAACAGGAAGAAGAATTAACCACAGGCTCAGCCTGCCGCCCGGAACCAGAATAAGGCCTGAGGCAATCCCGTGCTTTTGCGGCCAGCTCCCAAAAAAGACAGTTGAAAAATGGAGCTCAGGGGCACTGCCATTCACAAACCTGCAGAGTTATAAATGATAACTCTCGTCCACAAATATATTGAGGGAAGGCAACGAAGAGGAATTGAAAGCAAGGCAGAATTGCAGGAAACAGATTTCAGGAGGTAGATACGAATCGCCTTTAAAGCACATGAAAAGCGGCAAAACGTCGACAATGATGCCCTTGGCCAAAAAGGGCGTATGCGTTTTTTCCTGAATATATTCAGGAAAAAACGCATACGGCCTTTTTGGCCAACCAAGCAACCTGGAAAGGCAAATCAGCGCTACAAAGAAGTCTCGCTTCCCATCGGTGAAAAGGGCCATGCTGCAAAAAGTGTCAAAACGAGAAATGCAGGACAGGCCATGGAGAAATGGCAGCCTTGCTACACTGATGGGCGGGATGTAAATTGCCAACAGCCACTCTGGAGAAGTGTACGTTGGGTCCTGAAACATCGAAAAAAAACAGCTTAGGGAGCATAGGGCACGTCCACTCATGGGCATATAAATTGGAAAAACTAAAAATCAGCAAGACACAGGCACCCGAAAGTTTAGGGCTGCTCTGTTGACAAGAACCTCCACTTCATGACACCTTAAATATCCCAGGAAAGAGAAAAATGGATAAAGAAGTTGTGGTCCTTATGTACAATGGAATATCACTCAGACATGAAATCAATGTTATAAGGCTAGTAGAAGCAAGATGAGTGGAGTTAGGTACGGCGATTCTAAGTGAAATAAGTCACACGGAAAAAGACACTTATCATAAGCTATCACTTATAGAGGGAATGTAAAAACCGCTACACTTGAACTGAATTACAAAACAGAACAGAGTCACACGTTTAGAAAACACACTATGGCTGCTTAACGGGAAAGGTGAGGTGGGGTGATGCATAAAACAAGGGTTTCAAATTCGCTCAGATACCGTTCCGTACACCCAATATGTAATAGACAAGACCTACTCCTTGCTCAGTGAACTGGACTCAACACCCCCTATTCACCGCACAAAAATATATGTGACTAGTAAGAATCTTAAAACCTATATATTGATATCTCTCTGGAAGTGAGTCAAGGGGGTGTAAAGCCGCATAAACAGAGCCATGAAAAGCAGCTAAACACCATTATAAAAATAAATTACTTTTAAAAACCCGTAAAACAAAGACAGTGAAAGAGAGAGACATTCTTACAAAATTCGTTCAGAGGCTGTGATGCAACCTGGATTGACCATATCTAGACCCACAGCTGGATGAGACATAAGGGTGGACACTCTTGGGGCTGAGAGGTTGGGTGAGGTTGCGTGAGCAAACGCAGACCCTTGAAAGTAATACTGCGTGGTACCCATCCCATGGGTCCCAAATCTCCAGGTTCAAGGGCATCTTCCTACATCGAAAACATGCATGAGAAACCCAGAAGATGGTACACCATGTGATTTTGAAAGGTTTCTAAAACGCACCTCATTTCTCATCTCCTTGTGCTCGGGTTCGCCATTCCAGCTACTTTACTAGCAATCTCCCTACTTGGAGAATCAGCACCTTTAAGCTCCTGTTCCCTACAGGTTGCAATTTGTCCTGAGGATGAACGGGAAGAGGGGCAACCAATGAGAGACTAGATCTAGGTGTTGGGACAGGCACAGGTCACTCTATTTTCCCAACAGGAAGAAGAATTAACCACAGGCTCAGCCTGCCGCCCGGAACCAGAATAAGGCCTGAGGCAATCCCGTGCTTTTGCTGCCAGCTCCCAAAAAAGACAGTTGAAAAATGGAGCTCAGGGGCACTGCCATTCACAAACCTGCAGAGTTATAAATGATAACTCTCGTCCACAAATATATTGAGGGAAGGCAACGAAGAGGAATTGAAAGCAAGGCAGAATTGCAGGAAACAGATTTCAGGAGGTAGATACGAATCGCCTTTAAAGCACATGAAAAGCGGCAAAACGTCGACAATGATGCCCTTGGCCAAAAAGGGCGTATGCGTTTTTTCCTGAATATATTCAGGAAAAAACGCATACGCCCTTTTTGGCCAACCAAGCAACCTGGAAAGGCAAATCAGCGCTACAAAGAAGTCTCGCTTCCCATCGGTGAAAAGGGCCATGCTGCAAAAAGTGTCAAAACGAGAAATGCAGGACAGGCCATGGAGAAATGGCAGCCTTGCTACACTGATGGGCGGGATGTAAATTGCCAACAGCCACTCTGGAGAAGTGTACGTTGGGTCCTGAAACATCGAAAAAAAACAGCTTAGGGAGCATAGGGCACGTCCACTCATGGGCATATAAATTGGAAAAACTAAAAATCAGCAAGACACAGGCACCCGAAAGTTTAGGGCTGCTCTGTTGACAAGAACCTCCACTTCATGACACCTTAAATATCCCAGGAAAGAGAAAAATGGATAAAGAAGTTGTGGTC